>NW_022589729.1:15187337-15367390 GCF_004348235.1 Phoca vitulina | reverse complement strand
GGAAGGAAGGAAGGAAGGAAGGAAGGAAGGAAGGAAGGAAGGAAGGATGTTTATTAGGAAAAGCTTTCAGTCTTACAGGTTCTCCTATCCACAAAACTTTAACCTACAAGGTCACATTCACTCACCCCTCATGGGCATTAAAGACAACTTACAAATGGCAGGATAATCCTTGATAGTTGAGTCACAGCAAGAAACCAGGGACACCAAACCAGGGACACCAAATGTGCCAAAGAGAAATCGCCTGTATTTCTCAGTTTTGCATAAGCCAGCCCTGCAGGTGCCTGGACTGATGCCCAGACATTCCCAAAGAATTGCTCAAGTAGCATAATTTTCAGTGCCTAAGAAATATAGAGACCAGAGGCCTTGAAAAACCAGGAAAATACTTTAACAGAATTTTAATAGTCATATCCCCAATTTCACTCCATCCATGCCTCTTAAATACCCAAACAGGCTACAGAATTCGTTATAGAAGTGTACTAAGATACTGAAAAATATGCAAAAACAATCATCTCCTACTCTCTACTCACTGTCCAACAAGTAACTACAAAAGCCAATTCACTTAACCTCATTTAACTATGTTTACAGCCAGGAGAATCAGGAGGAAAAAAAAGACATTTTCAAATTATCACTGGACATTCAAAGTACTTGTGTTTTAAAGATGAATTTTTAGGGCACCTGGGTGGCTCAGTCATTAAGCGTCTGCCTTCTGCTTAGGTCATGGTCCCATGGTCCTGGGACCAAGCCCCGCATCAGGCTCTCTGCTCGGCGGGAAGCCTGCTTCTCACTTTCCCACTCCTCCCTGCTTGTGTTCCCTCTCTCGCTGTCTGTCAAATAAATAAATAAAATCTTAAAAAAAAAAAAAAGATGAATTTTTACAAAAGTGATGACATTACTGTCAAAGATCCTCATTACTGGAATCCATCATAGGGATTATTACTTAATTCTAACCTAAACACAGGAGGAGTTCCATGGGGCTCAAGAGCCACTCTGCTTCAAGGAATAGCCAAAAGCATATATAAAAAAAAATGGATTCCGATACTTATGCACCTCAAAGTACTTCAAAGAGATTCTCATTTTAAACTCACAGTCACACTGGTGAAATTCTCTTTTCCTCTCCTTTCTACTTTTCTCCTGTTCTCAGACTACTCTGCTCTTCACATCTCTCTGGCCCTGGAAGGTTCTGGTTCCCTGTTCCCACATCATGGAGGTCACTGGATCCAGCCTCCTCTGCTTCTGGCACTTTCCTAGCTCACAGATCATCTTCCTAATTCTTCAGAACAGAAGAGACCGTAGGAGCTGAGCAGCCAGCAAGTGTTCTTCCAAGTAAGTGATTTGGAAAGGTGAGGAAGAGGGAAAAACATTTCTTTCAAGATTTAGGGTAAGTAGCTACTACCAGTGCAATCACACATCCCCCCAAATACTGATAGAGTTTCAAAGGTTTGAAGATTTCACTTCAAATTTATCAATTGTTAACTTTGATTTATATTCTTCTAACCTATTTAACACTGTCATCAGGTGTGTGGGTTTGGTTTTCTTTTTTGGCTTAGCATTTTAAAGTTTTCTTCTATAACAACAGTTTATAAGTTTTTAAATGGCACCTCAAATAGTTGTAAGTTTCAGATATTGGGACATTTACATAAAGCACGTTCTCTTGTCTTCCTGGTACTATTCCATATTTTCACCTATTTTTTTTTTTATTTCATCAACAGCTTCCTTTAATCAAAATAATTTATTCAAACTTTCACTTAATTTTTCAAGTAATCCCTCACTTTTCTCTCAACACTTTGGAAATGAAGAGCATGGGGAAGTGTGAATCTCATACTTCTCTCCTCCTCCCCCGGAGTTTATTTTAGGTGTTTTTCTACATTGCATCTTCAAGAATAGATGGTCTATTTGTGCTCATTAGCTAACTTCTGATTTCTTAGCAATTCCCTTAGGCTGAGTTAGGATTAGCCTTTTTTCTCTCCTCCAAACTCCGGTCTACGCTTGCCTATCGGCCATCTTGATAGTATTATGAAAGAAGAGGGGAGAGATGACAGGAGAAGAGGTGGTTCCAAAAATAAAACCAAGTAATCACCGAGACAGGCTCTTTTCCTTCACACATGTCCTGGAATACAAAAGCTCCAGGTGGCATTTCTCAAATTCTCAACATGCTTCTGACCTTACACAAAAGCCCAGGAGGGGCTGAAGTTTATAAACTGATCCAGGAGACTCTTAAGCACCAAGTACAGCAAACAGAACAGGATATAATCTTTGAATCCTCAATGATCTGGTTTTTATTTTCCTAAGTTAAGGTTTGTTTCCATGTGGGGCCCAATTTTTCATTTTATCTCAAATGGTTCCACTTTTACTTCAAAAGCCATGCTTCCAGGCAAGTTATCACAGCTGCTGGTCTATCTGCTCCCCATGCTGTATGCCTGTTTTTGGTTTCAATACAGAAAGACAATATTCTATGTAAAGGGGAAAAATTAACTGATTTGATAGAGTTCCACCCACCCCCCCTCCCCCCCACCCCGGACCATTCTCATTTTCCTTCTTTCTCAGTGCTATAGATATTCACGTGGGACATTTTGGCTTCAGAGAAATAATTTCAATCAATACCTTATATTACCACCATAAAATACAGTGAAACACTAAATAAATATTCATTTACCCTATCCCAAAGCCAAGACTGAGGTATTCTGGCACAGGAAACCAGGCAACAGCTCTGCCCAAAAAGGAACTGGGTGTTTTTGCTCTGTTTTTGGTCATGCTGTTTTGCATGGAGTAGGAAGTGGGGCACTGTGGAGAGGCAAGATTTGAAGCCTGGCCACGATTAGGTTTCAGGTATATTTGAGGTACTACGGCAAGGGTTGGGAGCTTTGAGATGAGCCACATGGGAAAGAGGATCTTGAGAAATAAGGATGCTGGAATCACAAAGCAAAGATGGCCCCATGGCCAGAGGCAGAGGGGAATGGAACTTCCAGGCATGGAGTAGGGGCTGGAGCTCATCCTGACTCCACGTTCCTCCCAAGAGGTGTGCACGCCAGTAAATAAAAGAGGTTTGAAGCACAAAAAGTTGCCCCACCAAATACAAACAAACACTCCAGGTCTGCAAGCCACCCTGCTGAGCGACCCCCTACAACACAGAGGAAATCAATGTTTAACTTACTTCAAATAAAGTGCTGCATGTTCCTAGCACTAAAAGCGTGGAGAGCGGAAGTAACTGGGGTCACATGGTAGGGACTTTTTTTTTTAAGTAAAAGAAGAGATTACAGAGAAGTATGAAAAAGAGGTGGAATCAAATAAGCCACAGTATGACTGACAGACGAAGTCATGAGACCCACACAAGGCCTTCCACATCTAAGAACTTCCAGAAGCACCAACATATCTTTCACTGTACGGGCTACCAAACCCCAGGAAACCAGGTGGATCCTAAACTTTGAGCTGGATGCGTAAAAAACAGTTTCGAGTTTTCTCCTTTGGGCAAGGGGTTTGTGTGTGTTCTGGGTATGGGAAGGAGTGTGTGTACAGATACTTGCCGGCCGGAAAAAAGGACTCTAGTAGGGACAGACTGTCCACCAGAGATTCAGCCTCCTAGTCAACGTTCACACCCAGTCAAGGACTACATTTCCAGCCCCAATAGGATGGGCTCTGTAACTGAGCTGTATATATGAACATAACCGAACATTGCATAAAACTGAATTTTTAAAGGTACCCATTTAATCAAAAAGTGAACAGGGGGATGCAAACTATTCTAGCTGAATAAATTTGTCACATTAAATTATAAATGATTCTAATTATGATAGTAACTTAAACTTATGTAAGTTTCAAATATATAAGCCAAGTAGGAATTCTATATCCAGCATTATAACAGGCTAGATCTCCTCTGAGTGCCTTTAGTATGATAGATTTTTTAAGTATCTTTTTAAATTTACCTGATCTTGCAGGAAAAATGGGAAAATCTTCAGAGGCCAAAAATAATAATAAATCCAAAGGGAAAGCCAGGCACAGAAACGAATGGACCTCCAAAAGCACCCACAACCCCTCTTTTTTTTTTTGGGGGGGGGGGGACAAAAACCTGAAGGCATCCAAAAAAAGATGAGAAGTCAGATCACAATCCTCCAAAAGGCTAGTAAACTCCACCCCAAAAATGAACACAGTAGAAGACTGACCTATACAAATAAAAGCCCCACAAAGAAGACAATAAAGAAAATCGCCTGACCAGGCATAGGCCACAGATGGTGAGAAAGAAGTCTCACCTGAAAATTCCTAATAAGGTTAACTTCTTAACAGATGCAGGATCAGAATTTACATCACTTTTATGGCCTGAAAAACCTCAAGTAGAGAATTAGGTTAAACTAGCCCAAATTGTGGTGCCCCTAGGTAACTTAGAAGAGGCAAACCTAAATCCTCTCTGGAAAAATTACCTCAACCCCAGGCTTCAAACAATTCCCACAGATAAAAAAAACTTGGCCGTCATAAGCTCACAATCAAAACAAAGTCACAACAGGAAACAATCCTGTGTGAGTGAGATGCCTACAACAACTAATCAGACCCAAAAAACTGCAGGTATTTAAATTATCAGACACAATATAAAACATGAATAACCAATTTTTTAAATAGTAAAAAACAAAAACTGGGGCACCTGGGTGGCTCAGTTGGTTAAGCATCCCACTCTTGATTTCAGCTCAGGTCATGATCTCAGGGTCGTGAGATCGAGTTCCGCCTGGCTTGGCACTAAGCATGGAGCCTCCTTAACATCTCTCTCTTGCGCTCTGTCCCTCCCCCCTTTCTAAAATAAATCTTAAAAAGAATTTAATAAAGTAAAAAGTTAGTAAAAAATATAAAACTATCAAAAACATGATTCTGATTAGTAAAGCTGTAAACAGAAATGAAAAATGCAGTATTAATATCAGAAATTCAATGGACAGGTTAAAATAACTTGACAGAGAAGAAAGTTACTGAACTGGAAGAGCTAAAGACTAAATGCAGAATGTAACAGCGAGAGACAAAAAGATGATAAATATGGAGTCTAAGAAGCTAGGAAACACCAAGTTCAAACTGAGAAGAGAGAATACAGATCTATTCAGATTTCCAGAAAAAGATTCTAGAAAGAAATGAAGCATAACTAAAGAAATACTGATGAGGAACCATCAGTAGATGAAAGATGCCCATCCTCAGGTTTAGGTATCCCCCAAAATCTCAAGCCAGGTGAACAAAGAAATCCACACCTAGATTTGTTACGGTGAACTTTTTTTTAAAAGAATAAAAAGGTCTTAAAAGCAACCAGAAAAAAAAAAATTGAACAATGCAATTAAAAGCAGACTCCTCAAAAGCTAAAATGGAAACTCAAAAATAGCTCCACAGAATCTTCAGGGTACTAAGAAAATGTAATTCTTAAACTCCAAATGATTTTTGACACGGGTGCTATGACCATTCAATAGGGAAAGGACAGTCTCTTCAACAAAAGTTCCTGGGCAAACTGGATCTTTACATGAAAAGAATGGATTTGGACCCTAACCTTGCATTATAGACACAAACTCAAAATGGACCAAATACCTAAACATAAGACCTCAAACTCGTAAGCCTCTTAAAAAAACAAACAAAAAAACAGGAAAAGCTTTAGGACACTGGATTTGGCAAGAATTTCCTGGATGTGATACCAAGAGCACAGGCAACAAAAAAATAAATTTTTTTAAAAAGTGGTACTACATCTAAAGTAAAAACTGTCCATCACGTGACAAAAATCAACAAAGTAGGCAACATATGGAATGGGAGAAAATATTTATAAATTGGTAAGTGGTTAATACACAGAATTTACAAGAAGTGCCTTCAACTTAAACCACAAATAATTTAAAAACCAAACAGGACTTGAATACACATTTCTCCAAAGAGGATATACAAACGAATATAGCAATAGGAATATAGAATATAAGAATGTGGAAACAAATATATATACATATGTGTTTAATTCCAGTATAGTTAATATACAGTGTTGTGTTAGCTTCAGGGGTACAACATAATGATTCAACAATTCCATAGATTACTAAGTGCTCATCAAGGTAAGTGCACTTTTTATTTTTTTTTTTTTTAAGAGAGGGCGGGTGGGGAGGAGCAGAGGGAGGGAGAGAGAATCTCAAGCAGATTCCATGCCCAGCAGGGAACCAACGCAGGGCTCAATCTCACAACCCTGAGATTATGACCTGAGCCAAAATCAAGACTTGGATGCTTAACTGACTGAGCCATCAAGGGGCCCTAAGATAAGTGTACTCTTAATGCCTTTCCCCTTTTTCCCCCTTCCCCCCCCCCCCCCCATATGGTAACCCTCTGTTCTCTATAGTTGAGTCTTTTTTCATTTGTCTTTCCTTTTTTCATTTAAGTTCCACATACAAGTGAAGTCATAGGGCATTTGTATTTCTCCAACTGCATTATTTTACTTAGAATTATATTCTCTAGATCCATCCATGCTATTGCAAACAGCAAGGTTTCATTCTTTACAGCCAAATAATATTCCACTGTATATATATATATATATATATGCCACATCTTTATCCATTCATCTTTCAGTGGACACTTGGGCTGCTACCACAGTTTAGCTATTATAAATAATGCTGCTATAAATATAGGGGTGCAAGTAACCCTTCAAATTCCTGATTTCATATTTGAATACTCATTAGTGCAATTACTGGATCATAGAGTAGTTCTCTTAGCTTTTGAGGAACTTCCATATGGTCTTCCACAGTGGCTGCACCAGCTTGCATTCCCACCAACAGTGCAAGAGGGATCCTTTTTCTCCACAACCATGCCAATACTTGTTTCTTGCATTTCTGAGTTTAGCCATTCTGACAAGGCTAAGGTGATATCTCATTGTGATTTTGATTTGCATTTCCCTGATGAGTGATGTTGAGCATCATTTCTTACGTCTGTTGGTCATATGAATGTCATCTTTGGAGAAATGTCTGTTCATGTCTTCTGCCCATTTTTAATTAGATTATTTAGGGGGGTTTTTTGGTGTTGAGTTGTAGAAGTTCTTTATATATTTTGGATACTAACCATTTATCAATATGTCATTTGCAAATATCTTCTCCCATTCAGTAGGTTGTCTCTTAGTTTTGTTGATTGTTTCCTCTGCTGTGTGGAAGCTTTTTATTTTGATGCAGTCCCAATAATTTTTGCTTCTGTTCCCCTTGCCTCAAGAAACATATCTAGAAAGAAATTGCTATGGCTAACGTCAAAGAAGTTACTGCCTGTGCTCTCTTCTAGGATTTTTATGGCTCCACGTTTCACATCTAGGTTCTCAACCCATTTTGATTTTTGTGTATGGTGTAAGAAAGTGGTCCAGTTTTCCTAACACAGTTTGTTGAAGAGACTTTTTCCCATTGCATACCTTTTGTTGAAGATTGACCATATAATTACGGATTTATCTCTGGGCTTTCTATTCTGTTCTATCGATCTACGCATCTGTTTTTGTGCCTGTACCATAGTGTTTCCATTACTATAGCTTTGCAATATAAATTGAAGTCCGAAATTGTGATAACTCGAGTTTTGTTTTTTCAAGGTTGCTTTGGCTATTGGTGCCTTTTGTGGCTCCATATAAATCTTAGGACTGTTTGTTCCAGTTCTGTGAAAAATGCTATTGGTATTCTGATAGGGACTGCATTTAATGTGTAGACTGCTTTAGGTACTATAGACACTAACAACATCTGTTCTAACCCATGAGCATGGAATGTCTTTCCATTTTTTTTTGTTTTGTTTTCAATTTTTTTCAACAGTGTTTTATAGTTTTCAGAGTTCAGGTCTTTAACCTCTTTGGTTAAGTTTATTCCTAGGTATTTATTTTTTTGTGCAATTGTAAAGGGGACTGTGTATTTCTCTTTCTGCTGCTTATTAGTATATAGAAATACAATGGATTTCTGCACATTGATTTTGTATCCTGCAACCTTACTGAATTATCAGTTCTAGTTTTTTGATGAGTCTTTAAGGTTTTCTACATATAGTTTGTTATCTACAAATAGTTTTCTTTCTTTCTTACCAAGCTAGATGCCTTTAATTCCTTTCTCTTGTCTGATTGCTGTGGCTAGGACTTCCAGCACTATGTTGAATAAAAGTGGTGGGAGTGGACATCCTTATCTTGTTCGTGACCTAAAGGGAAAAAGCTCTGTTCCCCGCCCCCTCCCCGCCCTGAGAAGGATGTTAGCTGTGGGTTTTTCACATAAGCACTTTATTATGTTGAGGTATGTTCCCTCTGAACCTAGTCTGTTCAGAGTTTTTAATCCTGAATGGATGTTGCACTTCGTCAAATGCTTTTTCTGCATCTATTGAAATCATAGGGTTGTCTGTTCTCTTCTTGATGTGACATAGCCCATTGACTGATTTGTGAATTTGAACTACCCTTGCAACCTGGGAATAAATCCCACTTGATTGTGGTGAATGACCTTTTTCATGTATTGTTGGGTTTGGTTTGCTAATATTTTGTTAAGGATTTTTGCATCTATGTTCAGAGATATTGACCTGCGGTTTTGTTTTTTGTGTGTGTGATTTTTTTTTGGTTTTGAAATCAGGGTAATGCTGGCCTCACAGAATGAATTTGTAAGCTTTCCTTCTATTTTTTGGAATAGTTTAAGAATCGGTATTAACTCTTCTTTAAATGTTTGGTAGAATTCAAGTGTAAAGCTGTCTGGTCCTGTACTTTTGTTTGCTGGGAGTTTTCTGATTACCAGCAGTGAAACTGCATCAGTAAGCAGTCTGTTCCAATTTTCTATTTCTTCCTGCTTCAGTTTTGATAGGTTACGTGTTTCTAGGAATTCATCCATTTCATCTTGGTTGTTCAGGTTTTGGCATATAGTTTTTCATAATATTCTCATTATCCCTTGTATTTGTCAGTTTCTCCTCTTTCATTTCTCCTCTCTCATTTGTGATGGAGTCTTTTTGATGAGTCTGGCTACAGGTTTATCAATTTTGTTGATCTTTTCAAAGAACCAGCTCCTGCTTTCTTTGATCTGTTCTCTTGGGATTTTTTTGTTTCTGTATCATTCATTTCTGCTCTAATCTTTATTATTTCCTTCCTTTTGCTGGTATGGGGTTTTGTTTGTTCTTTTCCTAGCTCCTTTAGGTGTAAGGTTGAGATTTTTCTTGCTTCTTGAGGTAGGCCTGTATTGGTATAAATTTCCCTCTTAGAATTACTTAGGCTGCATCTTGAAGATTTTGGACTGTTTTATTTTCTTTTTTCTCTATGTTTTTTATTTCTTCTTTGATTTCTTGGTTGACCCATTGTTTAGGAGCATGTTATTTAACCTCCATGTATTTGTGGTTTCCAGATTTTTTGTGGTTGATTTCTAGTTTCATAGTGTTGTGATCAAGAAAGATTCATAAGGATCAAATTCATACCATGCATTTGTTGAGACTTGTTTTGTGACGTAATATGTGATTATTCTGGGGGAATGTCCCATGTGCACTTGAAAAGAATGTGTATTATGCTGTTTTGGGGTGGAATATTCTGAATATGTTAAATCCATCTGGCCCATCGTGTCATTCAAAGCCACGGTTTCCTTATTGATTTTCTATTTGGATAATCTGTCCATTGATGTAAGTGGGGCATTAAAGTCCCCTACTAGTATTGTATTACTATCAGTTCCCTTATTTTTGTTATTAACTGTTTTATGTATATAGTAAATATCCTTATCCTTTGAAACACTAATATTTATAACAACTAATTGTTTAGCGTGTGCCTTAGAGCTGACAAAATGTTTTCATGTGCATTGTCCTCTTTGTCATCCCAGTGATCATTTTGACTATGGAATATTTAAGGCATCTATTTCCCAAAGATTAGCAAAACAAGTCAAGAGGTCTTCTTTTGTAATCCACAAACACAATTTCATACAAGCAGTAACTATGGTGCCTCTCTTTACAGAGAGGGCCAAACTCAAGTTGCCAGCTTCCCACTGGTGACTGGGGCAGTAAGCCAGGATACAGAGAAATGAAGTGGGATCAGGTGCTCTTCAGCAAGTGCCTAGCTCTGCCCAGAATCAGTCTGGAAGCCTCCTCCAGACAACACAGAGAAGCCAAGCTGAACATATGCTCACAGAAGGGGAGTCAGGAAACAACTAGGACGTCAACATCCACATCTTGGCATAAGCTACTAACCCTTAAACAACACTTCCAAATTGTCTCCATAGGGAAGAGGAAAGAAAGGCCTACATTTCAGTGAATTTAGTGACATATCCCAAAATACACCTTCCCCAAATTCACAACCCCTGAGAGGAGTCCACACAGGACATTTTCAAGTTGGCACCGTCTCAGAACATTGCTTGTCTTGTGTTAATGTGTTTATTTGGTTTCAAAGGATTGTCTTGCTCACCCACAGGCAGTCAAAAGAACACACAGCATTGTCAGCCAGATTGGCTGTAACCATTATCATAACCTTTACTATATCTGCTGACATTCTGTTTTTGTTCCCAGTCCAGATGTCATGTATAATGGAGAATATTCTCTCATTATGTGCATTAGTGTCCAGGAATGCCAACATAATTCAATGAACTGTTTGATATTTGAAGAAAGAACTTCATTTTTGTAAACTATTCAAATTTTCCAACGGCCATCTACAAACCAGGGCATTCACTGCCTACTTAATCTCTCCTGAACTTTCCCCAGATATAATGCTCAATTATGCTAAAAATAGCATGGTTTTCTATTAATCAAATCCACTGAAACATACCATAAGAGTAGTATGAGGTTGTTTCACTACTTTTCTGAACAATAATAGGTTTGCTGGTAGAAATTCTAATCCCCAATCTCTATTTCAGGATGCAAAAAGGTCATGCAGGAGTAGCCTCAAACCATGCATATATAGCCCTGGGGTCAAAAGCTAGAGCCACCAATTTTCTGACCTCATTAATGAACCCCTGCTTGCATTTCTCCATACATGCTGGGTGGAAAAATATCAACATGTCACAGAAGAAAATACTGCCCCCCCCCCCCACTGTCTACACAACTTACTCCAACTGAGATTGTGTCCTCACAGTGTTTGAAACCCATTTTTTTCTAAGGTTTTATTTATTTATTTGACAGAGAGAGACACAGCTAGAGAGGGAACACAAGCAGGGGGAGTGGGAGAGGGAGAAGCAGGCTTCCTGCCGAGCAGGGAGCCCGATGCAGGGCTCGATCCCAGGACCCTGGGATCATGACCCAAACCGAAGGCAGACGCTTAACACTGAGCCACCCAGGCACCCCAAAACCCATTCTTAAGGTAACTAATGTTCTGTTTTCCTTTTGCTAATTCTAATGATCAACTGTCCTCTTATTAAATGTCCTGTAGCATTTGACATAACTGGTTGATTCTGTTATCCATGTATTCTCTACATATCTATGTCACTAAGTATGCACATTTCCCCCTAGTCAATTGGTTTCTATTTCCCAGTTTCCTTTGCTAACTCCTCCCCTACCAAATGTGTTCAATTATCTAATGTTTTCTTCTTGGCCTGCTTACTTTTCTCTTACTAGTCTCCCTAGAAAATCCTATGCCAACTCATAGCTTCAAATAGCATCCATATTTTGATCATGTCCAGGTCCAAATATTTAGCCTCAATCTTTCCCCTGAGCTCCAGACTCAAATATGCAACTACTCCCCATCTCCACTTGAATGTGTAACAACACATCTCACAATGGACCTAAAAGAAAATTCTTGATGTTCCACCTACAAGTCGCTCATCTCAGTAAATGACACCACTAGCCACCCTGTGGCTCAGGTTAAAACCTTGGTGTCATCCTTAATTCCTCTTTTTTCCTCATACTCCCAAACCCATCCACCAGGGCATAGGAGTTCCACCAAAACTAACCCGAGAGTCTGACCAATTCTTACCATCTCCACTGCTACAATTTTAATTCAAGACATCATTTCTCACTTAAACTGACAGCCTCTTGGTGAGTTTGGCTTTCATGCTCACCTTCCAAAGGGCTTCCTACACACAGTAGCCAAATGAGCTTTATAAAGCAAAAATTGATTTATACCATTCACCCTAATAATTATAGTCTAGTACAGCTTCCCATGCAGGTCAAGTCACATCCAAATGCATTACTTCACTCACAAGGTCCTATACAATCTAAGCCTAACTCCCTAACTCCAACTGTACCACTCCCCTCTTACTACCCCTGTCTACAGTCAACTACTTTTTTGCTTTCAAACACATCGGGGTCCTTCCCATCTCTGGCCTTTGAATTTTCTTTTCTCCCCACACTTGTATCAGTCTTTCTGACATCTCTCATTATTCTGATCTCCAAACATGACTTCACTTCACAGAGAAGACTTCCAGCACCAGCCTAAAGTAACGCATTTATTTCAATCCCAACTTTTTCTTCATCTTAGTTTTCAAACCTTTCAAGTATGCTGTTCATTCGTTTATTTACATACGTATTTCCTGTCTTCCTCATAGAATGGGGCTATCATTAGAACCTTGCATTTTTTTCATTAAATGCATTACCAGCTCATACAACAGCACCTAAAACATAGTATGCACTCAAAAACACATCCAAAATGTGTCTAAGAATCCATGTTCCATTTTTTTCATAAATAGAAAATTAAATTATCTCTTCTGGAATCCTAGAAGGCAGAATTATGTTAGAACATTGGGAAAATCCAGAAGATACATCTGTTTCATATGAAGAAATATACTAGAATGCCCAGTAGTAAGATGTAATTTTTCAGATGTTAGCAGCCACACCTTCAGTAATCAGCCTTTGCTCATTCAGGACACAATCAAAAGGATTAAACTGACCCGACACTAGACATGTATGTTATTTATGTCTTTTTTAATGTGGTGTTCACTCTCCCTCTGTCCGCCCAAAACCATCTTATTCAGCAGTCTAGTTTGTGGACATCTTGAAGAAATCAAGAATGTCAATAATGTCAACATTTTCACTAAAAACATTTCTAGTTTTCAAGTCATCCAGTGTGGTATGTACGGCTGAACTGAATGGGCCTCCTTCCTTTAGTCCCTGGAGAACATGAAGGTACAACTCTAAAGCATACAACATGCAACATAGTAGACAAGCCCAGGATCTAGAGTCAGATCACCGAGGTTCTACCATTGCAGCTTGGGCAAGATACTGAACTGCTTTAGGCCTGTTTTCTTCTCAAAATGAAGGATAAAAATAGTAACACAGTTCATAGGGTTAGAGGCAGGATTATGGAGATAATAGATCAGGGAGAGAATTCATTCTTAAATATATGACTTGGGGGCCTCAGCAAAGAGAATGACATGGTTAGGTAGCTAGAGCTAGATGGAGCTGGTCGGCCCTCACCACCCATTCCCGCCTTCTTACAGTATTCCTATACAACAGCAGGAGCCAAAAAGTAAAGTCTATGTTCCCCGGACAATTCTGTAGCCAAAGTTCTGGATGCAAATTCAATTCCACCAATGTGATGTGCTCATATGGAATTGTGAATGCCTGAGTCCGAGACCATCCTCCCGCTACTGCTTCTGCTGAAAGGAAGTTCACAGAGTCGTCCAAACTCAACATTCCACGGGCAGAGGTGGCCTCAGTGATGAAAGCAATAGCTGCAGCCTCCTGATCACTGGATTGCAGCTGCAGCAGTAGGTCCTGGGCCAGTATTCCAGTCCTGCCCCTTATTCAGACACTGTCCCCATTTCGTGAGCCCCTGATCTTCTGTATTAAATGCCTTTCTGGGGGCGCCTGGGTGGCTCAGTCATTAAGCGTCTGCCTTCGGCTCAGGTCATGATCCCAGCGTCCTGGGATCCAGTCCTGCATCAGGCTTCCTGCTCAGCAGGAAGCCTGCTTCTGCCTCTCCCACTCCCCCTGCTTGTGCTCTCTCTCTTGCCGTGTCTCTCCCTGTCAAATAAATAAATAAAATCTTTTAAAAAAAAAAAAAAAATGGCTTTCTGTCTGAACCACCTAGCGTGGCTCCTGGATCCAGTACTGAAAGTTGATTTACGTTTTATAATCACAACAGTAATATGCTTAGAGTGCGACTATGGACCAGGTACTGTTCTAAGTCTTGGCATAAACTGACTTATTTAATCCTCTGACAAACTTGTGAGGTAGCTCCTATTACTATATCCTGGTTTTGCAAGTAAAGAAACTGACAAATAATGAACTTGCTCCCAAATACCTACTAAGTGGCAGAGGCAGGATTCAAACCAAGGCAGTCTGGTTCTAGTGGCACACTCTTAACCATTCTTCACAAAGACAACAGGTGAATTATCACCTGCCTTAACAACAGCCCAAGCTTCTAGTGAACAAGTATTAATGACTAAAAAAAAAACCATCACATAGAGGTAGCTCTGGAAAGAATCCTGGATACTCTTTAGTTTAATCCCTTCCTTCATTTTATCTATTGGGAAACTGAGCCTCTGAGCAGTTATATGACATAACTCACACAACTGATAAATAAAATTGAGGGGTGGAATACAAGTTTTTTTTTAGCCCCAACTGCAGGATCACATGATGATTTTTTTCCTGATTTTTAACATTTCCACCAAAATATTTGATTACTGCTGATCTGTATACACCTGGAGAGGTGTTAAAGCTTTAGAAATCAGCAGGATTCTAGGAAACTTTTGTTAAACTTTTTTTTAATTAATACAAGGAAAGAGAGACTGTACAGAAAAAGATTCTAATTTTAAAACTCAGTGTTTACCACTGAACTTCTGTATTTTAAACTGCATGAAGAAAATCTGACCTAGAGCTATTATAAGCAACATATAACTTTAATAATTAGATCATTTCCACTTCAATTTTCTGCCATTCCACATGGCAAAAATTGTGAAAAATCTATAAGGGTTAATGAAATGCTGTGTTTTTAAAGAGATGCAGTACATGGTCTTTTTAACAAATGTGGTATGCATTTTTACTTCTGATAATTAGCAAGATATGAAAAACTTGAATACCCATGGCCCATGGGTAAAAGTGCTAATGGGCATTCTTGTCCCCAAATTTCTATGGTTTCAATGATAATTGGAATCTAAAAACAGATTAACATTTTCATCTTAATAACCTTAGAACAAAAAAAAGGGGGAAAATTAGATCAAGCTCACAGATTTTTCCATGATATGATCAAAGATTATCATTGTTGCATTACAGAAATGACCTTGAAGTGATCTGGATTCTGAAAATTCTTAAAAGTAAAACTAGGAACTGACTTTTGGAGGTTTTATTTGTGTTGTGCAATTTTTTTAATTTATTTGCACAACTTTAATCTCTTGGATTGGAATTCCAAATCCCTGATAATTAAAAAGAGAATCTGCAACGAGATAACATTTTCTGTCTGTCAGATTGCCCAAGTAGCAACCCGGCTGGGCAACGGCAATCATGGAAAATGATGCATACAAGTCCCGGAACAGTAATAAAAATGCCAGCATGTGTTTATTCCTCAGCAGTAAATAAAACCCCAATTATTCACACTGTCTAAAGTGCATCTCCCTAAGGAAACCTTTTCTCCTACGGCAGCTTAAGCATGAGCTCACACAGCAAGGCTGCAGGTAAAAGGGTGGGGGGCGGGGGGCGGGGCGGGGGAGTATTTGCTTCCCAAAATGCCCTGGAAAAGGCTGGTTCCTCAAACCCCATCCCGTATCTATAAAATAGAGATAATCAGACAATTTAAACAATTCCATACATCAGGCTGTTCGGTTTATTATGAAGTAAATTAACTAGATTTTTACAGAAGTGTTGGAGTTAAGAAAAATCACTGATTTCCAGCATAGATAGGAAGTTAGGACATTAGAGAAACTCTGGCAATAGCCCCCAACTTTTTCATTAAGTATATTTTTGTTAACTTATCTCCTGTTGTAAACATTTCATTATAAATGTGGTAAGTGAACATTCATTTATTTATATTTTAACAAATAGCAAGTTTAATCACCAGAGCCCTGATTAAGAGATTAGCAACAAAATCCCAGACAAAAGCAAAACAAAACAGTGTTTTACTGAGATGTGCAGGATGATCAAAAGGCACAGCCCGATTTCAACATCCATCAGCCTGATGGAAAAGACTTTGAGGACCCCCTGCTATGCCTGAAATACCTAAATACACGAAAAACCTAGACTGTTGGAACTATTTTTTTTAAAGCAACAATTATGGAAGAAAACACTCACATCATCCCCAGAAACTGTATCAAAACAAAACAACCCTCAACCTGAAAAATCATATGGTCTTTGTCTTTTATTGCCACTGCCTTAATAATAAGAGATGCCCTTGGGAGGGCTCAGCCATATTTTTAAGTTCTAAAAATTCAGCACAGCATGACATTTTGAGAAGAAGGTTCCTTCACCTCTTACTGGATAAATAGTACATAATGCCACCGCTCAGCATTCTAAAGTTGCTTTCTGACCATAGTGGCTCTATGGCAGTCTTTCCTTTATAAATGGCAATACTAGCCATTAGAAAAAACTGTGACCTAATGGTGAGCTGACCCCAACCTTTCAAAGGATCCAACTGCTCCTTCCAAAATCTCATTCTGCACTGTAGACTCTCCTGTACAATCCCACTTATATTTAGTAACCTGTTCTGTGTATTGTTTACTCACTGAAGATCCAGGGAGCAACCCCCCTGATGCTATAAAACAAGTAGCAATTTCTAAGAAATTAGTCATCAGCAATAGTTAATGACTTGTTTGATGGTTGCATCCAAAGGCAAAGGCCAATGAGCTCCATTTACCTCTATCAGGCTACTCATTAACAACCACTTTTGCCAATGAAAACTATAATTAACAGTGTGTTGGCAAATAAACTGCCAGCAAACATAGTTAAGTAATTGCAGAGAGTTAAAATGTTTGGTTTTGCTCTTCAAAATTTAGAGTAAACGATCATTAAATTCAAATTGACTACACACTAAAAATCTATCTTCATTTGGGCCTTCTACTTTTTTTCTACTATTGGTCTATTTCACTCTTTTTCTTGGTTAAAACTACTTTCAGCCTTGGACCTACCTTTTCTGCATTGACCTCCTCACTGCTTTTAACACCTGCCTCTAAAGCTTTCACCATCACCTTGCACAGGGAGGCTTTCTCATGTTAGTCACTCCTTTTTTAAACAAAACCCAATCGCCAGATCTGTTTCATATACTATTTTTTTTTTCCTCCACCCTTCTCAAACACTGATCTTTAATTTATGTAAAACTATGTATTTCTCTAATCATCCTATTAGTTCTCTGAGTCTTTGCTAATGACCCTCCTTCACCCCACAGATTTACTAAGGCAGTCTCCTAAAACTCAATCGTAGGCCCAATGTCCTTCTTTGAGGATCATGGCTAAACTACTCTTTGAACCACTTGATTCTCTTTGTCTCCCATCTTCCTTCTCTGGGCCTTAAAATAGTTGTTCATATACCTCTGGCCTTCAACTCTGAACTCCTGAAGACAGGAGCTTTGTCAGCCTGAAAAATAGGAACTTAAATATTTAGTCAACTGACCTGGAATCAGATAAACTCGGGTAATCTGAAGGCATCTTCTAACACAAGGATGTCCCTCGTTATCTCATCTCACACATATCTGCACAAAAGGACTCACACTTACCTCAAGCCTTTCTCCTGGTTCTTAAATTCAGTTATCCAGGAATGTGAGATCAATGGATGTTACCAAGATAAGAAGCTAATAATGGTACCCTATGGCATTAACAAGGCAAGAGTCTATGTGCTACTCTGAATCAGGGAGGAAAGCTCTTGGAGCCCAGAACTTAACTTTTTCAATCCACTCTTTTGTGGAAGTGAGAGACAGAACAGCACTGGAAATGTATGGATATATATTAAAAAAAAAAAAAAAAGTTTTGAATAAGGACGGTGACAGATGCCATAAAAAGCGATCAAGATTTAAACATACACAGAATTTTAGGTTTACAGGACACATGCCTGTAATACTTGACCTTCCTTCCCTCTCGAAAACAGTGATTTTTTTTCAGGTAAGACCCCTTCCTCTTGTCCTTGTAGAGCTTCCATTCTAGTGGGGAGTTTACATTCACTTTGCCGTTAAAATACTGGAGGAGGAGACACTTATAAGGACAAATGCTTGTATACTAAACAAACCCAAGGTTAAGGGAGAATTCTGACCGTAGTGCAGATGTTTATCCTCACGTCGTGCTGACTGCAAACTTCTAGAGGAAAACTGGGTGTTTGGCCCTTACTGAAGGCCAAGTCTCATTCAGAGGCAAGTACTGAATCTTAACCAAGCTTCCCAGGGAAAAACATGGAGACTGCAGACAGATCTATTGAGCCCTCTAAGCATTCAGAATAGATGCACTAAAGGAAGCCTAAAACCTGAGGCTGGGGGAGGGGAGGAGAATGTCACATGTACCCAAGAAAAAGATAAGGCAGGATATGATAATGCTAAAGGGGCACAATGTGCTCTCCGATTCTAAAACTAAAATGCTTCCATATGTTGTTGCATATTTGGATTCTCTTTAAGATGAAAAGAATTCTTGCCTACATTACTGTTATTTTACATTTGCATCACACAATAGCCATAATATAGCAACGACTCTCATATACTGAATATTTTACCAAGAATCCAACACTGTGCTAACTCTTTCTATGCTTTTTTATTTAATCCTGGCAACAAACTTCTAAGACTATTCATTAATGAGTGAATAAATGAGTCATTCAACAAATCTACTGATCATCCCAGGGCTGCATCCTAGGTCTATATGATTGAGATTGGGACCATGGACATAATGCAATAGAGCCTCTCACTCCAGTGATGATGCAGGGTTTACAAAGTGAATTAATATATTGTACCTTTTATCTTCACAATACAGTGAATGAGTTGCAGCAAATCCTTGTATGAAACATGTTCAATACTGAATGTGGACAGGTTGAAAGCATGAGTGGGTAAACACGCAAAATCTACCTTAATTCCTAATGATAAGCCAAACTTTAGTTACTGTTTCCCAGCAGTAAGAAAATCTTCAAGAGTTAAGAAAGTCCAATAGTCAATGTATCTAAAGACTTACAAATTTACCAGTAAGAATCCGGCAAGTTTTAAAGGTTTCGAATAAAATCAGAAATGTTAACTGTTGAAGGTTGCATCAGTAAAACTGTTTTGATTCAGTATTTCTAGTATATATATATATATATATATATATATATATATATATATATATATAGAGAGAGAGAGAGAGAGAGAGAGAGAGAGAGAGAGAGAGAGAAAAGAAAAAGAAAAAAAAAGAAAAAAGGAAAAAAGGAAAAAAGGGGAAGAAAAAGGAAGGAAAAAGGGAAGAAAAAGGAAGGAAAGAGGAAAAGAGGAAAAGAAGAAAAGAAAAGAAAGAAAAGCAAAGAAAAAAATTACTCTGTGCCTTTTTCAAGATTTCCCATTCCTGAGAAGCCTTTTCTCTGCTGAAATACTTGGCAAGTTCCTATTCATCCTTAAAGGGTTCTTAAAAGCTACTTTCTCTGAAATATTCCCTGACTTCTCTTCCACCCAGAGTAAATCACCACCCTTTTAGTGCCCCCTTTACACCTTGAGCACATATTATGGTGCCTATCACACCATATTGCAATTACTTGTCCATGTGCATGTCTTGTATAGCCTGCAGTCTAACAGGGAGTTCTTTGAGGGCAAGAACCAATTCCAGGGAGTTCTTTGAGGGCAAGAACCAATTCTGATTTCCTTAGCACTTAGCAAGCGCTAAATAAAAATCTATTAAGTAGGTGCAAATATACTAGATGGTATGAAGATGGAAGATATGGGAAAGACATTTTCTGCCATCAAGAAATTGAACATCTATAGCAGAAACAAATCTCAATCCACAATCTCAGATGACCAATGACTCACTTATTCTACACTGAGCCCATCATTTAACCTCAATTCATTGGGAAAAATGTTATGGGGAAACACAGTTACATCTAATTCCAAGTCTTTGTTGAGGGGCATCAGAGTTTTGTCCTTGAGAGTCATCTGTCCATGCTAGCATCTTCTGGAACGTTCTTGTTTTGGTCTTATCTTTGGTCTCGGTCTCCAAGATCCCTCCAGGTCTGGGGATTCTCACTGCTCCTTTCATAATAGGTCTTAGTCAGGGGTGATCCTTCTTCTGCCCCCAATTCATGCTGGGCAATATGGAATTTGGTTCTTTATACCCTCCCTGAGTTCTCCTGGGGCACAGAAGCTGAAGTCCCCATTGCTCTGCAAATTCTGGAAACTCTCTAGGTTTCCATGATTTCCTCTTACTAAGTTACAGAGTCTAATCTCATTTTTCAGAGACCCACTAGAGTTTAAGGTCTCCTCCCTTTGTGTCCTATTCTCATCTCCATACCCTAGATAGGAAATATATTTACTTCCTCTCAGCAGCATGAAGCCCTAGGTCTCAATCATTTAGTTTTTCTAGGCTATAAATCCCCCCAGAGTCTAGATTTGAGGCTATGGAGCCTTTTCTATTTTCCAAAGTACAGGTCTTCCTCTGAAGCCATGCAGAGCTTATAATTAAGTTGTGCTAATGGAAGAGGTACCATGGGATAACCAGATGTAACCATGGGGTAAGTAATAACCTGCCACACCTCTAGTGCAAAAGAAAAGATGTGCACAGGTAAGTGTACCTCCCTTGTAGCTGTCTACACTGGCTGATCGAAGGACTTGGCACACAAAGGTCTTGAGCTAATGCTCTGACTGGGAAAATACAATGCCTATTTACTCTTTGTCTCAATTCAGTTCTCTCCACTCAAAACCTTTACTGTTAGAAAGTTCTCTACTTCCTATGCAGATCTGCCTCTACTGACTACGCAAAGTAGCACAGAGAATCTCACTTAGAGAGGCTTATCACTCTTCCAAGAACATTACCACCCTTCCAAGAACATTACCACCCTTCCAAGAACCTTATCACCCTTCCAAGAACCTTATCACCCTTCCAAGAACCTTATCACCCTTCCAAGAGTGACCTCCAAACTGGACTTGACTAGGCCATTGAATGTGCGTATATGGTCAATATATCACCAAGTCTTTGCTGCATTCAACAGACACCACTTAATTGGGATCTTGTAATGATTGGCACTTCCTGCTCTCATCCCTATTACTTGCAGTTTTCAACCAGGTATCTAAGTAATTCTCAATCTCCTAAAAAATTACTGGAACTGAAAAACACCAAATACACACTAAATCTTTGGTGTGAAGTTATTTTACCTTTATCAAAAGTGATACAAGCTGCTGACTCAACAGAAAGACAAAATTCAAGCTATTTGGGGAGTGAACAGGAATTTGAACTGCTCCCTCCATGCTTTCAAACTGATGTTACTCTTGTGATGAGTGTCATGCACCACCTAGGCTGGCAGTCACAAGTAAATTACACAGCAAGTCTTTGCTTTCATTAGCATGGTACAGCTAACTAATCCATGTCATCTTCACGAGCTGTGCCATCAAGAATACCTTCTAGGGAAAACTGACTTGCAACAACAACAACAACAACAACAAAAAGATTTTGATTTTCCAAAAAAGTAACTGCAATGAGAAGTGGTTCTAAGGTGGATCATTTTATAGTTATCTTGTATATTAAATAATGGCACGGTACATTTCCAATTTACCTTTTACTAGAAGTAAAATGGTATCTATTTTAGTAAAATCCTCATTGACTTAAAAAAATCACTTATTTTCATCAGTCTTTATCAAAAGAGTATCCTCAGTTCTTTAGTTTTTCAATTTTACTGAATCATTGATATCTTAACTAGCTAGGTTTGCTATCATTATGTGATTGCTATAAAAGATTTAATTACATCTTTTCTAAGGAACAAACTCATAAGAAACTATGAAAATCACTGTATTTAGGGAAAGTTTTTTAGTGAGCTCTCAAAAAAGAATTGTTGACATTCTGAAATATACACTTAAAAGATCAGAAAGGTTAGCACTATACACATGTAATATATTCTCTCTGCCTATTACTATTTCTTTCATGGTGTCCATACAACCTTCCCTTAATCACACTTAGGTGCTTGAAACAAATTTTAAAATAAACCTAAAATATATATATCACTTTCCCCAGGTTATATTTTTTTTTTCTAGTTAACACACTAAACACTTATTCCTTATTTTTATTCTGGGACCCCTGACGTTTTAAGGGACCTTACCTATTTATCAGGAATGCCCAGATGTTGCTTGATACAAAATAAATACTCAGTAAATATTTGTTACGCATAAGGAAAGAAATGCATTTTCAAAGTAGAAAAACGAGTAGGTAGCCAACAAGTCAGTAACTTTAAAGTGCCCCAAATGTAACTGAACTTTTAATTTCTACCACCAATGAAACCCAGGAATTTACAATTTTAATAAGCATAGTAGGTGATTCTCAAACTAGGGTTTGAGAACCACTAGCTCAGGAAAAGCTCTTTTACATTCCTCCAGGGAATAACTATGCAGCACTCTCCAGAAGAAAGCAGTTTTCTTTAACCTGCTTAAACTAAACATATTCCAAGGGAGGGAAAATTATTTAGAGAAATTTTTTAGGCAAATTAATTTAAGGAAAATTAAATACCCCAGGAGATAATATGCAGAAATGAAGCCCAAAAGTACACTTTTATAAAAATAAACGACTTCTGTTAGGCTCAAGATTGTAAAAGTCCATCTTTACTACATGACATTATACTAAGAATGGCTATACATCCCCGTCAGCCACAATGCCACAATTTACACCTGCTGTCCTCCATATTGGAAGCTTAGTGTTTATTTTGGATTTTTAGTGAAATATTAGTAGTTGCCTTAAAACAAGATTTTCTAAAAAGGGTTTGGTCAATTCTTTATACATGCAGCTCCTGCCATTGGTCTCGTCTGATCGTGTGGGAGATGCACATAGGGTGAACAATGTTCACACTAACAGTTTTATAAAATCTGAAAGATAAACAGAGGTAACCTATCTCTTTTCTTGGCTCTTTCTAGATGCATGATAACTAACTTTTCCATTTCAAAGACTGCAAAGCAGGGTCCTTGCTAATATTAATAAAACATGATGAGCCAGGAGAGGCTAGGAACAGCCACTTCCTTCTGGTCATAGTGGCAGGAGGAACAAGTATTTGGTGCTGCTGCTCCTGCCAACCACTTGCTCTAGCCAGATGAGACGTGGCTCACACCACAGTCCAAATGTCATCTTGCAGGAAATCAGGCAGCTACTAATTGATGAGGTCAATGGAAAGATACTACAAGCCAAAAGTGCATAACAAGTATGTGAGAAATAGAGCCTAAGCAATCCTACTACAGAGTGTGAAAAAACGCAATCTGAAGCAGAAGAGAAATTAACAATCCCATTTATAATTGTACCAAAAATTAGATGCCTATGAATAAGCCCAACCAAAGAGGTAAAAGACCCATACTTGGAAAACTGTAAAACACTGATGAGCAAACCTGAAGACACAATGCAAAGACATTCCATGCTCATGGATTGGAAGAACACTGAAAATTTCTACACTACCCAAAGCAATCGACACATTTAATGCAATCCCTCTCAAAATACCAATGGCATTTTTCACAGAACTGAAACAATCTTAAAATTTACATGGAATGGAAGAAGATGCCAACAGCCAAAAGCAACCTTGAAAAAGAAAAGCAAAGCTGGAGGTACCACAGTTCCAGGCTTCAAGTTATATTACAAAGCTGTAGTCAATCAAAGCAGTGTGGTATCAACACAAAAATAGACACATAGATCAATGGAACAGAATAGAAAACCCAGATATAAACCTACAACTATATGGGCAATTAATCTTCAGCAAAGGAAGCAAGAATATGCAATGGGAAAAAGTCTCATCAACAAATGGTGTTGGGAACACTTGACAGCTACATGCAAAAGAATGAAACTGGAGCACTTTCTTACCCCATACATGAAAATAGATTCAAAATTAAAGACCTAAATTTGAGACCTACAGCCATAAAAATCCTAGAAGAGAGCACAGGCAGTAATTTCTGACATTGGTCATAGCAACATCCCTCTAGATATGCCTCCTGAGGCGGGGGGAGGGGGGGCGGAAGGGGCGGGAAGCAAAAATAAAGTATGAGGATTACATCAAAATGAAAAGCTTCTGCACAGCAAATGACTGTTTCCTTTGCAACCTATGGAATGGAAGAAGATATTTGCAAATAACCTATCTGATAAAGGGTTAACATCCAAAATCTATACAGAACTTAAACAATTCAACACCCAAAAACCAAATAAGCCAATTAAAAAATGGGCAGAAGACCTAAATAGACATTCTACAGATGACCAACAGACAATGAAAAGATGCTCATCATCATCAGGGAAATACAGATCAAAACTACAATGAGATATCCCCTCACACCTATCAGGATGGCTAAAATCAAAACCCCAAGAAAGAAATGTTGGCAAGAATGTGGAGAAATAGGAACCCTCATGCACTGTTGGTGGGAATGCAAACTGGTGCAGCCACTGTGGAAACCCGTATGGAGGTGCCTCAAAAAGTCAAGAACTACCCAACAATTCACCAATCACACTACTGGGTATTCACCCAAAAAATACAAAAACACTAATTCAAAAAGATACATGCACCTCTATATTTATAGCAGCATTATTTACAATAGCCAAATTATGGAAGCAGCCCAAGTGTCCATCAGTTGATGAATGGATAAGGAAGATACACACACACACACACACACACACACGCACGCACGCACTGGAATATTATTCAGCCATAATAAAGAATGAAATCTTGCGACTTGCCACAACATGGATGGATCTAGATCTAAGCAAAATAAATCAGAGAAAGACAAATACCATATGATTTCACTCATATATGGTATTTGAGAAACAGATGAGCAAAGGAAAAAAGAACCAAAGAAAGAGATTCTCAACTATGAAGAATAATCTGATGGTTACTAGAGGGGAGGTAGGTGGGGGGGATGGGTGAAATAGGTGATGGGGATAAAGAAGAGCATTTGTGATGAGCACTGGGTGATGTATGGAATTGCTGAATCACTATACTGAAACTAATATAACGCTGTATGTTAACTATACTGGAATTGGAATGAAATAAAATATAAACAAAAATTGCAATCTGAACATGCTCTTGCTATGTGGTCTTATTTACTGTGTATATAAACGTAGGACTATTTTTTTTGTTTCATAACTTTTCTTCAATTAATCTTTTCAGCAATTATTTTTTTTAAAAGTACATGGTTAATGGAAGTTTAGTATTAAATTTCATTTGTCAAGACTAATTATCAAGTATAACTTACATAATATCAGCATTTACCATCCCCCACGAGGGCTATCGTGTTAACACCAACCTTGGAAACATCAGAAGACCAATTTACAGAAGAACCAACATCAACTCCAGAAGTTGTAAC
The DNA here is from genome assembly GCF_004348235.1 of Phoca vitulina. NCBI lineage: Eukaryota > Metazoa > Chordata > Mammalia > Carnivora > Phocidae > Phoca > Phoca vitulina. Next base: position 15,342,138 of record NW_022589729.1, on the reverse strand, counting down.
TATTTCAGTAAAGCGATGCCCAGAGGGGATGACAACACATTCAGCTACACAAGAGGAGTTTACAGATCACTCTGAGAAGCAGGATTTTTTATTTTATTTTACTTAAATTCAATTAATTAACATAGTGTATTATTAGTTTCAGAGGTAGAGTTCAGGGATTCATCAGTTGCAAACAATACCCAGTGCCCTCCTTAATGCCTATCACCCAGTTACCCCATCCCCTCAGATGAAAGGCTACTCTTCTAAGATAATTTTGCTTATTTTCAGTTCCAAGTTTTCTTGCGGAAAAAAAAAAAAAGGCAGCAATAGCTATTAATGCTTTAGTTCCAGTAGAAAAATAAACAATTCAATGATGCCAGTGTTACACCAATATCATTAGATGGTTTTTAAAAATCAGTTAACAAGGGGAGGGAGGGAAAACACTAAAAACAAGAGATTTTTAAGATGGTGAAACTCTTCTGCACCAAATAGCAATAGTGGATACATGTCATTATGCAGATGTCAAAACCCATAGAATTGTACAACCCAGAACGTGAACCTTAATGTAAACTATGCACTACAGTTAATGACAATTATCAATATTGATCCATCAGTTTTAACAGATGTACCACATAATACAAAATATTAAAAATCAGTTAATTCTAATCATGGTTCAAGCTCTTTATCCATTTCAAGGAATTTAAGAAAAGCTTTTGGAGATTTATTTCATAAAATATTTGAAATTATGAATGCTATTGAAATTCAGTTAAAAAATTAATGAATACATGTAGAAGTATTTGTTTGCCATGATAATGTGAATACAAATTTTAGTGGATATAGCATTATAGTTAAAAACATGCTTCCTAAATTGAGAAACTTATGAGCAGAAATGCATTTGAAATAAGCTGCAATGCCTATATCATTAAAACTGCCTCTAATAAGGTGAAATGGTCGACCATCAAGATAAAATCTGTACATGTGAAAATTTACAAATACTGTTTTAAAGTTCAGTTAGAGCAGGACAAACTATGGGCCACAGGCCAAAACTATCCTTCCATCCAATTTTGTAAATAAAGTTTTACGGGAACACAGTGTAGTTGAAAGAATTGTGTCCCCCAAAAAGATATGTTCAAGTCTTAATCCCAAGTACCTATGAATGTGGCCTTGCTTGGAAAGGAGAGCTTCACAGATGTAATCAAGTCAAGATGACCTCCCACTGGACTAGGATGAGCCCTAATCTAATAACTGGTATCTTTATAAGAAGGAAATTTGCACACAGTCCCAGAGATGCAGAGATGGGCACAGAGGGAGAATACCATAGGACAGAGGCAGAGATTGGAGTACTTATGCTGCCACAAATGAAGGAATGCCAAATACTGCCAACCACCACCACCACCAGAAGCTGGGAGGCACACATAGAACAGATTCTCCCTCAGAATCTACAGAAGGAACCAACCTTGCCAACATCTTGATTTAGGATATGCAGCCTCCAAAAATGGAGGGAATAAATTTGTTTTAAGCCACCCATTTGGTAGGACTTTGTTACAGGAGTCCTAGGAAACTAATATACGCAAACCACACCCATTCGGTTACTGCGGTCTTCAGCTGCTCTCCTCCTACAGTGACAAAGTTGAGTAGTTCCAACAGAGACCATATGGCCCACTGGGTCTAAAATACTCTATCTGGCTCTTTACAGAAAAAGTTGGCAGACTCCTAAGGTAGACTGACACAGAATGTTTTTAATAACGCCTATGTTAAATACAAAAAAATATATTCAGGGCAGTACATGCTTGGTTTCCTTTTGTTGACCATCATCAACCAGGTTTTAGTAATAATTATATCACTTAAAATACAAATTAGAGAACTAAGTTGTATGTCCAACAGTGACTTTTTCTGGTCATCTAAATGTTATATTTTCTTCAGATCAGTTGGAAATATTTAATCAAAGTACTAGTAAATGGAACATCAAGAAATTTCAGCTTTTGAAGCTTTTAGGTAGTTGTAATTATTGAAAACAAATCTTACACACAGTAAGAATTTAAACTGGCCCTATGCAATCAAGGAAGGACTGGAAAAAATGATGAAAACTAAATAGTGGGCAGGATTTAACTTAGACATTTATAAATTGTGTTTTAGATTATCCTACACTGTGGGAGGAATCTTTCAATGGACATCCTAATTTCAATTTTAAGATTTTGATTTCTGAACCTACAGAAAAATATTAGACTCAAAATTCTGCAACAATTTATGAAACCTATTATCCCTAATATGCATCTTAATTTTATGAGAAAACTGAGAATAAGAATTTGGGGGGAAATGTTTTTTCTTAGAAATTATACCACTGATCTATTAGAGACAGATTCATCTTAGAAACTGATTAATATATACCAAGATTATCCTGTTAGTTCTAATATTTAGATTATGAACATGAAGCCCTTTCTGTTTTAATGTATACAGATACATAATTTTAAGCATAATCTTATTCTTGGTAAGTTTTTGGACAGAGCTATAGGCCCACCAATTTAAGTTTTTAATCACAAAATTAAGATGTTCCTCTTACAGGAGTTTAATTATTTTGGGGCCCCATCTCACTCTCAAAATAGCTCAACTTGGTTATTAACTATGTACTCACCCATTGTACAGTAGGGGTCTATTTTCTCACCTGTAAAATGAAGAAGTTAAACTATATGGTTCCTCAGCTTCCTCCCAGGTCTCCCAATCTTTCTGATGCTAAGCCAACCCTCTTCACTTGACAGATGAGAAAACTAAAGTCTGGGGCAGGGGGACAGGGAGGATTTTCCTAAAGCCAAATAATATGGAAAAGAATATGGAGACAAGAGTAAAGCCCAAGCACCTGGACCTTCAGACTTGGACCGTTTTTGCTACACCAGATTGTATACACAAAATCTCTAAGGAGCTTTCCATCCAAGGCCATCTATAATTATAATCAAACCAGACTTGATTCCAGGAACTTTGAGTATTTCTACCTGATTATAAGTCTCCACATTTTCATAGAGTCGTTCTTCATGTCTCAGCTATTCTGAAGATTTTAAAGAATTAAATAAACATTGTTTATCTCACTAAGCTTCAAAATCTATCATGCATTACTTCTTAACTTGGATGCTCCATATTTTAAGGGAAATGTTTGAACAATGTATTCAGCTAAATCATCTGACAGAGGTCAACACATCCTGTGTAGGATACTAAACACATAATTAGAGACACATTTATCTCAACAAGCCTAGCCTTAGTGGATCCTACAGATGAACTAATTTAAATCATTTCTAACATGAGAAATCATTATCAGGCTTATGTCTTCTTTCTGTTCAGTCTAACCTTGCATTTCAAGAAATGAACAGTGAGTGAGTTTAATCAAGGAACATTTATTAAACTCTAGGTTGAAGCCCTTTTTGGGGAAAATTAATATTTAAATAGAAATGCACTGTCATTCTAAGAAGAATTATTTTAAGTCTGCCACACTGGTACAATAAAATTTAGTCCAGCTGAGTAAACTTGAATTTTAAAAAAATATAGGAATTCACGAAGCACTAAGAGAAAAGGCATAATAAAATTTAAAGAGAAAGTATCCATGTATCTATTTAGAAGCTACATTTTTTGCACTTACTCATTTGTTACCCCTATATTCTGGTTATCTTTTGTTGTGAAATGAATCGTACAGAATTAGTGACTTAGTCTTTTTTTTTTTTTTTTTTAAGATTTGTCGGAGGGAGAGAGCGCGCGCATGGGCGCACACAAGTTGGGGGAGCAGCAGAGGGAGAAGCAGGGTCCCCCCTGAGCAAGGAGCCTGATGCAGGACTTGATCCCAGGACTCTGGGATCATGACCTGAGCCAAAGGCAGACGCTCAACTGACTGAGCCGCCCAGGTGTCCCAGTGACTTAATCTTTTAATTATATCTCATTGTCCTGTGGGTCAAGAATTCAGTAATAGCTCAGATCAGCAATTCTGTTTCATGTGAAACTGACAAAGGTTACTCAACAGGATTTAACTAGGTGATGGGCTGATCAAGAGGGTCTAAGATGGCTTCACGGATACGTCTGACACCCTGACACAGATAGTTAGACCTGGCTCAGTTTGCACTGTTCACCTGAACACCTCTGTGTCCTCTCCGGTACTGAAGGTCTCAGGGGCCTTCAACTTAAGGACTTAGGTTGTGGCTCAGGGCTCCCAGACACAGCATTCCAAGAAGCCCAAGTAAAACTTGCAAGATTTTTTATGACCTAGCCTCAGAAGTCCCAGTCCATCACTCCCGCCATATTCTGGTCAAACAAGTCACTAAGGCCAGCCCAGATTCAAGGGGAGAGGAATTAGACTCTTAAGATTAGTAAATACAAAGAATTTGTAGCATCTTTAATTTCCTCCATCTACCTTATTCCCCCCTAAAGGATTTGTGATAACTTACACAAAAAAGATTAAGTGATAAATATATTTAAAGACTTTTTAAAACATCAGGTACTTAGAAAATACATTCCGGCCCCTGCCTACCTTTCTGACTTTTCTTTTTATGTCACAGATTAGGACCTCCCAGATAACGATGCATATAAGTGGTGACAGCAAGCATTCTAGTCTCATTCTTGCTTTCAGAGAAAATATATTTGATACTGTAATTCCAGATATCCTGCCTGCTGAATTTTCTCATTCAAATATAACATAGTATTATATTGCATACCTGAAACTGAGATGATTCAACAATTCTATATATTACTCAGTGTTCCTCACAATAAGTGTACTTATTCTTAATCCCCTTCACCTATTTCACCCATCTACCCACCCACCACCTCTCTGGCAACCACCAGTTTGTTCCCTATATCTAAGAGAGTTTTTTCGGCCTCTTTGCTCATTTGTTTCTTAAATTCCAGATATGAGTGATATCGTATAGTATTTTCCTCTCTGACTTATTTCACTTAGAATTGTACCCTCTAGATCTATCCATGTTGTTGCAAATAGCAAGAGTTCATTCTTTATGGCTGAGTAATATCACAGATATACCACATCTTTGTCTACTTATCTATTAATGGACACCTGGGTTGCTTCCGTATCTTGGCTATTGTAAATAAGGCTGCAATAAACATTAGGATGTATATATATTCTAGTGTTTTTGTCTTTTTGGTGTAAATACCCTGTAGTGAAATTACTGGATCATATGGTAATTCCAATTTGAGGAATTTCCATATTGTTTTCCACAGGGGCTGCACCAGCTTGCCTTCCCACCAACAGTGTACAAGAATTCCTTGTTCTCCACATACTTGCCGATACCTGGTATTTCTTGTGGTTTTGATTTTAGCCATCCTGACAGGTGGGAGATGACCTCATGGTGATTTTTATTTGCATCTCCCTGATGATTAGAGATGTTGAACATCTTATCATGCATTTGGTCTACTGCATAATTTTTAGGTACTCTTATCAGATTAAGGAAGTTCACTTCTCTTCCTAGTTTGCTAAACTTTCTACTCTGAACAGATGCTGAAGCATGACAAATGCTATTCCTGGATCTATTGGGATTATAGGATTTTTGTCATTTATTCTTTGAACATGATGTATTACATTGACCGTTTCTAATACCAAGTGAATACTGAATTCCTAAAATAAACCCAACTTGGTCATGATCTATTCTCATGTCCTATTAAAATAGTATTTTGATTCAAGTTCTAATATTTCACTTGGATATTTTGCATCTGTGATCATGAGGGATTGGCCTGCAGTTTTCCTATTTTCTAGCATCTATGTCAGATTTTGCTAAGAGCTTATTTGGCCCTGGGGGTGGGGGAATGAGGGAACAACAGAGAGGTGGGTTTACTGCTCTTCATTTTCCCTTCCCTTCCAATTGTGAACAATCCAGTTCTAAAGCCATGAGGTGGAGCAGAGCAAGGAAAACATCCAAGGCAGCTCAAAGAGAGATGCCAGAGTCCCAGCAAAGGGAAAAGGGCATCCACATAGTGAAATGTCCAGCACAAGGTGTCAGACTGAACAAAGTGAGGAAGTGATCTGAGGAGAGTTTATTAAATTTCAGCCTTTCTTTTCTACTGGGCAGACACTTAAGACTATAAATACTGTAAAGACTATAAATACTGCTTTAGTGGCATCCCACACACACAGGAAGGTATATACCTATTTTCTTCCTGACTTTAGTTCTATGTATAGTTTAGTTTCCATTATAATTTCCTCAATTTATGAATTGTTTAGAAGGGTTTTTTTTTTAGTTTCCATATATGTGGGAACTTGAATTAATTATGACATAAGCTGCTATAACATAACCTAAAAATAAGCTCAAAAAGAAAAAAGAAAGAAAAAGAAAAAAAAGATGAAGTTTACTTCTCTTTCAGGGGTAGGTGAGCAGACCAGATTGAAGGGACTAGCTCTGCTCAATGAGCCCATCCATTTTGTTACTCTCCCAACCCCTAGGGTGCTGCCCTCCTTAGCAGAGGAAGGTTGCCCCACCAACATTCCATTTACATTCCAGCCCATGGACAAGGCAAAAAAAAAAAGAAAGAAGAAGAAAAAATTAAAAGCTATTTTCTTTCTAAAACAGGTCACCAGGAAGTTGCACCAAGCACCTCCACCTGAAAACAATCCCAGGACCCAGTTGCAAGGCGGGCAGAACCACCGTGTTCCCAGCTAAATATTGAGTTCTACTCCTGAAGTAAGAAGGGGGAATGGATACTGGGAAATAATTAGCATTCTCTGCCATGGGAGTTTTTAGTTATCTTTATGTTAGCCATTTTAAATTAATTACATTGTGGTAAGAAAGTGTGGTCTCTATAATCTCAATCATTTCAAATATATTGATGGCACATGGCCTCCTAAATGGTCATTTTATTTAAGTGTTTCCTAGGTGCTTGAGAAATGTATGCATTCAATTGTTTTCTGCAGTGTTCCATGTATGTCTACTAGATCAATACTGCTAATTGCACTGTTCAAATCTTTTAGATCCTGATATAATGTCTGTTTAACATTTACAGAAACAGTTGTATTAGAGTCTCCCATTATCATGGTCAAAATCATTTTCTTTGTGCTTGTCAATTTTTCCTTTTCATATTTTGAAGCTATTACTGTATATACATTTAGTTTTATCTTCTATGAATTTTAATCTTTCATCAATATGGAGCATGATCCTCTAACAATATTTGTTAGAAAGACTGCATTCTGTTATACTTGAATAACTATACCAGCTTTCTTTTAATTACTTTCTCCATGCCTTTCATCCAACCTCTCTGTACCCCAATGTTTTAGTTTTGTCTAAGAGCTCTACTGGGGTTATTTTTAAATCTAATTTTTGTTCTTTAAATTAGGATTTATATATAGATATATAGATATTCCTAACATATGGATTCATTTCTAACACAAGGTTTATTTGCTCTGCTCTTTTGCTGCGTTTTCATTTCCTGTCATCTTTTGAGTTCTACCCTTCATTTCATTTTTCTATTAATTTGTATTCTGTTTCTATTCTCTCAGAGCTGCCCTAAAATAATTCAGTAAGCACAGGTAACTTTTACAAATATAGAATCAGTATTTTTATCCCTTCTACTATGTGGTATGCCAACCTTTAAATGTTTTAACTTTTAGCTCTGGTCTACCACTTTACCCAATATGTTATTTCTACCCATATTCTATCCTGTTTTTAAAACTCAGAAAATCAGACATTTTTACCTTATATAGTCAGTGTTTGTTTATATTTACCATTCACAGATTTCTTTCCTAGCCACTCCTTTTTGCGTTCCTCATGTTTGCTTCTATAATTATGTTTCTTTCTAAAGTACAAGTTTTAGATATGTGAAAAATCGGTATAGACAACCAATTTTATTTCTTTAAAATATTTATTTTGCCCTTGTTCTTGAAAAGTGATTTACTTTCTGGTTTATCTTTTTTTCTCTTCTATTAGCCCTTTGAAGGTATTTGCATACTCTGGAACAGCAATGCAAATCCAAACCAAGTCTGTAGCCTATCGTCCCTTATTTCTCTCTTCAGCTACTCTGTAGTTTTTCTACACAACGTTTTAGAAAAGTGTAAGTAGACCTGTAAGTCTGAGAAATGGTATCTTTCAGCTATTCTAAAAAATTCCCAGCCATTAGCTCGACTAATATTTTCTCCTGTTCTTTGTTCCTCCTGGATTTCTATTAATAAACTAACTTCTACTTAATCTTTTTTAGAAGTTATATTTCCCATTGCTTTGCCACTCTGCTGTTAATTCTGTTTGCGGTTAATTCTTTCTTCAACTATGTCTAAACTTCTGTTTATCCAATAAAATTCATTTCAGTTATTGAAGTTTCTCTATAAACTATCTTATCACCTGGTTATTTTTCGATAGTTTCTTATTCTTTGATCTTAAATATACCTTTTTTGTTTCTTTAAACATTAGATATTCATAGTTTATATTGTACATGTATATATGAATTCTATTACCTGCAAATTTTGGTTTTCATTCATAGCTTGCTGTTTGGGTAATTCATGGTACTTTGTACCTTTTGTTTTTTAATTGATTACAAGCTCATCTTATTTGGAAAATTATCACCGAATATTCTTGCAGTTTGGGTTTAGATGGCATTCCTCAAGAAATGTTCTGTTTTTCCTATGCATTTCAGAGCATACCCAGCCTGTTTTTGTGGGTTTGGTTTTTAAGATTTTATTTGAGGGGCACCTGGGTGGCTGAGTAGGTCAAGCGTCCGCCTTCGGCTCAGGTCATGATCTCAGGGTCCTGGGATCAAGCCTCACACCTGGCTCCTTGCTCAGTGGGGAGGAGCCTGCTTCTCTCCCTCTCCCTTGGCTGCTCCCCCTGCTTGTGCTCTCTCGCGCTCTGTCAAATAAATAAAATCTTTTTAAAAAAAAGATTTTATTTGAGAGAGGGAGAGAGTGCAAGAGAGCAGGGGTGGGGGCAGAGGGAGAAGCAGACTCCCCACTAAGCAAGGAACCCAATGCAGGGCTTGATCCCAGGACCTCAAGATCACGACTTCAGCCAAAGGCAGACACTTAACCAACTAAGCCACCCAGGAGCTCCAACCAGCCTATTTCAAGACAATTTTCCATGAATAATCCCACATCTCTGCAGAATTTGGGCTTTCTGAAGTAAGAATACCAAACATGTCTTAGAAGCTTCAGACACTGTATTGCTCCAGAAAGACTGAGAGATTTATCTCCTCCAGAGCCATTTGCTTACATTTCAGAGTAAAGGTCTCCCTATCCGTTTACCACCCCCCCCCCAACTAGGAGAGAATGGGCCAATGTGCCAGCCATCGTATCATAAGCTTCAAGTCTCTAGATTTTGAGGTTCCTCTCCACTGTTATAAGGCAATACCATGCTACTATCATGTCACCCTGTGGGGAACATGGCTTAGAAAATCAGTGCTAAGATGCTTTGTAAGTAATCTGGTTTCTGATCCAGAGTCCTTTGGCTTCCTATGAGAGTATCTCCATATAAAATTCTGGTCTTACATGTAATTTGTAAATGATCTAGAATCAGCAGATACCCTTGGAGCAATTATCTTCTGCAGCTTCCTCCCCTCTCTGGTTTTTGCTTTCTTACCGTTTATGGCTTTTAAGAACTTGCCTTACGTTCATACCAGTGTTGCATGTGGGCGTGTCTATAAATAGAAACTTCATTCTTTATTTTGCCTTGTATCATTCTATCACGTCACTATTCAATGCTTTTAACCATAAGTTTCATTTACTATTTGCATTATCAATTCTGACGTCTTTTGGTTTGAAAATACCCAACATTCTTTCCCTACCTACTGTTCAACTACCAGTTTTGTAGGTGGGGGGAGGGGGCTGTGAATGGCACAGATCTGAGCTATGTCTTACAACCGAAACTCACAGGAAAATTTGATCCATTCACATGTACTGTCACATGAGAAATACTTATTCTATGCTTCTGCCTTTATGTTTATTTTAATGGTTTGTGTTTTTCCTTCCCTTCATTTTTTTCCCTAGTTTGATCAAACTGGTCATCATTCTAGCCTTTCCCCTTTCTGTGGAAATCCTGACTTTATTTTGGTGACTACTGACTGCATGCATGCATCAAATACATTTAACTCCATAATTACCTGAAACAAGACACCAACTCTTTCCTCCATGATGCAACGTAACCTACACTGTGCCCACCATATATTCCTCCTCTCCTTCCTTCCCTACTGTGACTCCTTTCTTTCCCTCACTTTCTCTTCTCCCAAGTACTTTGAAATTCTTTTATTTCCCACCCTCACTGCCACACACTAGGTTTTGCAGAGGTAGTTTATACTTATTAAAATTTCCCTTAGAGCATCTAATCCAATATTTTTAAGCACTTAATTTTTCTCATCCATTTACATTTACAAACTACACACACGTGCACACATAAGCAGACACTTAAGAAGCACTGCTCACAATTCTTTCATCTTTCTTCAGCTTGAGGTCTATGGATACATTTATTGTTTGATCAAACTCTTAATTATTTTCCTCAGACACAATAAATATGTGATCCATTATGGTAGCCATTAATGCTTTTTCATAATTATTCAGATTCTCTTCGTCCCAGACACATCATAGAATTACACTTCCCTACTCCCTTTGAAGTGAGTCATAGGGACATGACCCGCTTTGGTCAAGGAAATGTAACAGGAAGTGATAGGAAAGGAATGATCCCAGAAAGAACCTACTATAGCAATCATGAATGCATTCATTAAAACAGATCCTTCAACAGCCTGAGTCCCTGTGCAGATGCTCATGTTAACCTATGCAGAATGTATAGCAAGAATATGAAATAAGTTTTTGTGTTAAGCCAGGGAGATTTGGAGATTGGAAGCACAGCCTAGACAAGACTGTCCTGACTAACAGGTATACTCTGACATCTTTCACAGCTCCAATAGCTTCCTTTTTCCTTAACAGGTGCATGATTTTTTGGCTGAGTCTAAGCTTGCTGATACAGTCCTTTACAGTCATTTGTAAATGTTATTCTATGCTTTTTTGACTTCTGATGTTACATATGAGAAGTTGTATCTCACTCTGGTTCTTTGTAAGATATCTGTTCTGTCTGGGCAAGTTTGTAAGATATCTGTTCTGTCTGGGCAAGTCTCTTGTTTTAATTATTGCCTCTATTTTTATCTTCTGGAATTGCTGATCCAGGTTACAACTCCTGATCTCTTTTCCATGTCGTCTTTTATCTTCCCCTTATAGTCCACATCACTTTATTTTTGCTCTGTGCTTTGAGGTGTTCCTTGAAGTTTTCCAGGTCATTCAAACTGTAACAACAGTCCACTAGTAATGCCGATGAAAAAGTTACGGTTTTAGATCCAAGAAGTGCTTGTCCCACTGTATTTGAATCTTAAGTGCTTAATTCAAGTTTTAATTATATCCTTCAGTAACTATTAACACTGGTAATTGTTCAGCTTATTTCTCTGGCTTCTGAGCCTCTCTTAGGTTAAGATTTTTTTTATTTTAGAGAAATAGAGCGAGCAGGTGTGGGGGGCGGGAAGCAGAGGGAGAGAATCTCAAGCAGACTCCCTGCTGAGCGTGGAACCCGACAGAGGGCACGACACCACAACCCTGAGATCATGACCTGAGCTGAAATCAAGAGTCAAACACTTAACTGACTGAGCCACCCAGGCACCCCAGATAACTGTTTCTTCATTGGCTTACTGACACTTTTTTTTTTTTTAAGTATCCTAAAAAGTAGAAAGCCTACAAGCAGAAAGTGAAAGACTCTCTACCCCCTTGGACCTGTGGTATAAAAGCATGCTCCGTTCTCTGCTCAGTCTTTCATGCTCTTTGGTCTCCTACACTGAGGCAGCAGAAGCAGGAAAGACATCCCCATCCCTTAATCCTCCCTCACCTCTGAAAGGTCAGGGAAACCATGAAACTCCAAGTTCTCCATATGCAATAGCTTTATGACTCCAGGAATAAGCCTAGTCCACTGGAAAGAAAATTCTGTACAAGTATTCTGAGAGTCCCAGTCAGAACTAAACCCAGCTACCCACAGGACACAGCAGCCATCAGGATCGAAATAGGTATGAAGTTTGCATTTGGAAGATAAGGGGATCAAGAACCAAATGATCAGGGGCGCCTGGGTGGCTCAGTTGGTTAAGCAACTGCCTTTGGCTCAGGTCATGATCCCAAGGTCCTGGGATCGAGCCCCACGTCAGGCTCCCTGCTCAGTAGGGAATCTCTCCCTCTGCTGCTCCCACTGCTTGTGCTTTCCTGCTCTCTCGTTCTGTCAAATAAATAGATAAAATCTTAAAAAAAAAAAAACAACCCAAATGATCATCCTTTTCCCAGTGTGTTTGCTTTCCTGCTTGTCCTTCAAGTCTCAGATCAGAAGTCCTTGACTTTAAAGAGGTACTCCCTACCCACTCACTCTACAGCAGCTACTGCTGTATGATCAACCCGAATTTATCTCCTTCAAAGTACTTAATGCTCTTAAATTATCTCATTTACCTGTGAATGTGTGTTTCTTACTAGGATTTATATACCATAAAATAGTGAATTTGTCTGCCTCAATGCCTGAAACTATACAGTGCTTTAAAAATATTTACTGAGAAGGGGCATCTGGGTGGTTCAGTTGGTTAGGCATCTGACTCTGGATTTCAGCTCAGGTCTTGATCTCAGGGTGGTGAGATCGAGCCCTGCACTGGGCTCTGCAGTCAGCCAGGAGTCTGCTTGAGATGCTCTCCCTCTGCCCCTCCCCCCTGCTTGCTCACAGGCCCTCTCTAAAATAAATAGATCTTTAAAAAATATATTTACAGAGGAGACTGAGTTTACCTCCCTCATACTTTCCACCCACTTGGCCCTAAAAACCTAGATTAGTGAAATGCTATTAACTAGAAGCTTATATAGTAATTAAGCTTTCCCCGACAGTATAAGCTTGGATATTTCAACAATCCTCATATAACACCTCTATTTCAAATGCCCAACTTAGATTTAATCATATATATTTAGCCAGAGTCCTTGTTCACAATGCTTTCTTCATTTCCTCTATCTCAAAAGCTCTGAGTTGTCACTTCATTAAATTACAACCCCATGTATTTTCTTTAGATAGGATTCATGGGCCATCTAAATCCTTATGTGTCCAAAAAGGTCCCTCATTTACCCTTGTAGATGAATGCTAGCTTAGGTGTATAGAAGATTCTTGAATTCCAGGCCTCACAACAGTCTGTAGATGTTTTTTTCCATGTTGTAGATAAAGCAAAGCCCAATGCTAGAATAATCCTATTTCCTCTGTAATAGGTTCTTCTCTTTAAAAGACCATAACCTGTTTCTCTTTAGCCTTAGAATAAAGGAATTTAATTTATAACAGACTCATGTTAAATATGAAGGCAGTGTTGTGAGAAGTAAATATACTGGTACACTGCACTGGCCTTAAGGGGTTGGCATCTAAGGTTATCAAACAGTGCCCTATGGAAGAATGGAGATGCTGGGTAAGCCAGAAAACTAGGTAAGGAGAGTTTGCTGAAGGTGCTCCCATTCTAACAGTTATTCTGATTCACTGAGAGGAGAAAAGGGGAAGCAGCACCATCTCCAGAAAGTTCTTATCTGAAAAATCATAAGTAGTGCAGGTGAGAAGGAACAATTTAATAGTAATTCAACTTATGGTTCTGAATTAGCCACACCAGCTCCAAAGATACTTGGTTAGGGTGCAAAACTAGTTCAAGGATAAATAAAATTTAAATTGTAGTAAGACGGGGATACAAAAAGTAGTGAAAACATTACTATTATCTAAAGCCTTTTCCTCAAATCATAAAGAACATGACCAGTGAAACATTTTTCCTAACCAGCAGTAAAAACTATCTGAGTATTGTGTTCAGCATTATAAAATACTAGATATAGTACTTGAGAAATAAATCTGAAAAGACAAAGTAGATACACAGAAAATAGAAAAATCAGAAAACTAATTTCTTCCAGTTAATAATGGTTCTCCTGGTGAGCTTAAACCAACTTACGTCTTTGAAAACCAAATTTTTTATATAAATGTTTATATTCAATGTAGAACAAGATTAAAAGTCAGTAATCATAGTGTTTTTAAAGAACTCTATGTAGTTGCTACAGCAACAATTTTTTTCAAAATGCTTCAATATATAATCAGTTGAGAATGTAGTCACCTTCCTGATAATGATGAAAACTATAAGCTCAAATTTTAGTTTCCCCCAAATTTCATTGATATATACATTTTAACTATAGCCTATCTTCTCATTACCTTGATTCCCAGAGAAATTCCCTTAGCGTTCACCAAAATCTTCTAGGTATACTCATTTCCATTGTTTCCATGTTCCCAATTTATGTCACTAAACTCTCTGCAATCTATTACCACACATTTGGCTTTTGCCACTTGTATTTAAAAAATGAGAACATTCCAAATCTATGCAAGTATTAATAGGTTTCATCCTCCATTCCTCAAGCATTTTAGTGGCCTATCTTGACATTCTTATAATAAATGCACTTTAAAAAAAAAAAGTTATCTGTGACTCAACCACAGTGACTTTATTAAAACCATTACCAAACCGATACTATTATAGGGAAAAAGAAAAAAATGTTTGAAATCTCTCAAGTGTTATGCCTGGCTTTAAGCTATGCTATATGTGAAAAGAAACCAAGTTCACCTTATTAAGGGAGATGATTCAAGGTGAGATTAGAAAAACAACTAGCTGATTTATTTGCTGCCCCTCATCCCCCCCATCCCTGCCTCACATCTCCTTCAAGGATTTCCAAATTATTCTCCCTGACAGATTTAGACACAGAAAAGTCCTCAATAAATTAGCAGAGAACCCACACAATGAAAAAGAAAAGCTGAGAGGTACAACAGCAGGTGCAACTCCTGCCCCTACTCCAGACTCTTTTGCATTTATAGGATAAAAAGCAAACTACTAGAAGCTTTTAAAAACTACCTGCCAGATAACCATGATACCCATGTATAAACAGGGTCTCAATAATCATTTACTCAAGTGCAACATGGCTGCCAAATTCTTCCCTCCCAGGAAATACTCTGAGTACCAGATAACGAATTGTTTAGAAAAATAGTCTCTAATGAGTCTACGATATAAGTCATTACTTTTTAGGTTCTCTCTTCCTAGATAAGAGGCTCAGTGAGAAATTCTGACTTTAAAACGTCCAGGCTCCAGAGGGCCAGGGAGGAAGATCTGAAATGATGAATCCTGGGTATCCTGCCATAAGGAGCAGGGGTTGGAATGTTTTTTTTAAAGTAACATAAAAGCCTCCCTAGACTTCTATTTCCAACATTATGACACACTAAATACCCTGAAAAACCCACCTAACTGAAATAGCTAAAAGGCTGGATGAAATATTTAAAACACATTTTGTAAAAAGTATTGCTGAGCTGGCAAAAAAGAGTGAAAATCTTCAGGTGCCAAAAATAAGATGTCACTGGGAGAGGAGTATCAAAGCTACTTCCCACCACAAAGGCTAAGCTCTGGACCCTACAGCTTCCTGCTGATGGCTGCAAAGAGCGCCACAAGAAAAATTCAAGCCTGGGGCTCACCCAAAGTGGGTAACTTCACAGAAGACTGTCTGGAAAAGTTGAATCCCGAAGGTCATTCATCCCTAATCATAAAGGTACAAAAATTAATGAAAATGGGTGTAACTTGTTCTCTATTGCTGGCTGTAACAGGTTACCATAAACCTAGTTGCTTACAAGACACCTTATTTTACAAGTGTGGAGGTCTCAAAATGTAAAGGCAAGGTGTTGCCAGGGCTAAGTTCCTTCTGAGGGTTTCAAGGGAGAAGAACAGATTTCCTTGCCTTTTCCAACATCTAGAGACCTACTGTATTTCCTGGCTCACATCACCCCAACCTCTCGTTTCCATCATCGTATCTCCCCCTTTCTAGCTCTGACTCCGCCTGTATCCCCCTATTATAGACGCCTGTGTCTACACCTGGCCCACCTTCATAATCTAGGGAATCTTTTCATCTCAATCAACTGAATAGATTTATATCTGCCAAGTCCCTTATGTCATATAAGGTAATGTTTATAGGTCCCAGGGATGAAGATATGAACATTTTGAGGGATGGGCTATTGTTCAGTCTATTACAAAGTACCCAAGATAAAATTTGCTATTTCATTGAGCAAAAGTCTGAAGTACCAAAAATCAAATCAAAGTCTACAGAAACAACTTTCAGCAAAGTCAGTCCAGGAAGAAAAAAAAAAAAATCTATTAAACCACATTTAATATGTTAAATACAAAGTAATCTTATAGATATGGAAAAGGAATAAGAGACCATAAAGCATATCCAAACAGATTTTTAAAGAGCCAAAACAGAACTCTAGAAATAAATATAATTTAGGGGCATCTGGGTGGCTCAGTCAGTTAAGCAACCAACTCTTCATTTTAGCTCAGGTCATGATCTCAGGGTGGTGGGATCAAGCACCCAAGTGAGCTCCCTATTCAGCAGGAAGTCTGCTTGGGATTTCTCTCCCTCTCCCTCTGCCCCTCCCTCTACTCACACTTGCGCACTCTTGCACACTCTAAAAATAAATGAATCTTTAAATATATATATAATTTAGAACCCAATCAATAGATTAAACAGCAAATTAAACACAACTAAAAAAATTATAAACTAGAAAGAATCTGAAGAGATTACACAGAAAGTAACTTCAAGATAAGAAAACACAAAAGTGGGTGCCTGGGTGGCTCAGTTGGTTAAGCGACTGCCTTCGGCTCAGGTCATGATCCTGGAGTCCCTGGATCGAGTCCCGCATTGGGCTCCCTGCTCGGCAGGGAGTCTGCTTCTCCCTCTGACCCTCCCCCCTCTCATGTGCTCTCTCTCATTCTCTCTCTCTCAAATAAATAAAATCTTTAAAAAAAAAAAAAGAAAACACAAAAGTGGTTAAGAGACAGAATGAACTAGTAAGTTCATTTAACTGGAGTTTAAGAAAGAGTAAATAGAATGGAAAAGAGTCAATATGTGAAGATGTTGCTTAAGAGTTTTCTACAATTCTTAATACAAATGCTTATGTTAATAATAAATGCCAAAAGAATTTTAAAAATATCTGTATCTAGATACAGAATGAAGTTGAAGAGCACTAGACAAAAAAGGTCTTAAAAGTGGGGAAAAAAATTCTTCCAAGTAGTGGCTGTTAGACTGATGGCTGACTTCTCCAAAATAAGTGATAAAGCAGTAAAATTATATCTTAATGTGCTAAGAAAGTGCCAACCTGGAATTCTGTAATCAATGAAAATAATCCTCAATGAAAACCAAAATAAACACATTCAAATAAAAAGTTTATCACCAACAGACTCTTACTGAAAGAGCATCTAAAGGATATACTTCACAAAGAAGGAATATGACCCCAGACAGAATATTTAAAGTGTAAGGAGAAATAGTAAACCAAGAAGGTGAGAAATATAGGAGCGAGTGAAACTACTGGCTATATAGAACACTAATAATAATGTCTAATTTGGGGCCAGTGGGTCAAGACAGAAGTACAATTTCAGGGGAAATAGTGTGATGTTGGGAGAGGGTGATCTGAGAACCCTTGATTTAAGAAGGGGGTAAACAGGATTAACTTAGATTATATGTGCATGCTAAAATAATTAAGAAAACCCCTTTAAAATAGACACAAAACATAAGCACCTTAAAAAACACAGCAAGAACATGGAATGAGATTAAGGAGAAAAATTGAATTGGGCAAAAATAAAGAAAAAAGCAGAAGAGTAAGAAACAAACCACATAAGATGGTATAAAATTAAATCATAATCACAATAAATATAAATGGATTTAAGCTCTCCAGTTGAAAGACAAAGATTACCATTGCATTAAAAATGAAATCCAGCTACAGAGGATATTGCAACCATTTAATAATTGGTATAGTATAGGCACTGACCAGTCCAAGTAGACTTACCAACAAATCAGAACTTTGGTCCTAATGATTATTCCCATATGGGATCATACTGACCAAATATCAACCCTGAGTCCAGCCATATGCTTTTTTCATAAATCACCTCTAAAACATACTGACTTATAAATGTTGAAAATTTAAGAATGAAAGATGTACTAAATATCAAAAGTTGGTAAGGGATATGAAAAAAATAGACTAAGACAAAAAAAAAAAAAATTACCAGAGCTAGTCACTATACAAAGTATAGCAGTGTGTTGACACTGTTGCCTTTTCATTTCTTGTTCTTCACTGTAGCGATTTATCTTGTTCAGGTCTCACAGCTGTTGGTAGTTCAGCCACACATGCTGAGGTTTGGGAAGAATTCACTGATGTACCCACGGCTTTTTCATTTATTATCCTTATTAGTTGCTTTGGTTTATAAGCAGAGTTTAGGGAAAAGTTTTAGAACTAAGCTGTCATAGTCATGTTGCACTCATTTTGAAATTGGTTTTCAACTTCACTGTCACATCTTTTCCAATAGTTGGTGAGAGGCAAATAAAATGCTACAAGTGTATCTTTCCAGGGTAGCATGGCAATTTACATGAGCTGTACCTTTGATTAGAATGTATTCCTTGTGCTAATGGAGGTAGACTGCCTGAAAGCCATTGGTCCTACCGAACCAGGTATCTTTACTCTCCACAGTTCAAGTGCTTGCCAAATGAAGAAGAAAGAAGACACATTATACTCTGCTCTTCATGAGGTAGTTAAGAATGAATTGAAATCTGAGAACTGGAAGGGAAAGAACAATTTACTCTGCTTACAGTTTCAATAAAGAGAAAAAATGCCTTGTGTGGATGCCAGCAATTATCCTGCGTATTTTATTGTAATGCAAGCAGCCAAGCCTGGGTAGTTAACGCAATAAAGGGAAATGAATAAATCCCTGTCCTGTTATTATCTTTCAGATCCTGTGGATCTGTAAAAGTTGTATGGGAGCAAAAGAAACGTTACTCAAATACCTTAAGCAAATATTAATGCTGAAGAAGTGTTGGGAAGCTCAGCAACCATTTAATTCCTCCACTGACTGCTATGTCAATTACACATTACCCAGTTAACAGAAAGCTCAATGTTTTTCATGGGTGACATTAACTTTTAGAATTATTTAATAATCTTAAAGGTTTTTTTGTCAAACAACTATTCTTTTACTTCATGAGGATGGGCATTGGAAAAAAAATAGGAAAAGTAAAAATTAATCTATAGTAACAGAAAGTAGATCAATGGTTGTCTGGGAATGAAGGCAGGACAGAGGGGGCAGAGGAAAGGATTATAGAAGGGCACAAGGTGATGAATATGTTCATTTTCTTGGTTGCAGTGATGGTTTCCCAGATGTACCTAGATCAAGCTTTTCAAATTGTACACTTTAGATGTGTGCAATTACATGTCAATTATAGCTCAATAAAACTTTTTTTAAAACCGATAGAAATACACCACTTTGGAATCCTTAATATCAGATAATCACATCATTGAAAGGCTGTCAGCACCTGAAATTACTCCATTTCAGCATCACTAAAAGTAGGACAACCAAGACATTGTGGCCTCTTTATGAAACACTCCATAACACCTTTGAATATTCTTGGCCAAAAAAAAAAAGAAGAACAACATAAATATAATCAAGTCTCTAGCCTAGAGTTAACTTCCACAAATAAGAAATCGAGGAAAAAGTAAAATGAAATGAGGAAGCAAAGAGACAAATCCAGACTGGAACATTCTCCATCCTACAGTATTAAAAGGTTGCTATTATCATCATCATTTTAAAGAGAAAACAGAGGTTCATTATGTAACTTGGCGAAGGTCACAGCTCAAGTCTTTCTGAACACTAAAGACCAGAATCTTTCCACTATCAAGATTAAGAATTCTGCCAAAATTTCCTATAAATGTACTTGTACAGATTATGCAGATTCTAATATAATTCTTGCCAAAGAAATAAAGATGACCAATACACAAAATTGCAAAAAGTTCAGTGCATTTTGATACATTTTTAAATTTGTCTAAAAGAACAGTGTAGTGTTGTGTGAGGCATCTCTATCTCCAGTCCTGTCTGGATTCCAACTCCAGCTCTGCTACTTACAACCTAAGTGGCCTTGGGCAACTTAACTCCTCCGAGTCTGTTCTGACATGACAGAGAATAGTAATACCAAATGGTTGTTGCAACAACAATGGTAAATGATCAAACACTCAAAGTTCCTAACTTAGTGCCTGGGACATCGCTGAATTCTAAATGTGAGCACCATTCTTTTACTCACCTTTTATGATCTGTGCATAAGAGAACAATTCCAGTAATAACGATTCTTTAAAGGCTAACCCTGACTGCCATTAGCAAAAGGAACCATCTATTGCCCAGTATATTGCTTTTCTTGGCCCAAGGCATGGCTGCCCAGAATCTTTCCATATAAAATTCTAGGTTTTAACTTAAACATGATATAGGAGTCAGGGTTGTACTGCTATTCTCAAGAGTGGCTGGCAATGGGCAACAGCATTTACTTCAACACAATGTCACTTAAAAAGATGCTTTAGGGGAAATTGCTCCATCTGCAGTGTTTGGATCCTGCCTTGTACCCTTCCCCATTAGCAAACACTTTAGCTAAGTCAGAAACTCCGCAGCACACTGACTATATTCATAAAGAGTCAAGATAGTGAGCCTTGACAGGCAAAAAAAATTAAAATATAAACCTGACAACCATTTGAAGGAAGACTTTTTTTTTAATTAAAAGCTTTTTATAATGCTAGAGCCTGGGTAGCATAGAGTTCTGGTATCTAAGATTTTAACCTAATACATACCCTTACAAAGACCTCTAGATGGTTTCTGAGTTAATAATCAGATCATATTCATCCATGGGGAAAAAACACCCTGAGGAGAAAGACACTCTACTTATCAGATCCAGAAAGAAAAATATATCTTTATAGAAAAATTTCTGAGCATTATTTACTAGTAACCCACTATGAAGCTCAATTTGGCCAAAGAGTTAAAAGTAAATTATTTTAAAATATATGTAGGGCATCTATCCCATCTCTCAAGAATTACCCATGTTCAAAGACAGCAAATTCTTAATTAGATGCCATTTTGTTGTCAACCTCTAGACAGCATGAAAAGGATCAAATCACAGTAAATTGACAAAAATCAAGGCATCTGAAACCCAAAATGCTATTTTTAATTTTGAAATTCCCAGTCCTGTCATATTTGGAATGGTGGACAGAGGAGGTGAAAAGCAATTTACAGACTCCTCTTCACTCTCAAAGGCTTCTGCATTTTCATAGCTCCAGTAAGCTGGCCACCCAAGGTTCAGCTCAGGAGAATTAAGACCTGCTACATGTAACAAGTCCTACAAGTTCTTTAAGGGGTGCTTGAGAAACCTGGATATTTATTATATAGTTCTAATAGCTGCCAATATTTATATTTGAAATCAAGGATCAAGAAAATAGGAAAACTTCTTTAATTACAGATAATGGGCAAGATAAAAGTTTACATATTATATAGACTGATATCCCTAGTGAACTGGAGTCCCATAGATTTTTATGGACCTGGAAAATAATAATCCCATGAACCTCTATTACATAGAGAGCAATATAAAGACAAAAGTGTAGAAATTATACTATGAAATGTAGTACAGTTTCCAAGAATTTATACCCTATTAGATGGAGAAAACTCTAAAATTGTAATCATTTATTCACTCATCACTGAAAGAGTAGCTGCCAATTTCTATGTATCTAGAAGTTATAATGGGTAGTTATTAAAGATTTTGAATCTAGGAAGCTAGCCTCAGAGGCTCGGATTTAGCAGGCCTTGGAAAGGACACTGGGAATCTTAATTTTTAATAAGCACTCCCAGTAATTATAATGCACATAGTCTGAGAACTGTACTTTGAGAAATTCTTCAATAGAGGGGAAAAAAAAAAAAAAAACATGAGCTTGACACTCAGTGAAAGTAGAGTACAGATAAAACCCAAAATTTAAAATATATATTGAAGGACTACCATAAGCAGTGACGATCAAGTAAAGCAATGTGTTTGAGAAAGTGAAATGGAAGGCAGAGGCAGAGCTCGAACTAGCCATCACAGTCTACCTCTTGAAGCTAAGGGATACACACTGAGGTGCAACACTTAAGTCTCTTTTTTTGCAAAGAGAAGGGTGGATGAGTAAGCACCAGCAGGTTCACTGGACTGGATATGGCTTCAGCAGACAAACAACAGCCCCTTAGATGGGCTAGCTCTGCAAAAAGCAGTGGCTGCCAGAGTGAAAAGAGAAACTTTGAAAAGTGAGGGAAAGTTCACTAACTGCCTATTTCCTTTAAGAAAAGTTAAAACGAACTCACAATAAATGCTATATAAGAAATTTCATCTTGACCCTTCCAATTAATCATCCTGCAACATCTGGTCCAGGAAATAACCTCTTTCAAAGGTGAACAATCAAAGAAAGCAAAACAGGATCTATTAAAAGGTTATTAAAAGAAAAAAAGAAAGAAAGAAAGAATAAAGAAAAGCAAGATAAAACCCTCACTGGAAACCTTTGGCCATGAAGCAAATAAAAGTTGTCACCAAACCTACTACCATGAATTCCTAAAACCTGGAAAAGTAATTGCCCCTATGAAACAAGAGCACAGTGCAGAGATGAGAGAGCTCAGGGTAGAGATGGAGGAAAAATAGGAAGAGATGAAACATAACTAGCAGAATTAGAAGATGCTGGGGAAGGGAGGGAGAGCATGAATAATAAAACTATGACTGAAAAGCCAAATTAAAAGAATCAGAACGGATATAGTTAAAAATACAAAAGGATACAAAGAAGTGAGAAAGTGAATAAAATAAAATGCAAGTAAATGTTTTAAAATAATTTAGAAATAAAATGCCAGTTATTGAGGGACAGCGTACGTATAACTTGCTACCCAGAACAGGGGAAACGAACAATAGAGCAGAACACTTACGGGGGTGGGGTGGGGAAACGGGACTCCAAGTGGGGAAAAAAAAAGACGCTATATGGAAAGTATACTTCATGTTCCAAAGAAAACTAACCCAGAATAGCAAATACCAGAAGTAGTCTAGTAAAGTTTGTGTACTTCAAAGCTAAGACTTATCTGAGTAGCCAAGTAAAAATTAACCACGTTGCCTACAAGGTTAATCAAATCAGGCCGGCTTCAGTCTTTTCCACAGTAATATTCAAGTTGAGAAGACAGTGAGACAAATCATACAGATTCCTGAAGCATGAAAGGATGAATTGAGAACTTCATACCTAACTATATAAATGTGTTGGGATTCCTTTCGCCTATTTTGAATAAGCATTCTATTTTGTAAGTAATTTTGAATACCTTTGTGTTCTTAAAGATCCCTAAAATTGTATATAAGCTTCGCAAAACCTGGATCTAACACCAACAAGACAGCCTCCTACAAGAAATCTTAAATGTAAGCATCTGCCGAAGCACATGTCAACTAAACTGCCAGCATGATGGCAGTTACAAATCTCTTGAGAAGGCTTCTCATGGGCAGAACCAAAACAGAACCCTGCTGGCAAGGGAACCTGAGTAAGAGTTCCCCTCACAGACAGGGGCTAGCATGGAAAGGACCAAAAATGGTAAAGGAATGCTTAAGGAGAACCAAGAATTACGTCAGCTACTCAGAAAAACATTCAAAGTCTAAAAAGGTTTTCTTCCTCTCTTGAAAAAAAAAAAAAAAAAAAAAAACACAACCAAAGTAGAGTTATCAATTGATAAGTTAATATAGTTACACCTTTTAAATTATATGCCACTTCATCACCCAATTCAAATTCATGTTTAAGATTCATTGCAAGTATCAGCAAGAATAAGTATCAGGGACATCTTAACCATTCTTAAAAACTAGGGGCATGTAACCATGATGATGAACAAGTGGAACAGGGAAGGGGGCCGTCATATAGCAACTTGTATATCCTTTCCCTCAACTACTTTTTTCTCCCTAACACTGAATGAAATCTCAGGTAAAACCCAAAACTATTTGGATTGCTCCTGAGCAACATAAAGTTACATCTGACCTGGGGGGGACATTCTCAGGTCAGTATTTACATTTTCTAATCTCATGGAATAATCAAAACTGCAAACTTCATTTAAAGATCAGCTTCTTCCCCAACCTGCCTGGCTCTGTCCCCTTTTAGCCAGAAGCCAACAATGGCAAAGGCAGGGGGGCCAGGTAATGCCTCCATTTCCAAGGCTTAGGCTTCTTTACAATTCAGAACCAACTGTGGTTCCTGACTGTAAGGTTAGCATGGAGGGAGGAGGAGATGGGAACTTAGGGGCACATGATAGTTCTTGCCTGGTACCACCACGATCTGGAAACAGCTTCTGGGCTCAGGTGGTATTTAAAGTTGATATTCTCTCAGAGCACACGGAGTTCTTTGGAGACCTTCTCCCAAGAATTTGCTCACCTGCTGTCCTGTTAATATAAGTAATGCCCCTCCGGCCGCAGCTTATGAGGTTACCTTGCCCCCACCCATAAGCCCCATAGAGGCAGTCCTTTCAGACAGCATCCCTTTAAAAATGAGCCTAGGCCAACATCTTCACCGCTTTTGCATGGGAGCAGGTCTGAATATTTCCCATTAAAATGGGTCTTCATAGTCTAACACAGAAGACTCAGACCTTTGAGATACATTTGCTAAAGATACATTGCTAAATTTTTAAGATTACAAACACTAAGACTTTCAGTTGGTGAGAATGAGGCAGGAAAGATGCTTGAGAAGGATGCCCATTTAACCCTTGTGCATTGTTCGGGTAATGTAAACTGGTGCGGCCACTATGCAAAACAACATGAAGTTTCCTCAAAAACTTCAAAATAGAGATACCATACAATCCACTAATTCCACTTCTGTATATTTATCCAAATACAAGACACTACTTTGCAAAGATACATGCACCCCTATGTTTACTGCAGCATTATTAGCAATAGCCAAGATATGGAAGCAACCAAGTGTCCATCAATAGATGTATAGACAAAGATGTGTGTATATACACAAAGGGATATTACTCAGCCACAAAAAAAGAATGAAATCCTGCCATTCACAGCATGGATGGACCCAAAGGATATCACGCTAAGTGTAATCAGTAAGACAAATACCACATAATTCCACTTACACATATAATCTTAAAAAAAAAAAAAAGAAATACAGCAAACAAATTGGTGGTTGCCACAAGGGGAAGGAGATAAAGGAGATAACAGAAATAGGTAAAGGAAAATAGGAGGAACAAACTTCCAGATATAAAATAAGGATGAAAAGTACAACATCGGGAACACAGTCAATACTATAACAACTCTGGCAACTTCACTTTTACACTTAACATGGTGAGCATTTTGTAATGTGTATAATTGTTGAATCACTATGTTGTACATCTGAAACTATGATGTGTCAACTGTATTTCAATTTAAAGCTTAATAAAAAGGAGGATACCCGTTGGTCACCAGTAGCAGGACTATGTGGAATATTTGGCGAAGAAGCTGGGGAGGTGGAAGGGGTTCTCCCAATCAAAGCAGCATGCAGTTGGGCGGTCCACAGGACCTTCAAGAGAACACATACATAGGCTCCACAATTGGACAGAAACCTCACAAATGCCCTCAATGCCAACAAGTGATCCACAAAAGCAATACTACATAACAGTTACACAAGATGGTTTCTATCTCCCAAATCACCCTACACACACACACACACACACACACACACACACACACACACAGCATGACAACTAGAAGTGAGGGGGGTAACATGTTCCTAACCAGGCAATACCTGCCCCCTCAATTGCTAGATCCGAAAGTTGGAAAAATGAAACCTATCACATTACCTCCCCTCCTTAGATCCCCCAGCCAGTGGGGGCAACACAGTAGGGTAAATTTGAATCAGGTAACAGTAATACTAATCATCCCAAGCACACATAGCATTTGTTTGCCAGGCACTGTTCTAAGTGGCTTACAGATCTTAATTTCATCATCACAAGGAGGTAGACACTAGTGTCCTTATGTAAAGGACAGGAAATTGAGGGCAAAGATTTCATTTACACACAGCTACCGGCAAAAAAAAAAAAAAAAAAAGTCTTTAGCTCCGACTCAGGAGCCCATCCATGTTCTTAAGCACTACTCTCTACTAAAGAAAAAGTCAAGCTCTAAACAGGCAGAACTAGACTTATTAACTAAAAACCACTGGGAAGCAGACCTGCCCAAGATGTCCTCAGGAGACAAGAGGGAGACTGAATAGAAACAGGTGCTGCGGATGAAAAAATGAGACAATTCCATACTGAACAGAGACTCTTGAAATAGTCACATCTCAGCCTACACAGAAAGTTGGCAAAATGGGCTTTTCCAGTCCTTACCTTGTTCTTGCCCTCCCAACAAATGCCAGGTCTTGGGTCACTTCTTGCTGACACTCCTATCCCAGCCAGGTCTCCTAAAACCTACCACTTAGATGACACCTGTCAGTCACCTTTCTCTGGAGCCCCATTCTCTCCACTCTGTCTAATCAAGACCTCTCCTCCCCTCAAACTGCTCTACCCTCTCACCTAAAGCTCTTAACCTTATTACTTTAAATCTCCAGTTTCCTTCCCCCCCCCCCCAACCTTAAGAACTCCAAGTTTACTATCCATCGCTCTATACTACAAAACAATATAGAA
The DNA here is from genome assembly GCF_004348235.1 of Phoca vitulina. Taxonomy (NCBI): domain Eukaryota; kingdom Metazoa; phylum Chordata; class Mammalia; order Carnivora; family Phocidae; genus Phoca; species Phoca vitulina. The sequence continues at coordinate 15,315,678 of NW_022589729.1, read as the reverse complement.
CAAGAAACTAAGATTTGGAGGTCAGAAGAAATGCCTCAACCTAGATCCAACTCTGGAACTCAGCAGAATTCATGAATAAATAAGAGCTCCCCCAAAAGACTCCTCTTAAGACCCACGATTTCAGGCAGACACTGCAATTCCCTTAACTTTTATGGTTGTATCAGAAGCAAATTTCCCCTGAATAGTGGGTGTGCCTTACAGCACATCTCTAATACATAAAAGACCCAGCTCCTCAGACTCAGATTGTATTTACACGAAGAATATAAAAATTAATCTCCCCAAACCCCCAGACATGCACACGTGTACACACACACACACACGGTGTTTATTTTTAGTTAAAATATGTACACATTCTGGGAAAACTTTATAGGAATTACAGTTTATTTACCATTACTTGGAACAGAAAAGCTTGTCAAGTCTTCTTAAAGAGAGACCACCACCTCCCCCCCACCCTGCCCCGAGATACTATAGAAATTGGCTTTTGTTTCAAAACCATTCTTCTGAGCTGCTCAGTACCCATATTCCCCTCCAATAACCTTTGTTACAGCTCAGGACTGAAATCTGTATATGGTTTCTAACTCAGGACATGCTTGGGGAGTTTGAATTTGCATGATCACATCAGGAGATCTTTCCTGTAAGGACACGTACTGACCTCATGGCATATTTTCATTAATGCAACACTAAAAATGTTTTCCTGCAGTGCCGATTCAGCTTTGTCCATTAGAAAACAGGTCACTTGGCTGCCCTACTGAGCTCCTCCACAATCAGCCATGGAGAAGGCAGAAATGACTCAGCATTCAGCATGAACTAAAATGGTCCAGAAATCTGTTTTCCAAGGAGAATGCCAGTCCCTGATAGCTATGCTTAGACTTTTTAACAATACCTACAGATAAGCACATTCTAACATCATTATGGAGCTATCAACTAGAGCCAAGAACTTAAAATTTGTTATGCATTGGGCACATGGTATTTCGCTTTCCAATATTAAGTTCTATATGCTTCATCATAAACAAGGCAGACATTAAAATAAATCGGCAGTATCACCTTAATTGTACACCACAGTAAATATTGAGCACTGCATCCCACATCTAACAAATAGTGTTGCCAGTTTAGCAGAAAACTTTAGCTTTCCAATTTTGCTATGTAACTACTGTTTCTTAGGCTCTAAGAAAAAAAAAAAAATGTAAGCCCTACTATACCTGTCAGAATAGGAGTCTGCACAGCAGGCCTGAACTGCTAAAACGCTAAGAAAAAAATCTTGAATACATTGAACATCTCCCTGTGATTTTTTAAGCCATGCAATGCATTGTTCCCTCTATAAGCTATCCAAGCCTCAGCTCTGATGGGATAGTATTCTTGCCATTATGACACAACTCAGCAAATGACACGAAAGGCATGCAAATAATCCAAATGTCCATATAAAAGGAGCATTTATAAACACTTTGATTTTAAGTCATTTTCACAAATTTTGATCCACATCCTATAACATCCCTGAAGACTGTGATTTTCTGAAAATGACAGTTTATGCCAGTTGAGAATTATTTCATTAGCAGACATTAAGAAAAAATGTGAGCTAAAAATCTTATATTTAGAAAGTTGTTTTACTGCTATGTAGTAAATATGCACTATATATGAAGAAAGATTAACTTATTGGATAGTCACTACAGTTCCATTAACATTACAAAGCAATGGAGTGACTGACCATTAAAAGTTGTCGGTTTAGAAAAAATGAGTATAGCTATGTCAAAAAAAAAAAAAAAACCTATTACATACATTCTGGGGGTCTCTTCCAGGTTACAATTATGTATCCTTCTTAAATCATTCTTAACTAGTTTGTAATTTAATGATCAAAATAGGTAACAAGCCTTTAGACCACACTAAGCAGGTCTTCTTCCATGGCAAAAATGTTTAGACAGCATCTCTCTCTAGAAGATGTCCCATCAGAAGACTGAAAGCTGCTCCAGCTCCTAGCAGCTCTTAGAAGTCACCTGTAAAAACAGGAATCTAGAGGGTCCCAAGTCTTCATCTCTTTATAAAAAGACATGGGCTTCCGGGGCACCTGGGTGGCTCAGTTGGTTGAGCGACTGCCTTCGGCTCAGGTCATGATCCTGGAGTCCCGGGATCGAGTCCCACATCGGGCTCCTTGCTCGGCGGGGAGTCTGCTTCTCCCTCTGCCCTTCCCCCCTCTCATGCTCTCTCTCTAATAAATAAATAAATAAATCTTAAAAAAAAAAAAAAAGACATGGGCTTCCAAGTAAGCTTGCATGCTTGAAGAAAGTTTCCAAAGCCAAAATGGGTTCATAAGCACTTGGGGTGGTGTAGTCGAATGTGTGGTTAGCCTTGCTGCTCCCACCTCATTCACCTTTTATCTCCTCCCACCCCAACTCCAACTTACCACCATAGGCTGCATCAAAGTAATTAGAGATAAATCAAATACCTGACCCTAAAAACCTCTGTCCCCTACACCTCCCTTACCAGGATGACTTACTAGAACCATTTGGCTACTTAAACAGGATGGCTTGAGTCACATTTCTGAAGCTAGAATTTTCATTTGAGCTAAGCGAAATAAGTCAATCAGAGAAAGACAATTATCATATGATCTCACTGATATGAGGAATTTGAGAAACAAGACAGGATCACAGGGGAAGGGAGGGAAAAATGAAACAAGATGAAACCAGAGAGGGAGACAAACCATGAGACTCTTAATCTCAGGAAACAAACTGAGGGTTGCTGGAGTGGAGGGGGTGGGAAGGATGGGGTGGTTGGGTGATGGACACTGGGGAGGGTATGTGCTATGGTGAGCACTGTGAATTGTGTAAGACTGATGAATCACAGACCTGTACCCCTGAAACAAATATATGTTAATTTTTTTTTCATTTGAGAAAATTCAAAAGATAAATTGATAGTACAATCAGACATAGAACACTTAGTTCTCAAAGCTATGTAAAATGCTCAAAGAATGAGATTTCAAAGCCATTCTATCTTCCTTTGTATTATTGAAAAATGGTAAATTGTTGATACCTATTGTTAAATAAGATACCTGCCCCTTATTTTTGACATTAAAACATCTCCTGAAAAATGTTCCCTTTCAAGCAAGTTTTTTAGATCATTTAAATATCCTTTCAAAAGTTTAATATGTTTATGTTCATATCAGTATAATATATATAATGTATATATGGTAATATATATAGTATTATAGTAACATATATAGTATTATTATATAGTAACATAGTATAATAGTATATACAGTATAATATGTAGTAATACTAGTAATACCATATGTAGTAATGTAGTATTATATATATATATAGTAACACTAGGGTACCTATGCTAAGCTTGAAAAAATATTCTTTTCTCACAACAGTTTATATATAGTGAGGTGGGTGAGAAAAAGGATTCAAAACGTATCACCAGAAATTATAAACTTATCAGAATTAGAACTGAATTACAGTATGAGTTTTGAACAAAACTGCCACTTCTGAGCAGGAAGTACAAAACACATTAATTCACAATTAACTCCATATATAAACATTTGAAGAGAAATCTAATACAGCGTTCAGTTTATCTAAAATTTCACACAACTCACATGAGTTCTAGGATTCAAGATTATGTCCGTCTCCTACAGGATATCAAAATAAAAATTCATAGAATAAGAGCTTAATTTCCACCTTAAACCCTTCAAGATCTAGAAAATGGAGAAATTGCTAGTGACAGAAACCCTATAGCCCTAAGCACCAGATTATTTTAAAAGAAATGTGTTTACTATTTATTAGTGAGTGCAGGAGTGGGTCAGTCCAGGGGTCCAGATGCCGGTAAACACGGTCTCTCGCCTCTCCATTGCGTTCACTATAATTAAGTGGACTTTCCCAACAAGGGGAGAAGGAGATTAATGACAACTTCAAGCTCATAGCTTACCAGTTCAGCAAGCCCAGTAGAAATAGAGCACCTCTTCCTGATACTGCCAAAGATCCAGGGAGAACTCTGATTCAGATAGGGCAGGAGTTGTAGGCAGATCTGTCCCACCCAGGCCACGTGGACCAAGAGCAAGCAAAGTATAATCCTCCAAAGACAAATCAGGCCCTGCTACCACGAAACAGGCAAAAGCAGCTAATTTCCCCTCCACGAAGCCTTTCAAGAATATAGACTACTCACACATCAGTGAGCGCCTCCTGAAGCTGGAAATCCCCAACCATCTCATCTGGCTGACTGTGACTCTTCCACTCCTTCCAGAAGGCCAAGGCCGAGTTCAGTCTGGCCACGGGGTGTTCTACCCTCAGGAATGGCAGAACTCCGAGCCTATCACCTGCTTCTGGAAGAACTGAACTGTCCCCGTGCATTAGCAGCGCATCAGATACCTTTCAAGCCCAGGCTCCAACAAGGCAGCCGCGAGAGGGTAGCAGGACTGGGGTGCTCCCGGCCCCTGCTGTCTTCCACTAGTACCTAGTAAGCACCCCTCTCCATATTCCACTTCTAGGCCTCCGCAGGTATGGTGGCTCAGATCCTGTCGGGCCAGGAAGCTGAGCTGCTTCCTCCAGAGCCACGCCCGCGTGCCCGCACGCTTCCCACGCCCGCGTGCGAGAGCAGGCTAGGAATTCCTACAATACCTGGATATTAAACAAACAACATGAAAAGTCCCAAAGGATTAAAATCAATCTCCTGCATCTATCAAGACAAAGAACAGAAGCTTCAATCAGCCACACAGCAGAATATGGAGAAGACTGTTTTTACAGAAAAATACAGACCTTACTTTCTAGTATCCCACAAAATGCAAGGATTTAAAGGTTCTCACATCTAGGAATTCACATCTGAAAGGCCCAGCCACAAGAATTAATTCCAGTAAGAAATTATCTGTAGATTTCTGTTGGTTATTAATTATAAATTACAACTGCCCAAAGACATTTCTTCTGTTGCCTTTAGCTGTTAAGTTATATTATTTAACTTGTATTATTTACTTTTGTACCTATTTTAAGACAAGCACTATGCTTGACCTATCATTTTTCCCTCATGGAATGCTGTCTAGTACAATTTCATTTAGGCATTTGTTATTTAATATTTATTGATCTGCCTTGGCATTTAATATTCTAAGAAAAAGATCTGGTTCTCTTTTCAGTTTTTCTTCATTAGGCCCTAGGAAGAAAAGAAACTACATGAGGAAAGGATCAAAGTTTGTAAGTGTAGGCATATCTGCATTTTTGAGCATTCATTATTTAATATTCTCCAGAAAAATAAAATGATTTCTTTCTCTTCAATTTGCACATTTGTTGCTTGAAAGTTTGTGGGCTGCTTACAACACAAATACAAAAACTGAATTTTTAAGAGAAATAATGCATTTTTACTTCTTGGTAAGTCACTTTATAGCACTGGGACCAAAATACAAATTGTAGTCATTTGCTATAAATGGTTTCCATCAAGATAACAAAACTATAAAACATCCTCTTTCATTTTTTGGTCAAATCTTTTTATAATATATACCTAGCACCGTTAAGATACAGTGTTATTGTTTAGCCCATTATTTGTACTCCTAAGTATTTTGCAGATGCTTCATTATGCTTTTCTAAAACTCATTATTACCATTTTCTCATTTGAATCAATTGAGATATTTCTCTATTTAGGAGACTAAGTTTAGATCAATGAGGCTATGTCTAATTATTCTAATTCACTTGTGATCATTGAGACTATGTTGAATGATAATATACCACAAATTATCAAAAAAACTTTATTACAAGTCAAAAAGTTTGTCAATCTATATTAATATAGGTTGAACTTTTCATACTAGCCTAAATGGAAGACTACATTCCTAGCTGATCTGTTGATAATATTAATATCAATTCAAGTGACCACATTTATTTATTTATTTATTGGCTCCTACACCAGCTTGAAACTTTACTATTAGAGAATTTGTCGTTCAAGACCTTGAATAATGGAAGCAGGATGGGGACAAGGGGGAGATGGAAGAACCCTCCAGGAACAGTTGTGGGGTGGGGGGAATGACCCAAAAGGGGAGTTGAGGCCACACCAAGTATTCATACCCTCCCTTAGGAAAACCCTCACTGCTCCTTCATTTATATCCATAAAAAGCAAGCACAAATAGCCAATGCTCAAGAATCAAAGGTGGTAGTCAGGAAAACAAACATCGCTGTAGCACCAACCTGCCCCAACTCCCAGACCTCAGCCCAGGGTGGCAGAGGGAGTAGTGGCTAGTGAGGGGTAAGAAGTGGTTTTACTGTACCTATGTTCGGATGCCTTTGGATGCTCACAATAAAAGTGGCGGACTTCCTCTGGGGGCGGGGGAAGGGGATAGCACGTGAAAAATGGAATTACCATCATGTTAAACTTTACTACACATTTTAACTTCCTTTCCATTAAAATATTACATGGGGTAATAAGAATTTAGATAGGTAGACCGATACAATCTTTAAAAACAATACCTTTTCGAGTAGGTCCTAGGAAACTTTAAGCTTGTTTTTCCTTCCCCTTACCAAATAGTACCACTTATTATAGTCCTGTGCATTGTTCTGCACCAGAAAGTTGAGCAGTTGATAAGTTCAATCAAAAATCTTATTTTCTTTTGATTATATTATAGTCTCTAATCAACAACTATACATAGGGTATTTAAATAAATTTGATTAGAACTCTAAGGGTCATAATCTGTGAATCACATTCTTAGGTTACTTCCAAAATTTTGTAAGTGCAAGTAAGAGTTAAACGCTGAAGTGTACTTTTTAAACATCACCAGAAAATGCCCCAGTGAACAACTGGACACCATGAAAAGTCATAATATTATTTTGTATAAAAAGGAAACAACAGTACAGTCTTCTGATTTGGCCTTTAATGGTAAAGTAATGTAGATTACAGAGGAGCATTCCAATAGGTATGAGAAAAAGCAATCAAGTCATTTATTCAAAAAGTTATTTGAAGCACATTCTATTCCATATGGCTCTTCCAAGGAAATCCTAAATTTGTGTTTTTGTTTTGTTTTGTTTTAAGATTTTATTTATTTGACAGAGACAGACACAGTGAGAGAGGGAACACAAGCAGGGGGAGTGGGAGAGGGAGAATCCCGCGGAGCAGGGAGCCCGATACAGGACTCGATCCCAGGACCCTGGGACCATGACCTGAGCCGAAGGCAGATGCTTAACGACTGAGCCACCCAGGCACCCCGGAAATCCTAAATTTGAAGAGAGCAGCCCATTCATTTAGGTGGCTTTCAACACATTTAGAAGTTGTACATCAAGAAGTTCCCTAAGAAGGCTTTTAATTTTTAAACCAAGTAGTTTCCCTTTATTAGCTGCCACCAGAATACTAATGATAAAATCTGAAATTTACTATGCACCAAGAACTCTACTAATGTACATGTTGTATAAGTAGTTGCAACAGAGGCTGTGTGATCTGCAAAGCCTTAAATATTTACTATCTGGCTTACCCCGCTGGAAAAAAAAGTTTGCCAACCCCTGACCCAAACTAAAGCTAATGATTGTTTTAAGCTCTTCCCTGCTTCATTGCTGTGGTTAAATGTTGGCTTATCCTATTATTGAATAGTCAAAAATCTCAATATTTAACTTCTACAGCTCAAATCTACTTACTAAGAATCGACAATCTCCTGTCAGCTGTCATAAATCTCACAATGCTAAGAAAGATATATTTATACACAGTCCCTTCCCTTCTGTATTGTAAACCTACTTTCTAGGGACTCTTACATTGCACATCTCATCTGACTTTTATAAAGAAGGTATACGACCACCTTGAAGCTATCCCAGCTGTTTCCAATTACCTAACAGAGCAAATGATTAGCCAATCAGACATTATAAAATCTATTTTTCATCTATGTAGCTAGTAAGTAAAACTCTAAATTTTTGTCCCTAATCTCACTGAAAGACTATAGACCATGTTTGTTCCATAAAAGATGGTGGTTTGTGGGCCAACAAGCCCTCAGAAGAGACCAGCACTAAAAGAAACCTTTTAAGGGACTGAGGTAGCACATTGGGCAGGAAAATGTGCAGTAGCTGTTTATAATCTATTTATCCCCTTCATCTGAGCAACTGAAAAACTCCTACAGCTACTTGCCTAGCCATCTATTTCTTTTCCCTTTTCCTTGTTTTCCTCTAGTCTCCTGGGGATAGGGGGTAGGAGTAGAACCAGATCATCAGAGAAGAAAAAGCAAGATAATATTTCATTCAGGGGCGCCTGGGTGGCTCAGTTGGTTAAGCGACTGCCTTCGGCTCAGGTCATGATCCTGGAGTCCCAGGATCGAGCCCTGCATCGGGCTCCCTGCTCAGCGGGGAGTCTGCTTCTCCCTCTGACCCTCCCCCCTCTCGTGTTCTCTCTCTCATTCTCTCTCTCTCAAATAAATAAATAAAATCTTTAAAATTTAAAAAAGAATATTTCATTCAATTCCTTCTCTGCTCACACCCAGCCCCCCACCCCCGCCCTGTCCTAAAAGCTAACACTGCCATGTGTTTTGCTGTGAAATAAATTACAAACTCAACATAAAAGTATCACAAAAAGCAGCAAAATGTCCTGCAGACTTCAAGCCACATGCATTATGTTGTCTCACTAACTAATACAAAGCCTAAAGACTAACATATAGAAGCAATTCAGTCCAAACCAAAAGGAAATCATACCGTTTTCAAACAGGAATGTTAATAAAGATGGAAATCCTGACCTATAGCCCAAGGGTGTTGTCAGTATTCAAATTACAGTTTGGGTCAAGGCAGGAAGAAACGAGGTGAAAAGGAGGACAGCACATAGATTAAGAGGATACTGGAAGAACTACTGAAAATGTGGCATGATCTTCAGGAGGAATGACCTTTACCTCTGGCAATAAAGAAGTCTTTGGGGACTTTAGCAAAGATCCTTTCCACAGAGCAAAGGGAGTAGAAGGTGGATATCCACACCCCCCGAGAAATAGAAGTAGAAACAGACTCTTTAGAGCCAAAGGACAAAGATAAATAAAAGAATAAAGCTTGGAAGCATAAAAACCCGAGGCTCCTTTGTGTCCATGTTTCATACTTTCCTATCCCCCTGCAATACAGTAGCCCTAATTAAAAGCAGTAATTAAAAGAGGGACAGAGAAGGAGGGTGGACAGAGGAAAGAAAAGAAGGGGAGGCGGCCAGGGGCAGGTGAAGAGTATGAGCAAGAATGAGCTGGATATTCAGAGTAGAAGACAGAAATGTGGCTGGGAAAACAGATGGGTTTGGGAAACCAACCCAGTAGAAAAGAAAGTGTAGAGAGAGGGAGAAACAGCACTGGGGAGTCAGAAGGACAAGAACCAGGGAACAAAGGGAGAGATGATAGGGCATGAAAAAGAATGGAGAACTACCATGGAGAATTAATCCCCAAAAGGAAGCCAGGAGGAGGAAATAGACACAAAAATAAAAGAGATTAACCCCAAAGCAGGTTAGGTTTGTTGACAAACTAGGATGACAAAATGCTAGTTTTTTAAGACACCCACAGAAATTTAAAAACCACAGTGAAACCTATTTGAAATTGTATTTCATTCAAGAGGGAAGGGATACTAAGATTTTAGGCTCTGGATGTTGAGGAGAGGATTAGGGTAAAGCTAAGATCTGGAGTACAGATTGTATAAATTCCAGAGTCAGGAAAAGAAACCTCTTTCAACCTAACTGTCTATTCAAGGACAGTTACAGGAAAAAGAATCATTAAATGTCCAGAATGCTGTTCTTTTAACATGCTCTAAGGTAGAAAGCATATTTACTAGTCAGTCCACCTGCCGCAAGAGAGGGCATGAAAAATCGCACTATATTCCTGTGTGCCCAGCACAAAGGGCTCATTAAATATTTATTGATAGAATGAACTCATCTTTATTATTGCTGTGAAATAAATATCATGGGTTAAAGGACATTTGAAATCCCAATTCAGAGTTGTAAGAGGCAACTAAATCTTTCTGAAGCTGTAACAGCGTCGGAGCTAAGATATTGCTTAAAAAGAACTTTGACTTGAACTACCATATGTAGGATTCTAAGCACTTTATATCTCATTTAATCTTCCCAGCACACCTGCAAAACGGCAATTCTCTCCAATCAACAGTTTAAGAAACTAAGGCTCAAAGAATTTTAGTGTAACCCCCACTAGCCATTGAGGGGCTTTGAGTAATGTATCTTATCTACCAGAAAATAAATTCCACAAGACCAAGGGTTTTGGCCTAATTTGGTCTCGCTGTCTCCTCCTAGATCAATGCCTGACACAAAGAAGAAACTAGACAAGTATTTACTGAATGAATGAATAAGTAAATGAATGCCTATGTATGATCAAACAACTGACTATGGCTGGGGGAAAAAAAATACATAACCTTGCCAACTGATCTCATTTTAAATTCATGATGGTTAACCCCCTAAGTAGGCTCCTAGCCTTGACATAGCAATCCAAGCTTTTTCAGTCCCTTTTATTTATATATATATATATATATATATATATTTTTTTTTTTTTTTTTACTGAAAACCATGAGTCAGGATGAGATCACTTCAAATAAGCGTAGGGAAAAAGAAAAGATCTAATGTTTACAAATCCAAGAGATCAGGGAAAAAACTAAAAATTACTCTAAGAGAAGCTAGTGAGTCAGGGCAAGACTTAAGAGAACATGGGATCCCCAAAGCAAAGACAACACAGTATTTCAACAAGAGGATAATTAGTTGGTTTCTCTAAGAAACAGATGTGCATGCAGAAGGTTTACTGGGGAAGGGGCGCTCAGGATCAGCACCTGTAAGGAACAGGGAAACAAGATAGCACAGAGGGCTTGACTAACCTTACAGGGAGCTCAGAGGCTGGGATAGATAGTCTGTAAATATTCCCCCAACCCCCTTGAAGCAACATGCCTGCATCCACCAGTCATTGGATTCAGCTGGTCTCAGGGCTGTACCTGATACTCCTCCTCCTTCACCCTCTATTGTCTAGATTCACCTTACCCTAGGAGTTAATTCCAAATTCCCCTCCGGTCACCAGACTAACAATTACGGTCTCCATACAATCTGGCCAGAAAAGTGCTGGGTCCACTGAGAGAGGAAAGGGACTCTCTGCAAGACTTAGCCACATGCTTCCTCCTCCATATACACCGTACCAGTCTAAGTCGTGTGCAGTCTACACCGCTCACAACTGCTCACTCAGCCCTCACCTTGAGAGTTTATGCCATCAGATGGCACTACCTATTCTACCTCCTTGTAGTGGTTATAGACAGGATCTCTCCTTGAGGCCTGCTCAGTCCTCGGGGATTTTGGCTTCTGGGCTCAATATCATTCTTTCCAATATTTTTATCCTAATTCTTGAGTTCAATATCCACAAAGATTATTTCAGTTCCTGGACCTCTCTTTTCCAAGGACATGCACTCACATGTTCATACCCTAGAGCTTATCAATACCAAAAACAAAGTATACCCCCTCTACCTCAACCAGAGAAGCAGAACCACTGAAAATTTGATAAGTCAAACAGAATTGGGAGCTGGGTACTGACCTTCAGTTAGGCTGTTATCTTCATGTCCAGTGCTAGAACCTGAAGTCCACAGGGCAGGCAGTTAAAAAGGAAGCTGAATATAAAATGGAGAAAAAACAAATTAGAACCCACAAGGACAGACCAGAAGCCGTGTGAGACTCTCATCTCCTCCAAACTTACATTGGGCATTCTGCTGGAGACACTGACGCCCTTCATGAGGGAGTGAAACACATACCTGATCCAGGGGCTGGAGAAGCTGAAGGAGGATCCAGGGGTGCTGTGTTGGCAGTTTCTGGACGCTGCCCCACAGCAATGAGATAAGCCAGCAAACAGGCAGCAGCGTACATGAGCTACAAAAGCACCCACTCCATTCTTGACCAAAAAATAAAAGGGCTGCTGCTCTGCTTCCACCCTCCCTAAATACAAACACACTGGAAGGCAATCTGGGTAAGGTGGTTCAGTTGGACCAAATTGGCTCCTGGCAAAACTACCATCCCCCACCCTCCATAGTTTTAATTTCAACTATAGCACTCTCTGGCAACCAGCTGCTCTCTCTCCAGCTCATTCCCTCTAGGAGTCTTCCAACAGTTCTTTGTTCCCACTCCAAAGGGTCCAACAATCCAAGCTGCTTCACAGTCACTCTATCCTCACTTTCCTCTGTACCCAGTTCATTATTAGAATCCCTCCCTTGCATAAACCCGTATCTCACTTTCCTCTCTCTCTTTTCATCATGCTCACCTGCTAAAACACCCCCACACACACTCCACTTATCGCCTGCACCTGCATAGCTGGACTATTACTGCAAAAAACACATAACCATTCTGATAGACCTTACTTTAAACTACTTTGAGTTCATTCTCCTCAAATGAATTCCTAGTACTCTCCAGCAGCCCTACTATATTTCCCTAGGACACATAGATATACCTTCTGCATTTCATACTTCTCCTTAAATTTTAAACACATCCTCCCCCGCTTCACACTCTGCTCATGACCTTGTTCCTATTTGTATCTGTTATCCGCTGCTGCATAATAAAACATACTAAAAGGTAGTAGTTTAAAACAAAAACCATGATTTAACTCAGCATTCTGTGACTTGGTAATCTAGGTGGGGCTTACCTATTCCTATCTGGGTTCACTCACAGGTATGAGCCTCAACTGAGGTGGCTGGGAAGGCAGAGACAACTGGGGCCCCCTTTCCACATGGATTTTCATTCTCCATCATAATTCCTACAACAAGAATGGAAGCTTCGAGATTTCTCAAGGCCTAGGGTTAGAACTGGAACACTATCACTTCTGCAGCATTCTGTGGGACAGAGCAAATCACAGGTCCAATTTAAAGAGTCGTGGAAGCAGACTTGACCTCTTGATGACAGGGCAATTTGTGGCTATATTTAGAAGCCACCGCACTGTTTTAGTACTCCTGAAAAGGCCAGTGGATCACAAATAAGGACAGAAAACAAAAGAAACACCATATCCATATTTTTTCCTTTACCTATTTTATCAATATTCTCATACAAATACAGATTATCAAAATTTGTTTAATATTTGTGCTATTGTTGGGTGCCTGGGTGGCTCAGTTGGTGAAGCGCCTGCCCTCAGCTCAGGTCATGATCCCAGGGTCCTGGGATAGAGTCCCACATCGGGCTCCCTGCTCAGCAGGGAGCCTGCTTCTCCCTCTCCCTCTGCCCCTCCCCCTGCTCGTGAATGCTCGTGCGTGCTCTCTCACTCACGCTCTCTCTCCCTCAAATAAATAAATAAAATCTGAAAAAAAAATATTTGTGCTATTGTTCTTTTTTTGGCTTTAAATATTGATTGAATTACACATTAAATGTTCTCCGACAGGGATCAGGCCAAATACAGACAGTGAATAAAACTTTTGTAAATGAAGTTTTATTGGAGCACAGCCATGTCCATTCATTTCTGTAAATCTACGGCTGTGTTCACAAGACAAAAGAGGAGTTGAATAGTTGCAACAGAGGTAGTATAGCCCATAAAGCCTAAAATATTTATCTGGCCTTTTACAAAACAAATTTGCCAATTCCTGCTCAATGGCATCATTTTTCCATCTCTGAAGTAAGCCTATTGATTCTACAGAATTCTAGCAGACATCATGTCCATTATTCAAATCCCAGTGGTTTTTGCAAAAGAACTACCTCAACAGTGCCACACTTTAGAGACTCAACCTTTGTGTTCCAAGAAATTTCTTGGTAGGCTTTTCAGATGCTGCCACATAACATGAAATATTTATTCCATATTAACAATAGAACCAAAAATCCCCTGCAAAGAACACTTAGTACAGCCACCTCTTCAAATACCACTAGACCTGAGTAATCCATAAGACCATCTTTTACTTTATCAAACCATTAATCAAACATAAAAGAGTAACACTTAGATATGGTTCTTAAGCATCGCTGTACTTCAGAATCATCTGGGGAAGTTACTAACGGGCTGATTCTCAAGCCCCATCCCTCAGAGACTCTAGTCCATTAAGTTTGAAGGACAGCCCAGGAACCTACATTTTTAACAAACACTGCACTGATTTGGTGCCAGTGGTCTAGAGACCTCACTTTGAGAAACTCTCAACTAAATAGGGTGAAGAACCAGAAATAAATAAGGCTTAATTAACCATTGCTTTTACTGCCTTATTTTCTACAAAAAAACAAAACAAAACAAAACAAAAAACAACTCAGTATCTCCATAGGTTACCAGGTAAATAATTAGTAATATATCATTTCCTTAGAAGTTTTACCAGGGTTCAAGAGAAAGTAATTGTTAGGCACTTAGGATTCTATTCAAAAGTTACTTTGCTCAACCTCTTATATGGTCTTCCTGATAATATTGATTATATCTATATTTTGCCAGCATTTTTAAATCATCAAAACTAAAAATAATAATAATAAAATAAAATAATCAAAACCATTGGAACTTTTTGGCATTTTGGAAGGCATTCCTCTCTTTCCCCCCTCTCCTTAGAACCCTATTCCAATACAATTTGCTGAGATTTTTCTTAAAAACAAAACAAAACAAAAAGTGATGTAATGGAAAGAGAATTGAAATTAAAAGACCGAGATGTGACTCATCTGTGTATGCAATCTCAAAGCAAATTTCTCACTTGTAACATGAGGGGATAATACTAGCTACTTTTTGCTATACCTTACATATTTGACAATGTGTGATTTTCTGCTCTTTACATTCACGTCAAGACTTTAAACATCAGTTTCAAGTGTTCACATCTATACTTATTTGGGGAATGAAAGTGGATTAAGGGAGTTCTCCTATTACCACAGATATTGTGCTATCTTTAGTAGATACTTAAATAAAAAAATAGGAAACCATACTTCGAATTGACACCCATTGGAGGCAATGCTATTTTTTTCCCTTTGAAATTCATGAATACACAGAAAGTTACATTTCATTACAATTCAATTTTATGTGACTATATCACTGGAATGTTGCTAGTGAAATGTAATGTTGGTTTAGGCCATCGGTTCACCTATGAATAACTGAGATGTCTTAGCTGGATGAATTCTTATTCCATGTTGACTATTTCGCTACTACCATAAATAATGTTCAGGCAGAGCTACGTGGAGGAAAATGAAGACTTTTTTGCAGTCCTTTTGATAGCATACATATGGAAATGCCCAAAATTGTTCTCCTTTTTTATTATTTTGCATTTATATAGCACCTTCAGTGTAACTTAAAACCTGTAAAAATTGGAGGCAATGAATTGATGCCTGAGAGAACCTTAATGGAACAGGACCCAGAATGGAGCATAGAAGAAAAACAATGCTCCTGTGATTATGACTTTATAAACAAATCCAATTGCTTTTTGCAGTGCTTTTTTTTTTTTTTCCTATTTGTATACCCATATGCACAGATGCAACAGTAAGCCCTGCAGTTTCCAGCAAAGGCATCAAATAGCCTACATGTCAAAGAGACAAAGGAATGATAGGCTCTTGAAAATGGTAGTGAATATCACCAACTCAGAGGCCACAGTTTTCTGAGCAGGGTGTCCCAGGAGCAAATAGAATAACAGCAACAGAAGTAACAGCTTCTTTTTATATTCTGCTTTTTAGCTAGTGGGCACTATCCTAAGTATTTTACACACATTATTTCATTTAATTTTCACAAAACACAAAATCTGATGAGGAAAGTGTCAGCCCAGTTCTAGTGATGAGAAAACTCAGTGTTGGAAATTAAAATGCTGGCTCACAGTTACGGTGTCAGAAAGATGCAGCGCCCACGAGCAGATCTATGTTTGACCCCAGGTGTATCCTCACTCAGGCAAGTAATGACTTTCCTCCTCTAGAGGATTCACTCTTCATCTTTCCCACTCTCCAACCCAGTATCACACCCTCTCCAGAGGCTCAGTGGCTTGTTTCTGAACTACTTCTATTAAGAGCCCATCAAACTCCTTAGCACATAGTAGGTTCTTAGCAAATCATTGTTCTTTGCCTTTTCTCCTCACTATGAATAATTACTCTTCTGTCTGGCTCAACTCTCTGCTGTCTAAAACAGAAACCACATGGCTGATAAACATACACCCAGTAAAAACTGATGAAAACCAATATTCATGTGTGTATCTTGGTATGTTCACATTTTAACATGGGACTCCTGAAAACACAGTACTCAGGATCCATTTCAGACTCTGTGACAGGCTAGTGGTAGAGATGTTTGAAGGTAAGATCTTCTTAGAGTGACCAACTATCCCAGTTTGCCCAGTCTGAGGAGTTTCCCAGAACATGGGACTTTCAGTGCCAAGATTGGACCATCCCAGGCAAACCAGGGTCACCCTACCCTAACTCCTTTGAAATAATTCCAGTGATGTTCCTTTAGGGTTAATTCACTAATGTGGAAAAGCCATATATTGCTTTTTCCACCCAAACACATGTACATAAACATTAGCTAAGAAGAAACTTTGAAAACAATGGATGATGATGTAAGTATGTGAAGCGAAAACAAAAATATATGATGCTAAAACATGCTCTTAATATCACTAATCAAGAGGCGACTGGGTGGCTCAGTCATTAAGCGTCTGCCTTTGGCTCAGGTCATGATCCCAGGGTTCTGGGATCGAGCCCCGCATCGGGCTCCCTGCTCCGCGGGAAGTCTGCTTCTCCTTCTCCCACTTCCCCTGCTTGTGTTCCCCCTCTGGCTGTGTCTTTCTCTGTCAAATAAATAAATAAAATCTTAAAAAAATATATCACTAATCAAATTTCATCTTGAAATACTAAAGGGGACCCTAGGATCATGGGAATTCTGCACAATTACATTACATGGTGAGTTTGCATTTTCTTTTTTTTTTCTCCCCTTGGGTTGATTTCTATGAAACTTGACTCATTTAAATATTTAAAACTTGTTTGATAAAGATAAACCTACTCAAAACTGAGTTTACTGGCATCACATGCTTCCACAGGCATACTTACTATCTCATGACATAAGGAGGAGCTCATGAGACTAAGGAGGTTATTTATTTACTTTGACCAAAATGTTCAGTGATTTGTATTTCAAGATACACTGTAATATTGAAACATTGTTTATAATTTCAGATGTTAGAAACTAGTCAAGATTTTCTCCATAGATAGTTACCCTTAAGACTTTATAGTATCTGTGTCCTATGTCTTCTAGAAATTCTGGTTTCATACATTATGTTCAATGAAATGGGAAATACAAATAATTTTTTAGATTAAGGCAATAGGCAATAACAGTGTAATTTTTGTCTGAACTTTCTTGAACTACTTTCTCAGGAAAACAATACCTGATGGCATTTAGTACATAGTTTTTTATAGACCCAAGTTGCTAGGAATAACAGAACACAAGCAATATACTGAGGAAATTTAATGTCCAATTTAAATAATAAAAGTATCTATACACATTCTAAAGTCTTTCTTATAAAAAGCATTACAGTTTCCATAAACACTTTCCAAGTCCATGAGACTCTCTTTCCTGAGTCTAATGCTAGCTGGGGAAATACCAAGAGAGAGAAAAAAGGAGGAGAAATAAATAATTTAGCATTTATTAATGCATTTTTTTACACCAAATGATATTGCACCATTGTTCCCAGCTCATCCTGGACCTGAGCATAAGGAAGTGGGAATAGAAGCTCAGGGTAAGGTTAAGTAGGCTGAAAAGTGAAGGGAAGATGGAAAAATTTTCCATCACTTCTAATCATTCAGGTTGTGGTACCACCTTTTCCCCACCTCAACCCTCCCATAAAGTACTTCAAACCATAAATACTGCAAAGGCAGTACTATGTTATCAATACTAACTGTAAAGAATGGGCCAGGAAAGTGAATTAAAGCATAAAATTATGAAGTTTCTTATAGCTAATACTTCTCTGTATCATTTTATAAGAAACTAAGTTTTTGTAGCAAATTAAATTTTCATCACTATATACTAAATGTTATTATTTATTAGATTTCCAGTGAGTAATTAGGGTTTTTAATTAAACAGTAAATCACTGAAAATTAAATGTAAGTACTTAAGTCTAAAATTAATGGAGTGGGGCGCCTGGGTGGCTCAGTTGGTTAAGCGACTGCCTTCGGCTCAGGTCATGATCCTGGAGTCCAGGGATCGAGTCCCGCATCGGGCTCCCTGCTCGGCAGGGAGTCTGCTTCTCCCTCTGACCCTCCCCCCTCTCAAGTGCTCTCTCTCTCTCTCAAATAAATGAATAAATAAAATCTTAAAATAAAATAAAATTAAATTAAATTAATAGAGTGGGAACAAAGGGCAAATGATATCAAGAACTTCTTTTATTTCTATCAAGGGCACATCTTTCCTTCTTTTGGTGAGTTAGTGTACATTATTTCCTCATTCTGTGCTCAGAGATTGAAGCAATGGCAGAAGGAGGAAAATGAAGTGTGAATTGGAGAATAAGCTTACACTTCCATAATGCTGTCCATTTGCCAGGCACTCTGATAAACACTTTATATGTATTTTCTTTAAAGACTTTATTTATTTATTTGACAGAGAGACAGCGCGCACAAGCAGGGGGAGTGGCAGGCAGAGGGAGAGGGAGAAGCAGGCTCCCTGAGGAGCAGGGAGCCCGTTGTGGGGCTCAATCCCAGGATCCCGGGATCAAGACCTGAGCTGAAGGCAGTTGCTTAACCAACTGAGCCACCCAGGCGCCCCAACACTTTATATGTATTAATGCAAGTTAATATCTACCTCATTAAAGAATCATCCCATAAGGAAGACAGTATCATTACCCCCATTTTACAGATAAGGACATTAAGGCAACAAACGCTTGAGTAATTTACCTAAGGTGATATATATGTCTAACGAATAGAAGAGCTGAGTTTTCAACACAGACATCCTAGTTTTAGATTCTGTGCTCTTAATTAACCACACTCAAGTCTCTAAGAAAATGGCTATTCACAAGTATAATATCAAATTAAGAGAGTTAAAAAGTAACAGAAAAATGAGCGATCTAAAGCTACATGGAACTATGTAGATGAATCTTGCAGACACAATATTGAGTAAAAGAAGCCAAACAAAAGAGTACATAAGTATTATTCCATTTATATTAAACAATAAAAAGCAAGCAAAGCAAATCTGTGCTATTAGAAGTTAGGATGGTAGTCACCCTTGAGAGTGAGGGGTAAGAACAGAAAGGATATGTGAGATGGGCTTCTGGTACTGTTAAGTCTGTTTTTTGTACCGGGTGTTGATTACATGGTGTGATAATTTGTGAAAATTCCTCCAGCTATGTCCTTATGATATGTGCCTTTTTCTGTATGTGATTATATTCAATAAAAAGTTTGAAAGAAGGGGAATGGAACTTTTAAAGTCAGCTTAAATAAAGCAGTGAAACCCTCTCCTCACTCCTATTAACTTTCTGGCTGTCCCATTCCAAGGCAGGGGATCCTGAAGTATCATATCCCCATTATACCCTCCCACCTTTCTTTCTCTTTTTTCTCTTTATTTCTCTCTTCCAAAAAAACTAAAAGGAGGAAAAGCTATGTTTAGTTTCCTCTACTAAATAATAATTTGAATATCCGGCTTCAATTTATTTGGGATAAAGGGTTACAAAGAAAGTCAAGAAGGACACAATTTCTGACCCATCAATAATTTAAAATGTTGTCAGTGACTAAACAGCTTTTCTCCAAACATCAAGACTGATGGATAAATTTGTCTCAACATCACAACAAGACTCTGTCCTCACTAATGCTGCTCCATCCAGTACCAGAAGGGGAAGAGAGGGAGATCGTGTTGGAGATTGGGCTTTTGTCAGAATTAGGAAGAAAAAGAGAAACCCAGAATCCACATTCTGAAAGGTTAAAAAAAAAATGTAAAAACTCTGATATCTGATTTTCATGGCTTGAAAACTCTCAGAACATTGGTTTCAAGCAGGATGTATATTTCTCCAAACTGCCATATAAGCCTTTTGAGCCTGAGACACCTAATAATGAGAAAAGTAAGGAAGAAAACACACCGCATTCTCAGAGATTGTTTCTAATGGAAACCTAGTTTTGACAACCCTACCACCTGCTTTATATCATTAAACTGAAGGAGACTATGAATAGGAAGGGGGTGGAGGAGAGCCATTGCTAATAAAATATTTAAGAACATCAGGAAGAGCCATGTCAGGCTTTTAGTTTACCCAGAAAAAGCATCTTCCTAAAGTATCAGTCAACCAAGATTTACTGTATTAATAAAATCACTTTCAGATTATAAAGGTAGAAAAAAATGCACAAAATGCAGACAGATAACCTATTTTTAACGTTTGGAATAAAAAGACAAAATGTCCTAGAAGAAAGGCAATGTCAAGTATCTTGCTCTTAGTGGCTGCAGTATTTACTTTGACCTCATCATTCGCAGGTGATTGGTATTGAATACCAATATTTGAAAATCATCTATGAGCTGTGTTTTAATGGGGCAGGAATATCCACATAATGTTAAAGAAGATTTGGTATCTCTTGAAACAACCAAACAAACAAAGAAGCAGGGATGGCTACATAGTTAAATTCTGAACTACTACTTCCTCTACAATTATTTTTGCTATAGGAGGTTAATGATTGATTGCATATGATGGAATTTACCATCTTTCAAATGTGCATTTTCCTCTTGAACCACTGAAATAATGATGGTCCCAGAGACATGCAGATTGCCCAATCTATCAGCATTTTTCTCTATGTTTGACTTTCATTCCTCTGCATTTGATTGCTTCTGAAATAATGGTAGCAGAATTGAAAAGACTCTATTCCCTAGGTGATTTTCATTTGTGATAGATAAGCAAATGCAATTTTCCCTATTACAGTAACCAGGGAAAGACACCCCCAGACATCAGCAAGCTCAATAGATCCAGGGGAGGGGATCCCATTGGGTACACTAGCCCACTGAAATGAGAGGGAAATAGAGATTCTGTGCAGCTAGACAAGCAAAGTTGGTGTTCATCCACACATTCTTAGTGACTGGACATCCTATCTAAGCATTCGGAGTATACGTCATTCTAATTCTGGGGCCTATTTTCTGCAGAGTAAAAATGAGATTAAGTACTAATCCTGTGCTATGATTTTGTACTAATTTAAAGTGATAGGAGAAGCTTGAATTATCATTTCTGTACATTTGAGTTGTTATCTCCGTCTGACTTTAACTTCCCTACAATGGAACTTCCCTCTACCCTATCCTTCTCCTCACCCACACACCAAACCAGTCAGTTTTGAACAATGGGAAATTGTTTTCTTTATGGCATTTACGATTTATCACTGACTGCGGAGGGGTCTGCAGAGGAAAATTCTTAAGGGTTTTGCAAGAAAATGTGAGCTGTCAGCCTCACTGATCTGCATAAAATTCCTCCTCAAACTATTTTGCTTTTGTTTTGGGTTATTTTAAATGGGGAAGTAACATAAAGGGAAAATGTTTTAAAAGCCCAACCTTAGGCTTCTTTCACTCTATATTTTGTTACTTTCTTTTTTTGGCAAGAAAAACTTAATTATGTAAAGTAGTGACAGCTCACCCAGATCTTTCACTAATCCACGGCACAGATAAGCAACTTTGAGGAAGTTAAATATTCAGTGAAGATACTGCTAATCACTACCCCAGGAACAGCCCAACAGAAAGATGGAAGCGCTTGTCATTTGGAGAGATTTGCAAATACTCCAAAAAAGGAGAGGCTTGGGGAAAAATAGCTCTCAAAGGTGAAAATGCAAAATGTACACTCTTTTGTAAATTATTCCATGATAGGTGTTATAATTTTCTTAGATATTAAGGGAGAGGCTATTCTTCTAATTTCAGAAGGAAATGCAAAATCTTACATGAGATGGAATCGCTCCCAATTAAACCATTTTGCTGAAAAATATCTGAGTATATACGATGCACCATTCTTTAGAAATAATAATAGATGCATTCTAAGCGGGTTTCTAACTGAAGCTAGAAATGTTTTTCCCCATTTTTGATCCAACACTTGGCAAACATAGTCTCAGGTTGGTACCTATATACACCTTATTTCATCACATTATACTTGGGCCATAAATTATTATTAGAAAAACTTCCTCACCTTGAAATTCAATCTGTTCTGTTGGGTAATTTTGTAGCTTTTAGAAGATGCATCTACACCTAAACTTAAAATAAAATAAAAATTAAAAGCCCAATGGAAGTATAATGAAGAGCATAATAATGCCAATAATATAGGAATGAATAAATAAGAAGATATTTGAAAATTT
Organism: Phoca vitulina; assembly: GCF_004348235.1. Classification (NCBI taxonomy): domain Eukaryota; kingdom Metazoa; phylum Chordata; class Mammalia; order Carnivora; family Phocidae; genus Phoca; species Phoca vitulina. The sequence goes on along the minus strand of NW_022589729.1, from coordinate 15,293,571 downwards.
AAGCAATACCACTATAAAGGTGATCATTTTAAATGTCTTCTGGTATGTCTAAGAATAATTAATCATATATTTGCAGCATTTGTGTCTGGCCCTTCCCACACAAATGTCTGAGATTGTTAATCTCATGAAATTTCATGGGTTGAGCCTTTACCACATTTTCAGGGGCTTAGGTTTCTGTGATAAATTCCAGCTTGGAGCTCCTACTTCTGTGTGTTCTCCACTTTCACACCTTGTTCCTATATCCTAGGCATCTTCTTGTCTCTGCTCTGAACCGAGACAGACACAGAATCATTTTCTCTTCACTGATTTTCACCAACAAAACAACCACAATTTTACTGAAAGTTCAGGGAGACAGAGAAGCTTTGTATCCAGAAACACAAACAACTGAAAACTGAACAGGAACTATCCCTGTTCTAAAAGGTGATTTGACAAACTGCTGCCCTTTCTACTTCATTCCCTCTCTCCTCCGTGGGTGTTCGCTTCTTCCAACCTCCCACGCCTTTCTCTTTCAGAGTAGTTTTACTTCCTTTTTTTCTTCTTTCAGAACTTGCACTGCCACCCCCAAGTAAATTGTCAAGATATTTTCCTTTCAAAAGATGGTTCTTATCCAAAGAGGAATGCAGATGTCCACTTTTAAGATAATTGTGTTACCCCATAATTATCTCAATTGATTTCAACAGTGCCTTGTTTTAAAAGGGACTGATATTATGCTATTCCCATCTTAGTTACAGGAAACTAAGATTCAGAGAGATGAAGTTACTTGCCAAGGGTCACATAGCTAAGAAGAGTCAAAACCAGAACTCAAGTCATCTATATTCTGGAGCCCCCACTTCCTTACAAGCCAGGTTTCCTGCTTCTCCATCAATGACCCTTCTCTCTCTCCAGTAAAGATTAGAAGTCCTCAAGAAATATAGTCCATATGTTATGTGTTAAGAAGTATAGCAAACACACATAAGCTGAGTGGTCTCCAAAGCATTGTCCCTGAATCAGCAGCATCAGCATCTCCTGGGAACTTACTAGAAATGCAGTCTTGGGCCCATTCCATACCAACTGAACCAGAAACTCAGCAGTCTTAGTTTTAACACTTCTTCCAGGTGATTCTGATGCCTTCAAAAATTTGAGAACTACTGGACCAGCTGTTCATCAAACCAGTTTCTTCTTCTTCCTAGACAGAGAACTAGATAGACCACATTTCCCAGACACTCTAGATGTAGCCAATGGAATATGGACAAAAGCAATGTACATTATTTCCTGGTTAGGTCCATCAAAAGTTTCCATTAATGACACTCCATGTTTTTCCCCTTCCATTGTCTTGTTGCAGGGTAATGTGTTGACCCCGAAAGGTTTGTATAGAAGATGGTAGAGCAACACACTAAAAGGAAGCTGCCTGAAAGAAAGGCACCAGTTGGTCAAGAATACCCAATTTGTGTAAAGTCACTTGAGGCTTGACATTCACCTGTTACAGCTGCTAGCCTTAACCTAACTCATATATGAAAGTGTTATTTGAGGTGGGCATAATCTCTAGGATTCTAAGAGAGAAATTAAGATGTGTAGAAGGTAAAGAAACCACACTAGCCCTATCCGCCTGAAGAAAGAGATCAGAGAAAATTTCCTGAAGCTCTAAAGTAGAGGCAAAGATGTTATATGGGTTCTGATTTGCTATCAGCAAGGAGAGGGGTAGACTGTGAGAGAGGGCAAGTAACAAGAAGAGATACTTAGGTGCCATAAAAAGAAAGGATAGAGATCTTAATAACAATAGCCATATGCCACTTCTCATTTGGATCCCATAAATTCTGTAGGTACCTATCCACCTAGGACTGACATGGACTTGTGGGGATAAAACTCTTTGAAGTAAAAAAATTTAGTATTGGGGGCTGTTATGGACACTAAAAATTATCAGATTAAGTCCTTTCATTTTGCAGGGATTTCATTAACTGTCCAGGATTCTTAGTGGCCGAACCAAGCCAAAATCCAAACTCTCCAACTTCAAGTCAGGATTCTTTTCTACCATAAAGCATTTTAAACTTATTTTTAAACTTCAGGGCACTTTCCTATAAATATCATTTCCCTCTCTTATATTTCACACCCAGAACTTACTACAGAGGTTAAGTACACTGAACTTGGCTCTACTGTCGATATTTTTTAAATTCTGACAGCTTTATTGACTAGATTTCTACAATAATAGGGAATGCATTTGTCCATGAGAAGCTACAGGTAGAGAAAATAATCCCCAAACTCTCTTTCTTCATGAAAGAATGTGCAAAACCTAGACAGGACTGAGAAATGGAAAGGCTCCTGGGCCTAATGGAATGCTTACTGAGATCTATTGATTCTGATGCAGCACATTGATTGGCCATCTAACTCCGCACTCTGTAATGTCTAGCCAAAAGAAAAAGTATGGCAACAGATAAAAGATGTCAGCAATGACACCAGCTGTGATCACAAGTTTCCAAAAGGGATTGTGACAGTTAGTGAAGCATCTCTTTAATGTTAGTTCCCAGGAATGTATTGTCAAGAATTCATCTCAGTAGGATCCAGAATCACATCTCATATATATCTGCTTTAGAGTCATATGCACTTTTAATATCTAGGTCTGCCTGGGTTTTTTTACACATTCCCTTACTTGTTATTATAAATTGCCAACTGAAGATAAGTTAAAGAAACAGAGACTTTTAGGAAGTCCTTTACTATGATAAGGTTTTATTTCATCAGTCACCTAGGGTTCCAACTCTCTAAGGGTCTGAATGGATAAAATTAAACAGATCATGCATTAGAACAGCAGGACGCCACTCAGACCTGAGACAGACTGCCTGGGTTCAAATCCTCGTGTTAGCACCTAGTGACTATGTCTTTGGGAAAGGTATATAACTTATTTATGCCTCTGTTTCTCCAAACAAAGAATGGGGGTAACTAATAGTACCTAATTCCTAGGATTAATTGAGCTTGGATTTTTAAAGTGGTTAGAACAGTGACTGACACTTAATAAGGGATATGAGAAGATATGTTTAAAAAAAAAAAAAACAAAACAAGCAAACCAAGATAACTAACACCTGGGCAGCTAGGTCAACCTGAGGCCACATCAGACTTCATTACTATTTTAGTGCTTCTGGGCACACAGTATCACAGAGTAAGGTGACTCATTCTGCCACCAGGTAAAAAGACAAGAATAGGCCATTTGGTTTGTGAAAACCAAAAAAGGTGTTGGAATATTATTAGAAAAGCCTTTATATCCTACTAACCCCCTCAAGTAAACTTGTGAAAACCAAAAAATAATTCATTTGTCGATGTCTAAAAACAGAAAAATATGAGAACAATCAATCTCCTTTATTAGCAGAGATATTTAACCTCAGGTTAGCGAGCCCTATGCCACTCAGCAGGCTCCCCAACCACCAATTATTGTGTATTCAGGGAGTGCAAACCAATTAACCTGAGCAAACACGAATTAAAAGGTAATTCTCCCAAAGGTAAAAAACCACACAATGTTCTCCAAAATGATTACTCCCTATATGAATTGTAATCTTCATTGATTCCCTTATTCCCTTCTCCTTTAGTCAGAGTGGTCAATCAAAAGTTGACCATATACTATTTTTATATAATGCTAAATGTTCCTGACGGATGTGAGAAACAGAGCTAAATATGGCTATATTAAAATAGCAGTCAAAACGATGTACCACAGGAAGGCCATAAATAAAAAAATATGATGAGGAATGAAAAAGAGATGAACTAAAACAAAACCACTTACCCAACTAGAAAGGGAAAAAAATAGCTACAATCAGGAACAGCTATATAATTTGTGGGGCCCATTGCAAAGAAGAACAGGCAGAGGTCCTTGTTCAAAGCTTATTAAAAACTTCAAGTTGGCAACAGCAGAGCATTAAACCAAGCATGAGGCCTTCTCAGTGTGGGGTCCATGTAACTGCACAGGTCTCATGCCCACGAAGCCTGCCGCAGTTATGAAGGTGTGAGCTTGTAAGTAAAATGAGAATAAAGACAAGCATATAAACTCAGATCACAGTCTAGGAATATATAAGGGAATGGGAAAGGAAATATTGGAAGACCTGATAAAAGGTATTAGGTTAAGGAAATAGCAGGGAATAGAGAGAGAAGAATAGGAAATAAAGATGAAAGAGTGAAAAGATAAGAAGGACCAACGTCAGAAGACAAACCTGAGTCAATGTCACCTACCAAAGGCACAATAGAAATATAGACCAAAAGAAGCAAGTTCATACTTGGGTCTCCATAGCAAGCAACCAAAAAGTTGGTACTATGTGCCCTCGCTCCAAGGAAAGGATAATTCTGGTTACCCATAGAGCCTAATTAGAAGCCAGGGGAGGAGGGATCCGGAAAAGGGCAATGACTAAGTGTTACGGAAAACTTCTCTCAGAGTCCTTTGAGTGAGAAAACATCTAAACTTGGGTCAATCCATGTTTTAGAATAAAGAGGACATCTGACTATCAAACCATACTATCATAGCTAGTTTTGCAAATAATGAAGAGATAGGGCACTTGAACACAAACAGATAAAACTGTTCATTATGAAATATTGCTTTATATTACATAAAAATCAGGAGTTAGATAGCAGTTATATAATATCATATTATTATATAAATGATAGTTAAAATGGATTGCCAGCCACTACACACAACCAGGAAGAACAAAGAATAAATTCACAAAAGAGAGTTAGTTTGTATTTCTATTGTGAACAATAATCAAAATCAACTGCTGGTTGATGTACATGCTCTGATGTTTACGAAAACATGTGTATCAAATGACTTGAAACATTCAAGTCCATTACCTTGAAAAAAAAATCCTTGCAGCCTAATAAATAAAGCTGCAATCACTCAAAAAATGTTTAGAATCGTCTTTATTCATGAATTATTTTTAACCCCCAAGAGTTTTGAGTTATTATTTTTTAATCAAAATCAGGAGAGAAGGTTGTCAGTTCTGAAGGTAAGACAAAAAAAAAGAGTTCACAGAATGTTTAGAAGTGATGACATGATTACAGAGTGAGTAGATACATTATCTTGCTCCACATGCTCATAATATGTAAATCTATGGAATGAGAGAAATTTAGAACCATAAGCAACCTTAAAGACTATATAATCTAGCCTACAGCTTCCTATTAAATGGATGAAGAAACTGAGGCCCCAGTAGACTTGCCTGAGGTTCCACATTTGGCTCATGGAGAGGCATGACTAGAACTTAACTCACATTTTTCCTTATGAGTGGTCTTTCCACATGACTGAGAACCATTGCGAAAACTGTATGACCTTCTGGAAAGTCATTGAGAACCACGGGTATCATCTACAAACATGCTGAATTGTTACCATTTCTGAAAGACAAGTCAGTCAGTCCTGGTTGTCATGGCAATAACTCTTCATACCCACAGCCTAGTGATTGCATATGTAAAATGCAGCCGACCCAGACAGGAATAAGGCTTATTAAAACAACATTCTAAAATTGGCACTGCTTACCTGGTTTGCCCATTCTGAGTTCCAGAATCTTGACTGCAATTGTTATGTAAGTTCAATTCAGTCCAGATATCTATATTTAACAGTATCGAAAGATATTATTTGTCTTGGGATCTTAGAGAGAAGAAAAGTAAAAAGTGGTTGAGAAAAACTAAACCCAACATTAGGAAATCGAAATTTAAAAGGTTATTGTATATGTGTTAGCATAATGACATTAAAAACTATAAATAAACAATAAGATTCTAATATTAAATTCCCTCACTAAGAATTAATGAAGCCCCTAGCCTCTTACCTCTCTTTACTTCTTTCTCTTATTGTCCATTTTTTTCCCTGACCCGTGCTGTTCTTTTCCCATACAAGTATGTGTTGTGGTCAATTTCTTGTACGAGAATGCCGGTACAGGCTCTGTCTACAGTCATTCAGAATTCAGACTCAAAATAACAGAGTTATCTCCCACTGTTTTCTAAGGAGATATTTTGCCCTCTGCAATGGAATCTAAAAAAAAAAAAAAGTCTATAACCAGCTACTAGATATGTGCTTTCTTCATCTATGCCCCTTTTTCCCGGTGCTAATATGAAATTGTTTTCTGCAGCTGTCTCAGGGACAGGAAAGAAGCCTAAACACCTGAAAGGTGTCCTTTTTGATCCATACTGCTGCTTCTAAACCATCTATCTCTCTGAAAGCTTTCAAAACCCACAATTCCTTTGAAGCTATGCCATCTTGCTCTGCCATCCACCTTCTTGTTTCTCTCCTTTATGATTCTACTTATAAAGGACCTCTCATTTATTGATGATATTTTTACTTGACTACCTACATTCCTTCCACCCTACACCATTCATCATTCCTTGGAATTTCAGCAGCCATTTGAATGACTCATCAAAAACTCTGGTTTACTTACTACGTCTTTGATTTCACTTTCATACACTTCTCTTCCCTTAGCCATCCATTCCTACTGTTACAACCAAGACCTTGCATTTGTCTATAAATGCATCACCACCAAAATCTCCATTGGAAACATCCCACTCAGATCCTTCTCTTCCAGCTCACTCCCTCTAGAGCATCCACTTCATTCACTCTTTTACCTCACTGTGATCTCCATTATGGTCTCATTATTTTTTCACCCCTTTTCGGTCTTCATTTTCCTTCTCATTCAGGCTAGATCCCGGGGTCCATGACTATATTCATGCTCTTGGAAACTCCCTCAACTTCCTCATCATAGCTTCATTGTATTTAACTGAAACAACTCTTTTTTGTTGTCTTCCTTTTGTCTGCCTGCCACACAGTGGCTACGTATTACTAGCAAATATCACACACTGGCTTATTGTTTTCATCTCAACTTCATGAAAACAAATCTAAAATGACTGGTCACCAGTTTCCAGCAACTTTATAACCCTTCCCAAGTAACTTCATTTTCCCACTTTCTAAAATGACCTAACTTTATATGGTTTTTACCCCAATTTTTTTTAAAGATTTTTATTTATTTATTTGACAGAGAGACAGCGAGAGCGGGAACACAAGCAAGGGGAGTGTGAGAGGGAGAAGCAGGCTTCCCACGGAGCGAGGAGCCCGATGCGGGGCTCGATCCCAGGACCCCGGGATCATGACCTGAGCCGAAGGCAGACGCTTAACAACTGAGCCACCCAGGCGCCCCAAATGACCTAACTTTCTTGGAAAACCTCTTCTCTAACCCTCTCAGATAAGGGTCTTTCCTCAAAGTCATTAAAAAAATAGAAATTATTCGATCAGAATTCTATCATGGTGCCACCATCAACTCTACACATGTTTCCTCTGTTTTCAGTTTCAAAAATGTCTTTATGTCTATCAAAAACAATTGTTTCCACATGTGATTTTGCTCCAAACCTCTCACCTTCTCAAGGATTTTTGCAACTCAGTTCATGCACAGCTATACATCCACTAGTTCTGCTAGATCATTCCCATCAGTATGCAAATATTTTTTCTATCCCCCATCTTAAAAAAAGACAAAAACTCCCTTGACCATATACTCCCCTGAATCCAGGAAATACTTTCATTTTCTCCTTCTTTCCACAGTAAAACTCCTCGAATGAGTCATGTGTATCTGCGTCCTTTTTTTTAATTCACTCTTCAAACTTTCCAACCTTTTAAGTCACCAAAAACTTTTATTGCCAAGTCCTTGCTCACTTTTTTATTATAATTATGTCTTCAGCAGCATCCTTTGATGGTCACATTTAATCCCACACTTTTAAATACCACCCAGGGTAACAACTTCCAACTGTATACCTTGATCTAAATCCAGGCCTCACCATTGCCTACTTGAAAACTCCTTGAATGTGTAATAGGCATCTCACAAGACAAAAACATAGCTCTTCCCCCCCACCTCTTTCCCATTTCAGGAGACAAAAGCACAGTCCACTGAGTCATTCAAGCCAGAATAAATGAATTTTTTCTCTCCCCATTCCCTGTTGGTTCCAGCTCCAAAGTACATCTCAAGTCAGTTCACTGCTTTCCATTTGTATGACCACCATATTCCAGGATACCACCATCTCTCCCTGGGACTACTTCCAGAGTCACTGAGTTGCTTTTCTTTTCATCTTACTTCTGACAGTACCAACTACCCATGCTTCATAAAATAGCCAGATGTTTTTAAACATAAGTTAGGTTATATTATCCCTTGCTTAAAACGCTTCCATGGCATCCCATTTCTCTCAGAATAAAGCCAAATTCCTAACCATGGGTTTGTCCTCCTCTTCAACCTCCATCCATACAATTTTCACCTTTAGTCATGATAGTCCAAGTATATGGTCTTCCTATTGCTTGAACACACCAAACCTTTTCTTACTTCTACGCCTTTGTATTTGCTGGTCTTTCTTTTTGAAATGTTTCCTATCCCGCCCTCCTCCCATCATTTCGCTTGACTGGCATACTCTTATCCTTAAAATTTGGCACTTTTTCATTGTCTTGTTTTTCCCATTTAAGGTCACTGAGGTCAGAGACTCTGTCTTAATCACTGATGAATCTTTTACACCTAATACATTGGCAAATTTTAGGAACTCACTAAAGATCTGCTGAATAAATGAAGGAATTTGCACCTGATATGTTTCATTTTAGAAAATATCTGAGGGATTATTGAGGATATTTCCTAGAATTTCCATATTATTAGTTTTTTATTTTTTTTAAGATTATTTACTTATTTATATGAGAGAGAGAGAGAGTGAGAGAGCATGAGCAGAAGGAGGGGCAGAGGGAGAGGGAGAGGCAGACTCCCCACTGAGCACAGAGCCCGATGCGGGGCTCAATCCCAGGACCCTGGGATCATGACCTGATCTGAAGGCAGATGCTTAACTCACTGAGCCACCCAGAATCCCAGGACCCTGGGATCATGACCTGAGCTGAAGGCAGATGCTTAACTCACTGAGCCACCCCGGTGCCCCTGTTTTTTTAAATTATACAATATCCCTGATTTTAAAGCTTGGGGTTTAAAGATAGTTATTGTGCTGCTAATGACATCTTTATTTAGCTTGTTATCTGCTTGCAATGTTTGGATGTTTTTACTACCTAGATTTAGATAAGTATCCAATAGTCCAGGTTGTAGTACACAAACACAGTAAGATTAATAACTAACATTTGCTGAGACCTTTCTTTTTTTTTTTAAGATTTTATTTATTTTTTGACAGAGAGCAAGAGAGGGAACACAAGCAGGGGGAGCGGGAGAGGGAGAAGCAGGCTTCCTGCTGAGCAAGGAGCCCAACGTGGGGCTCAATCCCAGGACCCCGGGACCACGACCTGAGCCAAAGGCAGACGCTTAATGACTGAGTCACCCAGACGCCCTTGCTGAGAGCTTTCTAAGTTCCAGATACTGCTCTAATCTCATTATGTACATTAAACTAAAGACACAATTATAATACCTAGTTTACGGATGAGGAATTCCTATATACCTGCTGATTTGAAGCAGTCTCAAGTAGGGGAATATTTTCTAATTCTCTTCATTAGAACTCAATAGTAATAATTAGCAAGAATGACTAAAAAACAGTACCAGTATCTTTCTTCAAATCACACAAGCTGAAAAGCTTTCCAGAATTTTGATTTAAAAAGACTTCTGGGGACGCCTGGGTAGTTCAGTTGGTTAAGCGACTGCCCTCGGCTCAGGTCATGATCCTGGAGTCCCGGGATCGAGTCCCGCATCAGGCTCCTTGCTCAGTGGGGAGTCTGTTTCTCCCTCTGACCCTCCCCTCTCTCATGTGTGTTCTCTCTCACTCATTCTCTCTCTCTCAAATAAATAAATAAATAAAATCTTAAAATAAAAAATAAAAAGACTTTTGTGCTTGACATAATGAAACACATAACGTATTTAAACCAACAAAACCAAATGTTTAAATCAAATACTTAAATGTTTATTTATGTTCATTTTATGTCTTTCCGTAATTTAAAAAAAAAAAAAGGCATTCTTTTATCAGTGGCTCTCCTTCCATTTCCTCTGGGTCCAATATTGCGCTTGCCCATTTCACAGACTACTGAGTTGGGCTGCAGCAGCTGATGTGGTGTTGATTACTTTATAATACACACATTCAATACTTGCTCTAATAAATGTTCTCCCAGGTCACTCGGAGTCTCTGACTGGAGGGAGCCGTAGCTGCCAGCAGAGCTAGAGTTAGACTATCTCCATCCTCTCCCGTGGATGATGCAAAAGCAGGACTCTACCACCAACAAACAGTGAAATATGTGGGTCATGATGAGAACAGAATCAAACTGAATACTCCTTATAAATAATTACATTTTTCTGTTCTGTTTTATGTAACATATACATATATGTTTTCATAATATTAAAGAGTTTTTATATTTTGAAAGAAAGGATTTTTATATTTTGAGTCTTTATTAACAGACCTCAATGGTCATAATTATTACAACTCTAATAAATAACTTTGAGGGACTAACAAATTAAATTTATATAACAATATAAAATTAATAGGTGTTTCTGAGGTGAAATAAAGAATGCATTTTGAATCACTTTTTTGTTGTTGTTTTTGACAGAAAGAACAGTATGAAAGCATCTGAATTCAGCAAAGGAGTGCTGGATCTTGTTAAAGGGATAATGTATCAATAACCCCATACAATACTGTAGGGCATGCCCCTTCTCACATCCCCAACTCCTAGTCCCATGTTCCTGAAGCATCACTATATGGGTACTTTGTGTGCACCATTACACATCTTCTTAGCCACCCCTCCCACATACACACACTCACAAACTCACTTCAGCCACAACTACTGCAACCAGTTCTCTTCCGGCTTCTACCAACTTCCTCAAAAGTAACCTGACAGCACCCCACCCTAGCCTGTACTTCTTGCCCCTTTGTCCTGCCCCAGGGCTTTTCTGCACTTGATCATGACTCAGGCGAGCATCACCTCGGGGAGAACACAACTAATGCCTATGGGGCTACCGCTGACCATGGAAGAACAGAAGATGATGGATAAAGGCTTCCATCTCTCAGTCCCACCTGAACAGTTTTGAAAGGTATTTCATAGGTTCCTCAGAAAATCCCAGCAAGATCAATCACTAGTCAACCCATACCAATAACCAACTTGATAACTTATCTTTATTTTGGGCTTCCTTCCTGATTTCACATCCCTCTGGCTCCTGCAATTAAATAAACTACTTACATGCCAGACTTGTCTTAGTCTCTACTTTCAAGGGAAACCAGGCTAAGACATTCTTTTTCTTTTAAATGTTTTTCATGTTGGAGGAAAAGGTTAAGTAATTTTTAATGTAATTTTATTTTTATAATTAATTCTAAATATGTTATGAAACAAATGCACATTTTACATTTATTTGTATCTTAAAATACAAAACTTTAAGTTTCATACTTTGAGTGGGTAACATAGGAATGCCATCCCAGAAACCACACAGTTACTATAGTAAATGCAGAGTAAGTCCCTCAAGGTAACAACTTATGCTGGTGCCCGCAGTGTCTACGGGCCAGCTTTCACCTGCCCGTCTGAATCTCATTGTCTGAGGGCTTTTCTCTGAATCTAATGAGAGCCCATTCTGCCTGAGTGAATAGTAAGACAGAAGTTCCTGGAATTAACCTCTGGAGCAGCCCTCCTCCAATGATACACAGCTCCCTAGAGAAAGGAATGTGGGGGGGGGAGAATATAGATAGAGGTGATAAAGATAGAGATAGGTATAGAGATAGAAAGAGAGGGTTGGGGATATTATTATGCCTGAATTATACCCTCCCATTCATATGTTGAATCCTTAAACACCAATGTGATATTTGGAGATGGGGCCTTTGGAAAGTAATTAGGTTTAGATAATCTCATGAGGGAGGAGCCCTCGTGATGGGATTAGTGACTTTATAAGAGATACCAGAGAGCTTGCTTACTATCTCTCTCTCTCTCTCTCTCCCCCTCTCTCTATCTCTTTGTCCTCAGACAGGGAGAAGGTGGCCATCTGCAAGGCAGGAAGAAGGCCCTTACTGGGGAACTGAATCATTCTGCACTTTAATCTTGGACTTCTCAGCCTTCAGAACTATAAGAAATAAATTCCTATTGTTTAAACCACCCAATCGATGGTATTTTGTTATGTCAGCCCAAGCTGACCAATACAGATATAAATATTCCTCATCCCTGAGGTGAGAGATCTCTGGGGTGTATATTCTACACCATTTCCCAGATTTCCCTCTGGAATTAAGTGCAGACTATTAATAGTTAACTGACTTGATAATGTACCTTATATTGGCTGTCTTCCCTTCCCTGTCTCACTTCTCTACTTCCTTACTGGTGCTTCATACATTTCTCAAATAAATTATTTTGCCATTAAGAAACTGCCTCAGAATCTGTTTCTGTGGGCACCCAAATGGAAACAGTTCTGTTGGTGTAAAAATCTGGTATAAAGCACTGTCCTAGGGAATACACAGCGAGAATACTTGTACAAAGCTAGGTCAGCACTTTTACTCACTAGTGTTAAACCAGTTTAAATGAGATCTAAAAATGAGATATCAGAGCTTAATTCACAAGAGGTTCTGTGAGAAGAAATTCAGTGTGCGTATCTATTCTTAAAATAGTTGCACCTCAGTGCCTACATGACTTAGGGCTAAATTGGGGTGACTTTTCTTCATTTTTTTGGGGTTTTTTTAGATTTTTTTTTATGACTTAGTTCTAAGTGTCATTCACACTCCTAACAAACTGCTTACTTTAAAATATTTTTACCAGAGTACTGTGAACTGCATTTTCCTCACTGCAGAACAAACAAAGAATAGTCAAATTGATTTCAACCACTTTTTCAATCTTTTCATCATAGTCTCTTAAAATGTCAAACCACTGTCTGAGGTGTATAGTTTTAACATCCCAACATCATAGTGTGTTGCTTAAGACCTCAACCCTCACCTTTATCCACAGACATACCGTATTTATTAATTGAATCGAGGAATTTGCTTGAGACAATGAGATAGAGATGGAAATGCCTAGACTAGGTTTGTGCCTACCCAAAGTGAAAAGAAATATAAAGTGTCCTCTTGGAATTTGTCACATTAAATTTGGTTTTGATGAGTTCCTCCTCATTGCCACTGTGTAGACAAGATTATTCTTTGGAAGTTTTTTGGTCCGAGCTATATCCACAGATTTCCTCACATTCTACTCAAAGAATAAAGAACCCACATGAGGCAACCAGAACAAAAGAAAGATGTCAAAAGTGTAGATCTTCCAAAATGATCTTATGTAGAGCTTTAAGATAACCTTAGATGAAGAGATTGGTAAGTAAGAAGAAAAAATTATCATTATTCATTGGGGAAAAAGAACTACCATATGGATGCTCTGGGTAAATCTCTAAGAAAAATACTTAACAAATATTTATGGGACACTTTCTATGTGCCAATTACTGTACCAGTTCCCAAGAAGTCAATATTTAAAATTCATATTTATTTAATAATCCTTGAAAGCAAATAGTGTGGGGCACCTGGGTGGCCCAGTCAGTTGAGCATCCGACTTTTGGTTTTGGCTCAGCTCATGATCTAGCAGTTGTGAGATCAAGCCCTGCATTGGGCTCTGTGCTAGGCATAGAGTATGCTTCATATTCTCTCTCCGTCTCCCTCCTGTTCACGTTCTCTCTCTCTCTCTCTCTCAAATAAATAAATAAAATCTTTTTTAAAAAAAGCAAACAGTGTATTGTAAAAGCAGAAAAAGTAAATCTTAGATTTCATTATAGTGTTATAAATGTAGCCAACAGGCTCTTCACTTGGGTGCTAAAGGAGCTCAGGAAGCAGCCTCTGAAGGAGACTAAAGATTTAAGTATATGGGATATACTTCTTCCCTACCATGACTTAATGGACAAATCCACTCCTCTACCCCCAGTCCTTCCAAAACTGATAGCAATCTAAAGGGAGACTTTTTTTTTAATTCTCTATTAACATACTCGATCATTAGAATGTATATAATGGAGTTGAAATAGAACATTTGATGTAAGAAAACAGTATCAGATAATATAACCCCATTGCCACACTAGGGTATTCTTACCTTGAAGTGTGAAATTTCATTCATCTATCCTAGCAACTAACATTTTTTCCCCCACAGACTTTGCTACACAAATATTTACACAGTATTAAGTTCTACTGCTCTTTTACCCCTGTTTCACTGAAAAACTGTTTAGCTTCCTTATTTTCTTCCAATCCAGCTCTGGCTTTGCCTCACTGAGCTCTCTGAAAGCACAGAGTCTAAGCTATGACTTTTAACAGACTCCTCAACTGGTACTATGGGACCACCTTTGTACCACTAAATCGCATCACTGACTATGCCAAACATGTCACCAGGCACCAGCAATAAAGAAATGAAGGAAAATTCTCTGTCAAGATCTAGAGAGACAGTCAATTAAGACGTGTTTTCCCACAGTGTAAGGGCTGTGCTATGATGGAGACAGATGAAAGATGCCATAGGAGGGACATAGCCCAGCAGAAGAGGGGACAGATGACGATAAAAGATTTCCTGGAGTTGGTGAGATATGAGCAGAGTCTTTAAAAAGGAGCTGAAGTTAGCTGTGCATAAAAGGGGTGAAGGAATTACACCTTCAATGGGCTGCATTCTTTCCCACCTTTAAAGGCTTCTCAAGAACCTTGAAGGAAAGATGACAGTGGAAAGCACCTGAAGTCACAAAAGCAAGGACTCATAGGCAATCCCATTCACCAAAGAGCTCTCGGAAACATTATAAAGGGCAGAGGTGTAAGAGAAGTCCTGGACCAGCTGAGATCAATATTCCCAGTTGAAATAAATCTCCCTGCTTGCTTCCATCTGGGTTTACCACCTACAGAAAAAACAAGGGTCCTGAGAGGTTTATCAACTGTCCGGAAAATGTAAAGTTCCAGCTATCAACATAATTTATTAATTCCATGGAGGCCAGCAAGAGAGGCTTTATAAACATATTCAGAATTATACCTTACTAAAAACAGAAAAGTAGAGAGTGTTACATCCCCAGTAGTCCCCCTTATCTGTGGGGAATACTTTCTGAGACCCCCAGTGGATGCCTGAAACCATGGGTAATACTGAACCCTATATATCCTGTGTTTTTTCCTATCCTATAAATAGATAACTGTGATCAAGTTTAATTTATAAATTAGGCCCAGTAAGAGATAAACAACAATAAATAATAAAATAGAACAATTAAACAGTATACTGTAACAGAAATGATGTGAATGTGGTCTCTCTCAAAATATCTTACTGTACTCACCTTTCTTCTTGTGACGATGTCTACGTGATGAGATGAAGTTAGGAAATGACGTAGGCACTGTGATGTCGCATTTGGTTACTGTTGGTCTTCTGACGCTACATCCCTCAGAAAGCGGATGATCTGCTTCAGGACTGTGACTGACCTGGGTAACTGGAACTGCAGAAAGCAAACCTGTGGATGGGAGCGGGAGTGCGGGGGAATAATGTATTTGCTCAACCCACAGTGAAGGGAGGAAATTGATTCACATATATACACGTTTGAGAGGATGTTGAACACTTGTAATGCTTTTAAAGGTAAACAACATTCTATATATGTCTTGTTTTATGCACTTTTGGAAGTTAGTTATAAAACCAGTCTCCTTTTGCCATTGTCAAGCCCCAAGAATACATAAAGATGACAGACTCTTGCCTCCTGAGTAAAAATAAGACATATAAGAACCAACCAAATCATAGAAATGGTAGCATGCTATCATCTCATCATGATCAATAATTATATTTTAGTCAACACAGTAATATCTTACTGAAAACTATTTCTATCCTTAATTTCGTTGGCAATTGGAGGATGGAAAAGATTCTTATATGAAAACTGGTGGTATGTTTCTCCCTACGGTGGAAATCCATGAATGTGTGGGCTTCAGCCCTCATCCACTTTACACTTAGTTATGACATATATATCATTTAAATTAAAAAAAAAAGATGATCTAGTCCATTGTAGGAAAATGTTCATCTTCAATAGCCTTTAACAATGTTAATGAGTATGCAGGAATCTCCATTCTGTGAAAGAGAGAATCTGTAGAAGAGAAACACCACCTATGCTGAATGGTTTGGTAGAAAGCAGCCATAGATGGGCAAAGTTACATTTTTAAAGTGTTGCCAAAATAAAATTAGAACTCAATAGCCTTGACCTGAAACATTTGAAAACTATCAATGGCAATAAAGTTGATGAGATGTTAATGGCAAAAGATGAATAGCTATTTATACATAACACAAAGTGAATACACTGGCATCTAGAAAATAGTATGTATCAGCCTTGTAGAACCATCAAGACAGTTCCAAGTCCACAGTCTGATTCAATAGACATAAAAATCAGAAATTTCCCTAAATTGTCTGTACTTTTATCATCAGCTCTCATCAATTTACTTTAGAAATTTGCTAGCTGTTTTCAAGCACATTGGTGTTTAGTTTCATGCTTCATCTTTTGTTTTGTTTTTTTCAATGTTAGAAAGGAGAGTGGTGTAAGGGAAGCCTTGGACCAGCTTCACACACAAGGAAAAGATCCATTCAAAATACAAAATAGGCCAATGAATTTTAATGTAAAAGAACACAAAAAGTTCACTGATCCCATTTCAGACTCCACGTAGCAACTCACCTTTACGAAACCTCTACTCGTTGAATGTTTGTATACTATTAAAGGAGGAAATCCACAATTATCTGAAAATGCTATTACAATACTCCTCCCTTTCCCAACTACATATCTGTGTGAGGCTGGACCGTCTTCATACACTTCAACCAAAACATCATACGGCAACAGATTGAATGCAGAGCAGATAATGAGAATCCAGCTATCTTCAATTAAACCAGGCACTAAGAAGAGTTGTAAAAATGGGAAGCAATACCACTTTTATCACTACAGTTTTTATTGAGGAACAGTTATTTCTCATAACAATATTTATGTCAATGCATAGTGGGTTTATTATTTTTAAATGAATTAATGAATATTCTTAAATTTTCTTTTTCAGTTTTATTATGATAAATATCAACAGATATAACAAACAAAAACTGTTTCGGACTGTTAATACTTTTTAAAGAGTAAATGGGGTCCTGAGACCCTCATGTGTTGGTGAAGAGCACAAGTTTAGAATTCAACACAGGTTTGAGTCTTACCTCTGATAATTACTTGTATGACCATGGGTAAGAACTGAACCTCTCTAAACATCAATTTTCTCATATAGAAAATGGAGATAATATCAGTCAGTTCAGTAGATTGTTGCAAGTTTTAAATAGATAAATAAATTAATTAATTAATTAATTTAAAAAATTTCATTTATATTTATAACTATCTGTATATCTAGATAGACGATAGATAGGTGATAGATAGATAGATAGGTAGATGATAGATAGATAGATAGATAGGAAGACCCTGGCATGTAACAAGCACTCAGTAAATGAGAGTCCTTATTATTACATCCCTAATGCACGAGGTGAGTACCTGATAGGTAATGAATAGCATAGTATTGTAAAATCTAAAAGAAAAAGAAGTTTCAAGATGAGATTTATTAATAGTGTCTAAATCTGGAGGGATGAAGAATTGTGTGATTCCTTGCTGAATTTTGAAGAGGTCAGTTTGAGAAGCAAGGTAGAGTCAAATGCTAGATTGCCAGGAGCTAAGATGAGTGGTAGTGAGGAAGTGAGGATGGGAATCTAATTCCCCTTTCAGAGCTGCAGGGGCAGCTGTGAGTCCTGTAGCACACATTTAACAATATCCTTGACTAGGAAACCAAAGTTGAATGATGATGTGAGGTTCCCCGAAGCCCAAAGTTACCTTGCAGCAGTAGATCAGTTAGCAACCCAAGTTGGTTTACAGGGTGTTCCTTTCTTATTATAATTAATATATTCTGCCTTATCCTACCATTATATGTGGGCCAATATTTCACCTCCACCATCTCCGCCTTGAGGGAATTTATGACACCAGCATCTCTTAAAATGCCTTCCCCAGAATATATATATAAAATAAAAAGTAAAATCGAATTGAATAAGTAATTTCTACAGCTTAAACATATACAGTGACCCAGACAAGTTGAATGGCATATAGTTGCCAGGTGTGATGCTAGAGAATTTCATCAGATGCCTTTGAATCACCTTTAACTTGATCTCTTGGTCTCCATGACAAGTTCTCCTTGTAGACCCATAATCTCTTAATAGCAAGGACAAAGCTTTTCTTTTTCTGGACATATCTATGCAACAAATTTACTTTCTGTTATTAAAACCCTACTACCCTTAGCCTTTCTGCCCTACTAATGGCCTTAGTAACATGCTGCATTTATAATTTTTGATTAGGTTTGAACCCAGATGGCCTATATATGACATACAATTAAACTTTATTAATTCGGATAATACTAATTCAGATTTTGTCCTTATTCAGGTATACAATTAAGCTTGCTCTTTTGCTCTTTAGGAGAAAAGACTTTATAAATAACTCAAACTCTGACCTATATCGCAATTGTGTATTTCATAAATTAGTTAAAAGAATAGACAACTTTTCAAGCTGTCAGTCCCTCTTCTCCTTTAAAATAAGCAAAATGGAGGGGCGCCTGGGTGGCTCAGTTGGTTAAGCGACTGCCTTCGGCTCAGGTCATGATCCTGGAGTCCCGGGATCGAGTCCCGCATCGGGCTCCCTGCTCGGCGGGGAGTCTGCTTCTCCCTCTGATCCTCCCCCATCTCATGCTCTCTCTCTCTGTCTCATTCTCTCTCTCAAATAAATAAATAAAATCTGAAAATAAAATAAAATAAAATAAGCAAAATGGAAATAAAATAAAATAAAATAAGCAAAATGGTTGTGTTTCAAACAGTGAGATCTTTAGAACCATCTGGGGAGATTTTAAAATACAAAACACCCTTAGCTTTCTGCCCCAAACCTACTGACTTAGAATAAGTTTAAATCTGTAAGTGTAAAATGTGCACTAGTAAATGTTATGATTAACCAAGATTGGGAACCACTGTACCGAATTATTTTTAAAGATTCTTTATTAGTCAATTTAACCTAAGCTATGCTATGGCAACAAATGACTCCAAAATCTCAGTAATTTATGAGAAAAAATTCTATTTCTTATTCACTGGATATGTTCATTGTAGTTTAGCTGAAGCTCTGCTCAATGTTTGTTTGTCATCTTCATATCTGCGCTCAGTGCTGATAGAGTAGCTTCATCTGGAACTTTGACTGCCTTATGGCAGAGGAAAAAGAGATATGGAAAACCATGAGCTAGCTCATACAGCCTTTGTTAGGAAGTGATATGTGTCTCTTCACACACATTTCATTTGCCAAAGCATGCCATATGGACACTCCTGAGTTCAACAGAGTAGGGTTGTACAATCTTCCCACAGGGAGAGGAAATGAATAATAGGGAACTATATATATATAATTATAATAATATATATAATAATTACATATTTTTATATATTTATTTATATATTTATATATTTTTATATATATTGAGATATATAGACACACACACACACACATATATATATATATAATCTACCACTGGCTCTCCCAGCTCTAAAAAACTATATAATAAAATCAATGACTCCCATATAGACATTAAAAGTGATGTTGATTATAAAAATTATCCACTTATATAATGGTTCCTATAATAGTTAGTTATTCTAGAATCTTAATTTGGGCTCCTTTAAAAGCAGACCCCAAAATCAAAACTTAGAGGCAGATAGAGTAGTTGGAAGGTAAACCCAGGAAGACATGTTTGGAAGCTAGGAACATGAGACAGGGAAGGGAGAAGAGCCAATAAAAAGCAAGAGGGGCTCAGTCTTGCTGGAGACCTTCTGAGAGACCTTGTGAGACAAACATCAGGACCCTCCCACCAAAGAACAGGGAGTCTCGGGGATTTGTCTACCACTCCCATTCCATCCCCACTAATTGAAGGTTGCCTTCCAGAGGGTTAGCTCCCTCGAACTTTATGGTTTAGCTTTTACAGTTGAGCAAGCTCTAGTTATACTGGAGGAAACCCTCAGGCAGAGAAAGCAGAGAATGCAGGTATACCTAAGGTGGGAACCTGTCAGGGGGTGCGGGTTGTCCACAAGTGCAAGAAAACTCAGGTTAGCCAAGGGGACATTGGTGGACTGTCAACAGCATCTGCTATGTCTAGTTTAGAGTTGGCCTCTATTTGTAATTAGATATCTTATTACCAGATATTTCTTTTCTTTTAGTCAGTCTGATCTATCCCACAGTTAGTCCAAATTGATAATTTTTTCTCTATTCACTATTAGCACCTAATCATACCTTAGTTTTCACTCAAGTATCAACTTAGGTTAAATGTGAATAACGACCTGAAACACATGTAGAAGAAGGTCCAGGGTCAAGTCTGGAATGTCTTGACCAATTAAGGATGTCTTCCATGGACAAAGCGGGGATATACATTAGACACACATCTGTTATCCTTTAATTTAGTACAATATTAGGGAGGGGACAGTGCTAAATAAACATTATTGATTGACTTGAAGCTTTGTAATATTTATTTAAACTGTTCAGAATGGGAAGAAGTTTACATAATAATGATCTACGATTTGATTCTACAAATTTAAGCAATATACAGAAAGTAGGAAGTAAGTAAACATATAACTCGTAGATTTGGAAAAATCCTAATGTCAAGAAGAGCCACTCCCCACGTACTGCATGGAGCACTGGGTGTTGTACGAAAACAATGAATCGTGGATCACTGCATCGAAAACTGGTGATGTATTGTATGGTGACTAACATAACATAATAAAATAAAATTTAAAAAAAAAAGCCACTCCCATATCCTTAAGGATGGAATTAGTATCACATTTTCTCTCCATAGAAACAGATATCTAAAAGGAAATTTAAAATGATTTTGAGTTCTTCCTTGTTCTTTCTTGCTTCCAGACTTATTAGGACTTTGCTAACCTTCTTTTTATAAATTGTAAGCAAACCTTTAGCAGAGTGAACACCCACCACCAGTCTTACCTCTTCGTCCATTAACTACTAAGCGTCCTTGGTGAAGAAGAGGTGCAAGCTGGTATACCTTCGTTTTTCATTCACTAAAAGGTGACTTTTACAGCTTCCTTGGCTTAAATTTCTGTCTCCAATTTGGACTTCAACTTCATTAACCAAATTTTGACCTAACCTGGTACACAGATTCCGAGTCTAGCTTTAACTGACTTAAGATAGTTAACTCCGTGTCTCCTGGGTCAGACCCTTCCTGGGCAGGCATTCTATTATTTATGGTCTTCACCTGATACCACCCTTTCTTTTTTCTGTCCAAGGTTTTGCTGCCTTTTGCGCTCCTGACATTCCCTGACCCTTAGTCAACTTATCACAAAAATTAGACGAAATAGCCAACCCCTCAGGGAAAAACAAATGGAAGTGTCCTGCCCTTTTCCACAGAGAAAGGTATCTTTTACTCCCTGGTCAAAATTCAGCAGCAGAGTGCAACAAAGACGTTTTCTTTTTTCCACAGGAAATGAAAACCTTAAAAATATGTAGCCCCTGAGTGCTTTCATAAGATGATAAGGTTTATGATCCAGCCATCATTTAGCCAAAAGCAACTTTTTAAAAGGCTTAGGATATTTGATAGAGTGTGATTATAAATTTATTTCAGCTCTCACCAATGACATTTAGATTATGTAAACTTTCCTGGATTTGCTCTGAGAAGATCTCACATAAATATGAAAATGCTGCCGATCAGATGTTGTCAAGGGCCTGTGCTCTGGAGTCAGAACCTCCCCAACTATGTGACCTCAGCCAAGCTACTCAACCTCTCAACATATCAGTGTCTTCATTTGTTAAATGGCGATGGTAATACCAATGTTATAGAGTGGTTATGAAAATTACATAGGGAAACAAGAATATATAGATTTAATGTTTGGCTATATTTGCACTCACCAGAAAAGCAAAGAAATATTATCATTGATAAACTATAAAGATCAAAGGGCTAAGAAAGAATTTTAGAAATTAAATGATTAGAAGTGCTTCTTAATTTAGTAATTGTGGCACTTTTAAAACATGGCCCCCAAATTCTTTGATACCCCTCCCATAAGATATGCACCCCGCCACGACCACCACCTTGATGAGGCGTGGACTTGTAACTGCTTAGAACTCCACACTAGGACAGAAGTGACACTCAGGGATTCAGAGGCTGGGCCATGAAAGGCCATGCAGCTTCTGCCTGGTTCTCGTGAAGCACTTACCTTGTAACATCCCGTTTGGAGATGCTGTCTCTCAACACCCAGATCCATGGTGTAGAAGCTGGAGCCACATGGAGACATCTGTACCCTGGTCAGTAGTCTCAGCTGAGCTCAGGCTCTGAGCCTTGTCAGCTCACACATGTAAGTGAAGGGGCCCCCACGTGATTCAACCCTAACCATTTCTGAGTCTTTCTAGGTGAGGCCTCAGTCACGGATGTTCTTTAAATCCACCTCACTCTGCCTTATCCAAAGTCCTGCTTTTAGAATCTATGCATATAATAAGAAGGCTGTTGTCTCTGCTACTAAGTCTGGGGTGATTTATGACCCAGCAATATATAACCAGAGCAGCAACACCAGCAAAATAATGGAAATAGTCCAAAAGGAAATAGGGGACTGGGCTCATTCATATTGAGTATTTTGAACTTAAGAATGGATAACACTAAAACATCAAGATTCAATTATTCACATCTTATAAAATGGTCCTACCCAAAGTTTGGAAGAATTTTCTCTGCAGTTATATAAATCATTACATAGACTTCATTGGAGATTCTGTTTATCAAAGCCTCATCATTATTTATTGTTATAATTCTCTTTTTAAGTAAATAAATTTCAATGATATATGTTATAATATGAACATTTAATTAATTTTAAAAAGATTTAAAAGTGTCTAAATTATTTAGCATGCTGTGAGGAAGTGGTTTTCAAATTTTAATGTGATAACAATCACCTTGGATGCTTGTTAAAAGTCTGATTCCAAGGCCCTTCCACAGAGATTCTGATTGAGTAGACATGTATATTTGACAGGAGATTCTAATACTGGTGGGTCAGGAAAAAACTAAAAACTATTCCTGGAAATCCAATAGGGTACACAAAAAAAGTATGTAACATAGCTTCTGCCTCAAATAATTTAATGCAAATTCATAGAAAAGACATTTGTGTGAAAAAATAAGAAGACAGCATTTAGGCTTCAAGTTGGTTTTGGATTCTAATCCACCAGACCTAACATTTTTCTTCTTTAATTTGAATTGTCAGGTAGGAAAAAAACTAGGCCCAAGAGGGTGAGGTTTTTCCAACTGACAGTAGAGTTTAAACAATATACTTAGTGATGGATCCGATTAACAGTTTTTTTCTGACTCATGAGCAATATATTCTATAGATTAAGTAAAGAATTTAATGTCTTAAAGTTTAATGTTACTTTCCAGGGAGATTAAAGGAGAGTTCTGTGTTTCACACTGAATGACTAGCCCAAGAAGAGCTTTTAACTGAATATATATTTATGTTTCTGAGCTATAGATATAATGGTCAAACACAGTAGAAGTTTATATCTCACTATATAGGAGCTCAAGTAGGGTAAGGAGGTCTCTTCCATGTGATAATTCAGGTATCCATGACCATTCCATTTGGTGGCTCTATCATCCCCTAGTTCATCACTGTCATCAGCATCCAACCTATGGAAGAGGAAAGAAATACAGGGGAAGCACACCTGTTTCACAAAAGCCTTGGCCCCCAACAGTACACGTCACTTCTACTAATTACATTGGTGAGAATTAGTTATATGGCCACATCCAGTTGCACAAAGACTTGGAAAAGGAGGTTTCTCATCTATTAGCCTCTTTCGAGCTTCAACTGTATACCACAGAAGAGAAGAATGGATTATGGTGGACAGTCACAATTGCCACACATTAAGGCATATCACTGTAGGGCGCCTGGGTGGCTCAGTTGGTTAGGCGACTGCCTTCGGCTCAGGTCATGATCCTGGAGACCCTGGATCGAGTCCCGCATCGGGCTCCCTGCTCGGCGGGGAGCCTGCTTCTCCCTCTGACCCTCCCCCCTCTCATGTGCTCTCTCTCTCTCATTCTCTCTGTCTCAAATAAATAAATAAAATCTTTAAAAAAAAAAAAAAAAGCATTTGTGGAATTATTAAAAAAAAAAAAAAAAAAAAGGCATATCACTGTATTTCAAACCACCAGAGATAAACAGCAGATTCTAAAAGATCCAGAGAGAGAAAAACAAGGCACTTACCAGTTATCAGAATGCCATCAAATTTCTCAAAAAAACACAGAAAGACAATGGAGAAAAATCTACATAATTCTGAGAGAAAATGATGATCAACCTAGGATTCTATACCTAACCAAACCATTAACATGAAAGATAGACAGACTTTGCAGACTTGTACAATCCCAAAAGATTTACCTCCCAAATACTTTCTCAGGAAGTTACTGGAAATGTGCAAGGGTAGAATCCAAGAAATGTGCAAGGGTAGAATCCAAGAAAGAGGAAAACATAAACACAGAAAACAGAGGGTCCAAAAAATAAGAGTGAAATGAACTGAATTCCAATGATGGTGGTGAAAAGATACTCCAGTCTGACAGCTGGACAGCAAACCTAGACAGCAAATTAAAAGTGATTAAAAGAATTTTACATAGTAGAATACTTTATTCTAGACACTTACTGCAACTAAGAATAGCTTTTAATTTTAGCAAAGAAAGGCTAAATCAAGGTAATTTTTTTGAAGCTAAACCATGTCTACTTCTATGTTACTAACATACTGAATGTAATCAATTACCAAAATTCATAGACTTGGTCAGCAGTTCTCAAACTCTTTGGTCTCAGGACCTCTTTACACTCTTAAAATTTCTATACACTTTAGTTAATGATAGTGATCATTTTAGAGAATAAAATTGAGATTTTAAAAGATTTTTGTATATTGATTCACCTAAAAATAATAATAAATCTAAATTATATATTGTCATAAATAACATATTTTTTTTAAGATTTCATTTATTTATTTGAGAGAGAGAGAGAGAGAGAGCATGAGAGGGGGGACGGTCAGAGGGAGAAGCAGACTCCCTGCTGAGCAGGGAGCCCAATGCGGACTCGATCCTGAGACTCCAGGATCATGACCTAAGCCAAAGGCAGTCGCTTAACCAACTGAGACACCCAAGCGCCCATAAATAACATATTTTTATTTTAAAATAACCATATTTTCTAAATCAAAATACTTCAGTGAGAAGAGCAGCATTGTTGAACATTTTCAGTTCTCTTAAACTTCTAGCTTAAGAGAAGACAGTTCATTTCTTATATTTGCTTCTGTATTCAGTTTGTTGTGATATGTTGTTTGGTTAAAATACATGAAAAAAAAGTGGTCTCACACAGATATGTTGTTGAGAAAGAAGGGAATATTTTAACAGCTTTTTCAGATAATTGTAGTTATTCTTCATTGATTCTACACCAAAATGTGAAATCAGAAACCATATCCATGAACTTTTTGTATCCTGTTACATTAAAAGTCCTTGGTCTATCTTGCACTTTGAATGGACCTTTTTGTTAACCATGCATGATTAGTCACTTGAGAAGCACTGGTCCACTGAGCTTTTCAGATCTTCCAAATGCTAACCCATTTCGTGTCAAAAATCACATTCATTAATATCATCATTATTCTCATTAGAAAAGACTGCAGGTATTAGGAAACTCTCTAGTTCATGGTGGTGGATACAAGTTTTCTAAATTTTGAATTTTTGTGTGAAAGCTCCAATTTTTTCACTGGAAACAAATGTCAGTTCCTTTTTAGAAATGATCAACTCACTTCATTGAGTTTCAAGAAAATGTCTGCCAAATAAATCAGAATAGCCCTAGTTTGTCTGACAGTTGTTCCTCCAAGTGAAAATGATATTCCATGAAAAAAAGCAGCTACTTCAGCATATAACTCAGAGATACACATGTTTTTCTCCAAGACAACCATCATACTTCAGTATGTAACCACAGCACTTTATATTTTCCCGGCTTTAGTAAGATATTAACATATGATCATAGATCAACAGATAACAGCATAGTGATCTGATATATGTATATATTGCAAAATGATTATCACAATAAAGTTAGTTAACACATGCATCACCTCACACAGTTACAAATTGTCTCTGTGTGTATGTGTGTGTGTGTGTGTGTGTGTGTGTGTGTGTGGTGAGAACTTTTATCTACTCTTTTTAGCAACTTTCAAACATACAATACAGGGTTGTTAACTATAATCAGCATGCTGTACATTACCTCCCAGAACTCGCTCATCTGATACCTGGAAGTTTGTATCCTCTGACCATCCTCACCCACTTTCCTACTCTCCCACCCCAGCCCCTCACAACCACCACTCTGCTGTTTCTGAGTTTTACAACTTAAGTACTTCCCACTTGGTCATACAGAATGTTAACTTGACACACACTCCAAGGTTAAGATTTAATAAAATTAATAACCTTTACTGCTTTATAAAGATATTCTTAAGTGTAACTGGCATTTTTTTTTAACTGCAAGTGTATGGCCATGAAAAATCCAACGCCTCCTAGTAGGATTTGGCGCCACTGGCTCAACTCAGGCCGCGGTGCCAACAGTTTTATCTACCGTTGCTTTTCACCGTGCTTGCAAATGTCGCCCCAGTGAAAAAGGCAAATAACAGTTTAGTACTATTATGAAAATAACTTTGTCCTCTGAGTCACCCAGAAAGGATTTCAGGGACCCACAGGCTCTGTGGATGGTCCTTTGAGAACTACTGATATAAGCACTAAGTGTTATAAATGATCACAAACAAAAGTCCTCACTTTTTTGCCTGGCTGAAGTAAGAATTGAGTTTAGCCTTCAAAGGTGTTCAGATCGTACCTAGACAGTAGGACACAATAGCAATGACCCTTGATAGCTTAGAGGACCTAAGTCCCAGTGTTGTCATTTACTAGTCACAAGACCGTAGACCAGTCAACTGTGTTCCTTTGAGTGTCATTCTCCCCATCTACAGATTAGAGATAATTCCATCCACCTCTTAGGGTTGTTGGATACACTAAAACTATTCCAAGTGTGATTCCCTGAAGGCTCAGCACCAATATCACCTGGGAACTTGGGAGAAATGCAAATTCTGGAGTCCCGACCCACATGTGTGGACTCAGAATCCTTGGGAGTGGGGCCCCCAAATGACTTTTATCCACACTAAAGTCTGAGAAGCATTGATGTCATGTAAGAAACTGTAAACACTGTGGATCTACATCATAATGATAATATTTAGAAAAGAAAGTCTTTCCAGTCAAAGAATGGCATGAAGATAGCTATTTGTGTTTTTGTTTTAGCCCCTAATTACACACACACACGCACACACACACACACACTAAATTATTAGACATACCTTATTCATATGTGCATCATCCACCATAGGGTAGCCCTGGTCTTACTGTTAAGATACAGGTGTTCCATAGAAATGAATTTAAAAATACAGAGCCAAGAAATAGCCTGGAGAAAGGGAAGATGGCAAAGAGCAGTGTGTGGAGAAGCAGTGGGAAATGATGCTGGATGTGGTTAAAGTAGGGGATGAAATGTTTATACTTTTCACAATGGGCAATGAGGAGGCAGATTCTTGACTAGCAAAGTGACATGAGGAAAGGCATGAATTAGGAAACTGGTTTGAGGGCCGTGGTACAGAATGAATTGGAAGGGAGAGGACATGAAAGCAAGGCAGGTTTCATTGGGACCATACATTTTTTTCCTCCCCAGAGAATAAAAAAACCCTCGACTGAATGTGGACAAGATCCACATACTCACAGACACTTGTCTGGTAGGAGTAAAACCCAAGATAAAGAAAACTGCAAGAATGAGTATGTTATATATCCATTATTTACCCCAACACAGCACTTTGGCCTTCCATTTCAGTTCCAAGCCCTCCTGTTAATTCACTGCCCTCAACGTCCCCACATGCTCTTCTTTTCTCAGTGGCCCAAGTTCTTCCCTTTTCACTGAAGAATATCTTTTCTTTATTTCCTATCCTTTAACTCTCTCTGCCTGCCAAAATTTCTAAATGATGAGAAATGATTTTTGCAAGAATTTCTATGCCACAGGAGAGGAGAAATGGAAAAACCTTATGTCATGGTCAGAGTCTGCCTCTCTTCTCAGACATAGAAGTAGTTAGCAACAGCTTTTTTAAGATAATGCTTTGATTTTCGTATTTTAAAAAAAGAATAGAGAATAAAATGAAAACAGGAGAGAAGCAATGTCTGTGCAGGGCAGGCTTGGAAAAGATTAACAAATCAAAAACACAAGGACCTTGGAGCTGATGTTGAGTTTATCTGTTTTTGTGTACTGGGGACAGAACCAGGTCAGAATGTCCTGCTGGGATTTATCTGTCCTGGAATGGAATTACCCTGAGTAAAGCTAAAAGCATTTAATGCAGGGTATAGGATAGCAATGGTTGAAGAACCCTCAGTTTTCACCCTTAATTAAGCCAAACTAATTACATTAATAAGATTCTCCAAAGCTAACCCTGTCAAAGCATTCAAACTGCTCTGCACTTTTGGCTGCAATTACACCAGGAAGTGGAAGCTAAAAATTTAGGAGCGTAACCCACATCATGTGACTTCAAAGCTCTGAAGGAAGGCAAAATTTTAAAATCACAGAGTGGGGAGTAGATCTGAGAACAGGGTGGGGGGAGGGAGTTTAGCGTCTTTGATACTACATCAAGGTGCATCTTCTACTTAATTTAACTTGAATCCAAGCACTCAGATTCAGTTAAGTGGGGTGAAAAACAAAGCCTTTTCAATGTTACCTAAGATTTTTGGATGAAAGTTCAATGAGAAGGTAATTTATTTATTGCAGTATGATATATATGAAAAATGGAACTTAAAAAGAATGCTTGAGGGGCACCTGGGTGGCTCAGTGGATTAAGCATCTGCCTTCAGCTCAGGTCATGAGCCCAGGGTCTGGGGATTGAGCCCCGCATTGGGCTTCCTGCTTGATGGGGAGCCTGCTTCTTCCTCTCCTGCTCCCCCTGCTTGTACTCATTCTCTCTCTGTCAAATAAATAAATAAGATCTTTGAAAAAAAGAAAAAGGAAAAGAAGCTTGAGAATGCCATTTCTCATTTAACCATTTGAATTGAAAACAAGACCCATTTATTGGAATGAAAGCATGGTAAGATTAATATAAACCATAATTACTTTTGTCCCTTTCCACTTAATTATAGGTAATACCTGGTATAGTTCTAGGTAACAAAGATACCACTATGAACAATACAGAGACAGGGTTCCTGTCTTTATAGAGTTTATATTCTACTAAGGGAGATGGAGAAAAAAGAAGTGAACATATGACTATAAATATACAACATATAAAGTATCTCTTAAGTATCAAATAGAAAAGTGGCTAAGATAGAGATGAATTAGAAGGTAAGCTTAAATAAAATGGTTAGAGGAGGCATCTCTAAGAAGATTCAACAATCAAGGGCCTTCATGGAATGAGTAGGAGAGAAAGCCAGTAGGAAACAGAGACTCACATCTCCCTCTCTCTCTCTCTCTCTCTCTCTCTCTCTCTCAAATTCACCTGTGAATAGGGAGCCGAGGATGGGATGATTGCTGGAGGGAATATGGGGACTCAGAAGGTTTTGGGTTTTTTTCCAAATTCAGGAAAAACCAGAGCATGTATGTGTGCTGAAAGGACTGGGAATGGTCCAAGGGAGAGGAAGGGGTTGATGAGAAGCATAGATGGGATCTAGAGCATAAGCCTAAGAATGGATATGAGCAGAAACAAGATAGGAAACGAGAATGTGCGGATATAGGTCAAGGTGTGAAATTCCCTGCAGAAGCTTTGGCGTCATTCTCCTCTACCCCCCTCACCTCAGAACCTTCAAACTCTCTCAATGTAAACCCTGAAACTCTCTCAATGTAAACTATTGACACATCCTATCAGCTTGAAAATCCTTACGAATTCCATTTCCATAATTGTTCATTTTTCTGAATACACAAATGTTTGCAAACATAGCACCGCCAACCCAAAGCAGAGGTTATTTTTAACAGGTAGTCCTACGATTTTGTTTCTATAATATAATGTGGTAAATGAAACATTTTAGAACAAAAGATACATTAAAAGTGGTCCCTCCCCGCAAAAAGGTAAAATCCAGAATCACTGCATATGCAGTGTTCCATACCTTTCTCCTCTGTTCTTTTTATTATATTGTCAAGGCCTGATACTCATTTTTCCATCCATAACACCTCCACTTTTCATATCACTGTGGCATTCAAATCATTTCTTGAATATAATATCCCCAGTGCTTTACAGAATATGTCTCTTCTCTGAAAAACATGTGTATTTATATATTCCTATATCCCCCTCATTTACTTTCCATTACTAAATTAAGAAAGAAATAATAAGAGACTTAAAATAAATCACATTACTCTGCCTTGTCCAACTGGATAGGTAGATGATTTTCAAATATAATCACGAATGCTGGTTTAGTATAAAAGAGTTCTTAATTTTTCAAACCCAAATGCACTGAGTTATTTTAAGCCCTGCTACCATCCGTCAGTTGCCTGGTGTGGAAGAGCATATGACTTAGATAAAGCTGGAGCGACTGGAGCCGTCACCACAAATCACCAGGGAGAAGGCTGCTTGCAGCAGTGATATAGGCCGGAAAGTGCCCCGCTCCCCCCAAAAAACCCCATGAAGAAGCTGATGTGGTGTTAAAGCTAATAGTTTACAGTGGTTCCTGCCATCTGTCATCCCACCGGACCACACAAGTAGGAGATGAGAAGAAATGCATCTTTCATGCTGATGTCCCACAACGTCATTTTTTAAGTTACAGGCATTGATAAATTTCATTTGCTATCAAAATTAATCCATAGCTTTAGAAGTGAAAGCAGTGGTGAGAAAGTTTCAAATGAAGTTTCAAATATCTCTACCTTGACCAAAACCCATCTAAACTTTAGAAATATTTCTAACCTTCTACAGAATGAATGCATTTCGCCTATAGTATGAGTTTTAGGTAAGGAATTTTATTTGTTCAACTGCTCCTGTCTTCATTAAGAAACATCTGCTCACAAAAATTATGTCTGGGTTCACAAATGCAGGTAGCGGGCCAATCTGAATAACTCAAAACGTTTTCCAAATAACAATTAAATTCAAAATGAGATTCCATTGCATACCCACCAGAATGACTAAAACTGAAACAAAAGTAACAAGTGTTGGTGAAAATACAGAGCAAATGAACGCTCACACTGTTGATGCTAGCACAAATTCATACACTGGTAAAAAACCAATTTAGAAAACTATTAAAGCCAGTGGTGTGCTTAATGTTTAAATGTTTAACAACGGATTCTCGGAAAGGGGTCAGGGGTCTGATTTGTAGCGTTTGCCTACTTCCATGGTGTATGTACCTCCTCTGATGGCCAGGTTCAAGTACCAATGTGACATCACTGAACAGGAGCTTGGGAAGAGATGTGCAAAAATAGATTCATATGACCTGGTACAGGCCACTCCATCTTTCCTTTGACTAGAGCTGAATCTTCCCCGTAACCCTGAAATTTTTCTTCTAATTATAATCCCCCCCCCAAAAATGCACATATATGTTCATGAAAAGCAGCCTACAAGAGTGTCATAGCAACACAATTTTTAAAAAAGCCAGAAACTGGCAACAACCCAAATGTCCATGTGTAAGGGAAAGAATAAGTCATGTGTCCGCATACAATGGAATAATAGTCAACAATGAACAAACTACTGCTATGCACGTCACAAGTGAATCTCTCAAAACACAGTGTGGATCAAAAGAGCCAGATGGCAAAGAATAATGATTTCATATACATAAAGTCTAAAACCAGATAAGCCTATTGGGTGTCGCTAAGAATCAGAATAATGGAGTGGTGGCACCTGTGAAGGGGGACAAAGGAGGCTTCGTGAGCAGGCGATGGAAACACAGGTGTTTTCATCCTCTAAAACTTCCTTGAGCTGTGAAGTGATGATTGTGCACTCTTTTTTTCTGAATTGACACAACAATTAAGTTTACTTAAAAAAGAAAACTTTCAGACATAACAATTCTGTGAGTTCATTTTCCTCAGTGGTTTTTCTTTATATTAACTGTGCATCTTTTACAAACAGCATGGACTTTAGAGATAGACTGGATTTCAAGTCCTGGCTCTGCTACTTACAGACGATGTGACTTGGCACATCTTACCTCTCTAAGCTCCAGTTTTTTCATGTTTTATATGAAAATCATAGTAATATCTCCATCAGGACATAATGAAGACTAAAAATAATATATTAAAGTGCCAAATATTGTGTCTTTTCTACAATCCATAATCCTCAGAGCAGTCAGGGTAATTTTTTTTTTAAGAAAATATACATCTTATCCTATTAGTCTCTTGCTTAAAACCCCCCAGTTACTTGGAATAAAATAAAATCCTTACCATGGTCTGCAAGACTCTACATGGCCCCTGCCCTCCTCTGTGACTTCAGTTCCTACTATATTTAATCTCACTCCCTGCACTCCAGCCATATTGCCTGTTCTTTGAACACACCTGGCTGTTGCCACAGGGCCTTTGCTCAAGCTGCTGTCTCTGCTTGGAATCGAGTGCCACATACACGCACATTCAATTCCATCTCTAGGCAGGTCTTACATCAAAAATCATCTTCTCAGAAAAAGACCTTCCCTGAACTCTCAATAAAGTAGTCTCCTCAGTCACTCTCTATCCCGTTGCCCTGTTTTATTTTCAACATTATCCTTACTCGTTGTTGAAATTACCTCAATGTATTGTTCTTCTCCCATCATGCAGCCATTCACCTCAACTAAGCCAAAAGAAGGCGGTGAAAGTGTCTGTTATTGACTACTTTATCTTCCAGGACTAGAAGAATGCCTTGCAGATAGTAGATGCTCACTAGCTAGCTGCTGATTGGAAAAATGGATTAACTGATGAATAAACCATAGGTACTCCCCCACCCCACCCCATAAAAAGAGTCAGTGTTTCCTTCAAGGATGCTCTCAATATGATCTGGATTGGAGAGCAAGAAAGGGCCCCTTGGAACATCCTTATATCTCAGAAGAGTTTATGAATCAAGAAGTATACTTACTACATTTGCTTCTTGAATCATTCAGTCTTTATGTGACAATTCTTATTTCCTTCCTATTATAGAACTTAACTATCAGGACAAGTTCAAGAATCACCTAAAAGAAAAATGTGGTATACCACCTCAAAATGGTAAAATACATGCATTTGACAGAATAAACAGTTTGAAATTGGAATCACTAAGGATATTGACTCTCATACATGGGATGCTGTGTTACACGTAATTTTTGTAACTGCATTATACCTTTTAGAGAACCATGCTTAGGGCCCTTTTGTTCCCCTGGGATTTCAATGGAGAAATCCTAAAATTCTTGCCTTCGACATGACTCTGTTAAAAGCAGGTCTTCTTGCTATCCCTGGGAAAATAGATCTTTAAAATCTTAGTCATTTTTTTTCCAGGTGTAAATTGAGCAATCCTTTCAGGACACCAAAAATATTGTTCATCCCCACAGTCTCTCTTCTATGCAATTTGTGTTCTCTTCTTTATTATCTAGTCTGGGGCTAAAATAATTTATTAAAATTAAAACCAATCACCAGTATGTAAACCAAATTATCAGAGGGAGTTTTTCCAATGTTTCTCTAAGCTGAATATTTAGATCTGCTCTATTCAAAATCACTTATGTTTGAAATTATTTAAAAACACGTTTGATTTAACAATCCCCAGATTTATGAAAATGATATATATTCTACCAAGTTATGAAAGCTGATACAAAAAATTTTATGTCACCTAATTAATTTGGGAGACATCAGAAGGATTATCGTTTAAAACAACAATGAACTGTATCTCCAGCTGCATTTTTTTTTTAAGCTACCTTATTAAATGGGGTTTTCACTCAGTCCAACATGAGGGGTGTCTGCTTCCTTATAGCTAGCATAGATAGAGATGTGCTAGGAGTGGGGCAGGAAAGGGTGCAGAAGAGAAAAATGGAAACACAACAAATGATCTGGAAACCTTATAGACTCAGCCTGCTAGGGGTGTGTCTGCTTTAGAGAGAATTGGATAGAGGAAGAAAGATGTTGATGCCTTTGATCTCTGAAAAACCTTGGAGAGGCAAGACTAACACAGTTCAGGGTTAAAAAGAGATTAAAAACAAAATGTTTAGAGGAGATGGGGTGGCAAAGAGGCCAAAACTTTTTAGAGTAATGGGAGCCAGCAAACACAGGAACTATGATCAGTCTCTAACTTTTCACACTTCGGGGCGCCTGGGTGGCTCAGATGGTTAAGCGTCTGCCTTCGGCTCAGGTCATGATCCCAGGGTTCTGGGATCGAGTCCCGCATCGGGCTCCCTGCTAGGCGGGGAGCCTGCTTCTTCCTCTGCCTCTGCCTCTGCCTCTCTCTCTCTCTCTCTCTCTGACTTTCATGAATAAATAAATAAAACATTTAAAAAAAAATTATAACTTCTCACACTTCATTCAGAGCTTTCTTCAAACTGCTGAAACCATGTTACTTCATAGCAGTTGGGCCAGCTTTATGAAATTTTTTTTTTAAACTGACTCGCAAAGAATGAAATTTCTCTTCAGTATCATAATTAAATAAATGCTGTTAAAAGGAAACTCTTATAATGAGTTTAGAAATTAGATCATTTCTTTTCTCAAGAGGCAGCCTTATTTTATAGTCCAGATGGCCATGCTGACCCTTATTAACACAAATTAAATTGCACATATCACCTAAATTGTGCCACATAGTTTTATTCAAGAAAAACAATGAATATTAGCAGCCCAGCTTTCCACAGAAATTTCTTCTCTGGTAAAAGAAAGGGCACTCATCAGAAAAGATCAATCTTACCCTCTTACATTGAGATCTGAATCAGCCATGTAATTACTACCTAAATATAAAAACATAATTTTTGTGTCAAATATATGTTGGAGAAAACCAAATTAAACCTATTACTCTAATTTTAATTGCTTTGAGGAATGATGTCACTGATGCAATCGGATGGCCCAGTACAGTTAAAAATTAAAGTGAATGAAGAGAAAGTTTTTTGAGATGTTTCATTCATGAAATCCAACAAATGGGAGTTCCCTTTATTTAAAGTAATAAAGTTCTCTTCACTTAAAAGTTTTGAAAACACATTTCAGTTGGAAAATTATTCCTTACAAGATTGAGGGTGAGAAACTCCATAGAAAGAACATTATAAGACATCTACACAAAGAGTAACATGAATTTCTGACAAAGTCACACCAGATGCAAAGAAAAGCAATTATAACTAAAGTAAATAGGGCAATATCCCTAAGTATGTGAAGCAGTGACTGACTACAAGGGATTGACTGAAGAAATCTACATTCAGCACCTGTTATTTTATAGCAATGGTTAACTTAACAATGGATTAATTGTAATGATTTTTCCATGATGTAAAATGCACTCAGAAAAATCACAAGAATCAAACTCTAGATTTGAATCATTTGGAGTATGACAGTCAAATTACTACCTGGGTCGGCTGTGTAGGATACTGGTTGGGGATGTGGATGCTGCCGGTGAACTGCACAGATTCCCATCCCAGTTCTGCTGGCCTTGGCCTTACCCCAGCAACTTGACCTCTGGTGGGCCTCAGTGTCTTCACTCGAACACGGGGATAACGTTAGTGGTAGCAGCACTAATTTTATATACCGATGCCACAATACCTTCCAGCCGTTCATTTGTTTTCTGATTTTATCACAACACAGAGCCAGGTTCTCCACTTTGCAAGACCAGAAAGCAGTCTTTATCAATAAATCCAGCATCTACCACGTTCTTAGTAATGACTTTATAATAACTAAAACTGCAAGAGATGGTAAGTAACTAAGAATGACAAGCCTCAAAAGTAATTCCACGAGGTAAACATCATTATACTCGTTTGTCACGAGAGGAAACTGAGGTTTAGAAGTTTAACGCTCCCAAGATAACAAAGCAACTAAATGGCAGAGCTGCCCTTTAAACCTGGCCTATAACCCTCCAATACCACGCTGCAATAATAGTTCCCATAAATGTTTTTATTCTGCAATAAAGATGTATAAGGACACCCATGTTTTTATAATCTAGCACAGTGAGTGGTTCACAAAGTGTGATCTGGGAACTCCTGGGGGTCCTCAAGACCTTTGCAGAGAGACTGTGAGGTCAAAACTCCTTTCATAATAATATGAAAACATTATTTGCCTTTTTTATTTTCATTCTCTCGTGAGCAGACAATGAAGTTTTCTAGAGGCTATATGACCTGCGATGTCACCACAGATTGAATGCAGAAGCAGATATAAGAATCCAGCTGTCCTCTATTAAGCCAGGCAATAGAGAAACTTGCAAAAATATAAAGCAATGCAGACTTCTTGCTAACATTCTTTTTTTAGTTTTAGAAAATAAGATTATTTTTCATTAAAATGTTACTTATGTCAAATGTAATGAGTTTGTTATTTTTAAATAATCAATACATATTTTTTCAGTTTTAAGTTTGAATATACTAAAAATCTCTAGCTATAATACACACAGACAAAAGCACATAGACAAAACCTCAATTTTTAAGAGTCTAAAGGGGATCCTAAGAACAAAGAGTTTGAGAACCTTAAAAAAACTCATAGCATTTATGATATTGTCAGTACAGGAGCATAGGTGAGAAAACAAGATTATACAAGGAGTGGTTTTCAATGAGCACTTAAGTTAGCCTGGCAGCTATCTGGGCACCCTGAAATTGAATGTCATTTTTATCACTGCATCCACCCAAACTGAGGGCATTTTTCCACAATGAAAGACTTTCCATGAGATTATTGTCAGGTGATACTGTGATTTTTAAAAATTATATGGGAGTAAAATGGAATATGAATTAGGAAGTGAGAAGTTGAATGCCTTTATCATGAGATTGTATTGTATGTGTTTTAATAGGACTTCAAATTTTAAAAGATTATCAAGGAATTCCTTCAACACAGTATATTGAAAGAGGGTCAAGAGCTTAGCTTGCCATAACCTGTGATGAGTCTTTAACTTAAAAAAAAAAAGTATATATGTGAGTTATAAAAATGTAACCATAATGAAATTGTATATAATTGCTATATTATATATCACAGTATGTGTTACATACTATGAGATATATATAGATACAGATAATCTGAATAAACTAGTTAAGTGACAGAAGAAATTAGAAGGTCCCCTTGATCAGTGTGACAACTTTCTTAATCTGTGGGTAGCTAGCTAAATGTTCACAACACAAACTAATATCTTTGTATATAACATGTGTATATTTAGATGGTGCTTGTCATCTCCAGTTTATCAGCAAAGTAACCATAGAAGATTTGTAGACCAAAATTTTTTTCCAACTTTTACTATATGTCTTTTCTGCCTCTTAAAATCTTTTCTGCCTTATTTCCCCTATGTAGGGAATAGTAGAGCATAGACAGAAATAATTCTCACATACTTAGACCAATGCTAACGGTTAAAATATGTAATAACCACAGGCTTCAAGAATGAAAATGATGAGGAAAATATATTAACAAAATGATACCAATTTGCTAAACAAAGTCTGGCACATCCATGCATAATCTACATCATAATAGAGGGATGGGAAGAATGCAGTAGTAAAAATACTTGCCCCTTTAATAAAGCAGGATCAAAATACTTTACGCCAGACATTTTGACTCCAAGATTTCTCAGATCCACTATTTGACTTAAACTCATCCAAGTAAGTATATATAAAAGAGCAAAATATGCGAAAGGAAGACTATGACAAAGAAAATGTGCCAAGCAAAAGGCCATAACCTACTTCTCAAACATAAAGAAAACACAATCAAATGCTTTTGAGTCTTCCACAAATAGGAAGTCATTCTCTTAAAGCAGGTGGTGGTGTGGAGGAAAGAGATTTGAGTTTAATATGTAATGTTTAAATTGGTTAGTGAGCATGAACTCAACACTATTTTTCTCTTTTATTTACATAAAGGTCAACTGCTGACTGAAAAATCTGAGCTGCAGGTGGGATATTTAGTTTCCTAGATGACCTCTTACGGTCACCCAAGACTCACACTGGCATGTGAAATAGAGCTGTTTATATTACAAAGTACAAAATGATCAAATAACAAGAAGGATCCTGAAAATGTCCTTTAAGATAACAGAAATTTTCATTTATAAAATAAATTTAGAGTAGATCAAAACACTTAAAATGCATACCATTAATCCTGAAATTCTACCTTTAAGAATGTATCCTAAAGAAAGAATTTGACAAGGGCTCCAAAATGTTATGAAGAGGGAAGTTTATTTCAGGATTGCTTAACAACTGAGTGTAATGGCCAATAATGTCAACTGGTTAAACAAATGATGGTACATCCACATACTGAAATATTAATACAGTCAACAAGAATAATAATGATGATGTTTGTTGAAAAGAAATGTGTTAGCAAAATATTGTTTAATTAAGAAGCAAGTTAAAGTCAGGACAAAG
Source organism: Phoca vitulina (assembly GCF_004348235.1). NCBI lineage: Eukaryota > Metazoa > Chordata > Mammalia > Carnivora > Phocidae > Phoca > Phoca vitulina. The sequence continues at coordinate 15,255,228 of NW_022589729.1, read as the reverse complement.
TAGCATAACCCTTGATACCGTCTTGGATAAAAAAGTTATGTGTGTGTGTTTATCTCAAAGGTATATAATAAATAATTAAAGGATTAAAGGTTAGTCTTTGGTGAAATTATAGATTTCTTAGACAAACTAATTTTTTATGTTGTTCTATCATAAGTATTCCTTTGTAATAATGAACACATTTTTATAAAAAATTAATATATATAAAAGGATATTGATCCATGAGGTTATAGCCAATTTCACACAAAAGTTAAGAAAGAAGCTTTTTTCCTGATCCAACCAATCATTTCTATGACAGACTGCAAATATCCTCAGGACAATCTTTCTGGACTGACATGTTTTTTTCTTTCCCTCTAAAAAGTTGAAAGATAATGCAGTATCCTGTGCACACTTTTTTCTTAGAGTTTTATTTTCCAAACCACACCTTAATTTATAAAACAAGAAAGCAGGCCATAGATTTATTTTTCTTCTTGAAAGAATAAAGAGTTTTTATTTAGGTGATTTTATAATAGAGTAATAACTCTAAAGTTAGATACATAAAAATAATTGACCATTCTCTTCCATCATTGTCAAATTACTTAGAGCAGGTGTTTCATCTTTTATGTAATGTTGGAAAGAATGATTTCTTCAAGGTACCTGAAAGCAACAACCAGTAGAAACCTCTGCAAGAAAAGCAGACTTTGTTAGGATTACATGTGTCTGGATGCAGAAAAACTTGTTACACCTGACTGATTACAAGTAATCCGAGCAAATAACAGATAATCAGGATCAATTTCTCTCTAAACAGACCAGCAGATGCCCAGAAAGTTAGTAAATTTGACTCATGGTTTAATAGGCTATGTTTTCCAATTGTCCATAGCAATAATGTTAAGAGTATTTATTAACGGTCAACTACAGAACTACAAAGCAGTTATTATTAGAGCAAATTCCCATCCTCGTGGATAATTTTTTTCCTATTGTATCTTGACCAGTTGTACTGATCCAGCAGGAGTTGAAATTTAAAACCAATCAAATTGATTCGTTTGTTAACAGGACCCAAACTAATATGGATCATTGAAATTAGCGGATGTTTTTTCTTACATCCAACTTCCTCCTCCACTGACTCTCTTTATCAAAACAGCCAATAAGCCAAACTGCAAGATAACCTGAGCTTGCCTTCTGCTTCTGGCTGAAATCCTTAATTAGAGTGCCCTAAATATAGACCCAGAAGAAAAGAATCTGTACCATCACAAAAACTGCCCTTAAGCTAACAGCTAAATTATTTAGAATCAGCTATACTCATCAGAAGATGAAAACCACAACATGTTAACAGAAACACTTCAAACCAGAGCTGTCAAACTTGCACAAAACCATTGTTAGACCTGGAATAAAGTAAAACTAGAAACACCACTAAATTTCATTTAGTTTGTTGGCAAAGTGAGTTGACTCAATAAACTTCAGCCTTACTTTCCTTACCTCCCTCCTCATCTGGATGCATGAGCCCAAAGTTGCAGGAAGAAAATATGGCTAACTCCTAATAGTACATATATAACTGACACAGTATCTTTAATCACATTTTTTTCAGAATTCTCCCTGCCCACAAAATGGTGTTTGAATTACAGATTATTTAGGGTGAGGGGAAGCACGGAAAAATTTATATCATGTGAGCTCCAAGAAAATTTTCTTTGACAGTTTCCATCTGGCACATTGCATTTGACAGTGGCAATCCTCATTCTCTTGTATGATGTAATGCATCATGACTGATGTAATCCAGGCAGATCATCTCAAAGGAGTGTTCTGCCAAGAACACCCCATGGGAAGTAACTTTTTTCATGGGTAATGAATGTGTTACAGATAAATGCTATATTTTATGTTCCCTGACATGATATGGCCTAGAGCTATGACATACAAAGCATTTTTGTCAAATTATTTTATTTTTGCTATTTGGCTAGTGAGTAATCGTGTATAAAGAAATATTCTAACATCATAGTCATATCATACGTATAAAATAAGTAGATCATGAAGCTCAGGCTGGATGTGAGGTGAAAGGAGGGAAAATTATTAGAAAAATAGTGTTTGTTCATAATATTGTATAATTCTTTTTAACTCTTAAGAGATATTGTATAAGTATCTCAGATAATTGGCATCAAATTCACCAAATTGCCTGTCTCCATAACCCAAATTCACTGAGTAAATATTTGGCTCTTCAATTTATGCATTGTTTTAGTTATCTATTACTGTGTAACAGACTACCCCAAAATGTTAGGGGCTTAAAACAACATTTATTATCTCACAGTTTCTCTGGATCAAGAATCCAGGTACAACTTAGGTAAGTACTCCAGCTACGAGCATCACTCAAGGAAGACTTCAGTCATCTCAAGATCCAATGGGAAGGATTCACTTCCAAGCTCATTTATGTGGTACTTGGCAGGATTCAGATCTTAGCAGATTGTTGGACTCATGCCTCAATTCTCATGAGCTATTGGCTGGAGATTTCCCTCAATTCCTTGCCATGTAGGCCTCTCCACAGAATAACTCACAATATGGCAGTGGCAAGAGAGAGTGCAGGAAAGAGAATGCTAGCAACCCAAACACAGAAGTGATATTCCATCACTTTAGCCATTTGCTGTTCGTTAGAAGCAAGTCATTAGGATCAGCTCACACTCAACGGGATTCCACAAAAACATGAATACCAGGAGGTAGAGTTCATTGGGAGGCATGTCAAAAGCTGCCTACCATTCACTCACACTTTTGTTATAAAAATGAATAGGTTGAATAATATTTTTATCCATGTAATTAATACATATTAAACCATGACTCCTTGTTAGAGAATCACACTTCAAAAGAAAGTGATTTGTTTTACAAAAAAGCCAACTGATGCCATCAGCAAAGAGTCTAAACTTCAGTTGAGGGAGAAAGTTAGGACGCCTGGGTGGGTCAGTCAGTTAAGCGTCTGCCTTTGGCTCACGTCATGATCCCAGGGTCCTGGGATGGAGTCCAGCGTTGGGCTCCTTGCTCCGCAGGGAGTCTGCTTCTCCCTCTGCCAGCTACTCCCCCTGCTTGTGCTCGCGCACTCTCTCTCTCTCTCTCTGACAAATAACTAAATAAAATCTTAAAAAAAAAAAAAAAAAAGGAGAAAGTTAAGTCAGCTCATAGTGTAAAATAATATCACTTTTGCAGGATCATTCTTTTTGGTTCTCTGCTTCAATCATTTACGTCATTTCTTCCTTTCCCTGGCAAGATTATGTCAAAATGAACACCTAGTGCTGAGAGAATTGGTGACCCTTCAGTATTACATGCTTATCAGCCGCCGGCTCACTATTGAAATGGGCAGCACCAGAGTCAAAAGTTCATACTGACAAGCAGCTACTTCCATTTACAGCTAATAGAGCAGGATTTTCCTCAACTTATTTAATAAACATACAGTGAAATAATATGTGGATAACACTAATATGTACATATAATAACTAATTCATATTGACTCCTTACTATCAGCCAAGCACTGTTCTAAAGCACTTAACTAGGGTGCCTGGGTGGCTCAGTCGTTAAGCGTCTGCCTTCGGCTCAGGTCATGATCCCAGGGTCCTGGGATCAAGTCCCTCATCAGGGTCTCTGCTCCACGGGAAGCCTGCTTCTCCCTCTCCCACTCCCCCTGCTTGTGTTCCTGCTCTCGCTATCTCTCTCTGTCAAATAAATAAATATTTAAAAAAATAAAATAAAAATAAAGCACTTAACTACTTAATACATTCATTTACATATATACTTATTAATGTATGGATATCTACATGTAAACTCAAGAAATCCCTACTAGTTGATAGCCATTAATATTACTGAGATATTTTTATTTATAGTGCAATTAGATGAAAATTACTCAACTTTTCCAAAGCCTAGAATTTGTGCCAGCCCCCTTCAATCAGCATGGAGACCCACTAAGTAATAAAAGATGTCAAAATAGTTACATGATAAATATAAAGTGATTCTGCTTACTTTGTAGTCAACTAGACTGGTTTATACACATTTTGAATTTGCTTCTTCCGAGTGAATAAAATGGTATGCTTGGAGAGTTGGTTACTTTATTTCTGCTGAAGGAAACTATTTTTAAATTCCCAGAATTGCTTTTTTTAACCCTGAGTTTATTTGTTCTTGCTCTCCTAACAATACGTAGACATAGTCTGATAGAATGTTTGAATGCCTTTTCATTTGCTTTTTCTGGTACAAAATTTATATTAATACTATATAAAATATACCCTAAGATGTATGTAGTGTCTTTTTAAACTTAAAAAAAAGTAAAATAAAATGCTTATCATCGGCTCTAAATGTTGATTGAATGACTACTACTTTTAAGGTGCTCTACTCATGGGCGCCTGGGTGGCTCAGTCGTTAAGCGTCTGCCTTCGGCTCAGGTCATGATCCCAGAGTCCTGGGATTGAGTCCCACATGGGGCTCCCTGCTCAGTGGGAAGCCTGCTTCTCTCTCTCCCACTCCCCCTGCTTATATTCCTGCTCTCTCTGTCTCTGTCAAATAAATAAATAAAATCTTAAAAAAAAAAAAAAGGTGCTCTACTCATGCTAAAATGTGCTTTAAATTTTTCCACTTTTAAAAGTTCTGCACTTGGTTAGAAACTTTAATACAAATAAATTCATGTGTTGATTTTAAATAGCAGCAATACGAAAAAACAAAAGTCAGCCTTTTATACATTATTGAGACTTCTAATAGGCAAGCTCAAAAAGGCTGATTTTACCACTTGCCCTTTAAGATTAGCCAGCTAGTGAGTTATTATGCAATCACAGAATTGCTTTTTCTTCCACATTCATAATTAAATTGTGCATATATATTTTTTTCTCCATAAAGGGAGCCATTTTACTCTGAACACCATCTATGTTTATACAGAAGATAATTTCTACCACTGCTTTCTGTTGCAAAAACAAATGTAAATGCATATGTATTACTATATTCAATATTCTCATTTTCAGATTACACAAATAATAAATTCCTATTTAGTAAGAGGATAATCCTAGTTTTTTCCTGCTCTTTTCAATGAAACATTTGGAGATACACTTTAGCAGATGTGACTGCTTGTATGACATTGAAGAATGTCCATGTTAAAGGACAAAAGCAGAAAAGAATATTTCAGAGAATGAAGAGAAAGGATTCTTTAGAGAAGTCAAAGATGTTAGTAGAGAATGTAGAATTAAGAAAAGAAATAGCTTTCCAAGACCTTCTGGTGAATCTTCTTGCAGAAATATTTCACTTAAACATAGTATCTGCTAAAATGATTAAGAGATGAAGAGACTCCCCCAGCCTGCACCACCAAGCCCTGACTCATCTCAGCACCTAAACTGCATGGAGGTCTATGGCAAATAAGACAAAGTGACTCCAAAATTCATATGGAAGTACAAAGGATCTAGAATCGCCAAAACACTTTAGAAAAAGAACATTGGAGGACTTAAACTACCTGACTTCATACTTACTATAAAGCTACAGTAATCGATAGTATGATATATAGATCAAAGGGACAGAATAGAAAATCCAGAAATAAACCCTCATATTTATGGTCAATTGATTTTCAACAAAGGTGTCAAGGCAATTCAATGGGAGAAAGGACAGCATTTTCAACAAACGGTGCCAGAACAACTGGATGAATTATATGGTATGTAAACTGTAATTGAAAAAAATTGTTTTAAAAAAAAAAAATCCTCAAACCAGGGCTTGTGAACACCCAGAGGTACAGGATCAAACACAGTACCACTCTGAAACATTCATTTTACTCACTGACAATTTCATACATTAATGTTAGACATTATTGTCTCATGAAAACAAACATGTGTGCTATAGAAATTGATAATAAATGAAAACAACCCAAATGAGAACAGAGGATATTTATTCAGAGCTTGCTATAACAAGGGAATCAGCACCCATCACTTGGGTTTGGAGGAAACTCAAAGGCAGGCACGGATGCGGGAAAGCTTTGTCAAGAAAAAAGGCAAGGCTTCAGGTGTGCTCTGATTGAAGGTGTTGCTATGGTGAAGGTAGAGGTGGACTCACTAAAAGCAGGTCATCTTCTGTGATTGGTTTGGAGGGTATCTCTGGCTTTATCTGGCTGGTCCTGAGTTGGAAGTTAGGGCAGAAAGTGGGAACTTGACAGTTACTGACGAAGCCCTTACCATTCTGGGCTGTTTGTTGCATGGGTTGTGGTTTGGTTTCCGGAACTGGTTGCTAAAGAAATTGTGGTTTGGCATCCAGGTTTCTTACATGGGTCAGAGTTCAATTGTCATATATGCTTTGGCAACTGTCTGTTTCTATATTGTTTCTCAAGAGCAAAATGCAAAATCTGACAAGCAAAAGACAAACATTGCATGAGATCAGATAAACCATCCTTTGCTTTCTTCCTCTTTTGAAAGCCCCGCATGCTTCGTGCAAAAAGACCTCCAACAATCAGCACTACTAGCTTTTCGGATAATCTAAGATTGTCTTAAGTTCAAGCTGATGTTACCCCTTCTCCCAAATTTGACATGTATTTTTGATGAGTGGGACAACAGCTTATTTTTAGGGAAAACCCTCCTCATGCCTCTCGAATTTCCTCCCTCCACACCACCCACTGAGAATAATGACGGGGGTCACATTTGTATTTTGTGGCTTCTCACATTTTAGAAGCTTTACATGATTCTGCATAGCATTTTGATTATTATTCATAATAATGGGAATAAGAAGAGTTATTGGCAACTCGGCAAGTGTTCATTTAATCCCATTTTAGGAGAAAATTATCATTATTATGCCACTTCAAAAATAGGGAAAGTGAGTCTTGGCAAGGTTAAAGAATTTATCCAAGGTCACCAGGTGCATGACTAATCGGGAATTCAACCCTAGGTGTGTGTGACTGCAGAGCCCCATCTTTAACCGTAACAATGGATCTCACTGGAGGTATTCTTTCTTGATTCGGATATAGCAAAGAGAGTCTCACCTCACTCCTTCGGCACGTTCTGCGAATGCTCTGAAGTCCTGTTGTTGTCAGCTGTTTTTGCCCTTCGAGGCACACCTGGCCCATAGTAAAACACGTCTTAGGCAATTTTCCTCCCACTTTGAAGCAAAATTCCTACCAAGTCTCGTGATGTCTGTCAGTAACGTTAGCGGCACCCAGTATCTCAACCCTTAATCATCTGTCGGGAACAAGTACTGATTTATCAAGATACAGATAAGAATGTTACTATATCTAATTTTATTGGATTGGTCATTTGGATTTCTGCACGTGCCACTGGAAGTCGCAAAGCCCAGAAAGTTTTCAGAAATCCTTGTTGTGAAGAAAGGAGGTCTAGAAGCCTTTTTTCTCTTGAACATTTTCACCTCCTAACGGTTTCCTTTAGGGGTCCCTCCACACCCACCTCCTGCTCACCCCATTCACACCTAATCCATTATTAAAATATAGGAAGGTGGGGCACCTGGTGACTCTGCCTGTTAAGTGTCTCACTCTTGATCTCAGCTCAGGTCTTGATCTCAGGGTCATGCATTCAAGCCTCGCGCTGGGCTCCACCCTGGGTGTGGAGTCTACTTAAAATAAAATAAAATAAAATAAAATAAAATAAAATAAAATAAAATAAAGGAAGGTGGGTCAGGTTATTGAAAGTATCCTCCAGGTGTCATGCTCCGTGTATTATGTCCCCAGGCCTAGCCCACACTCTGCTGTCACAGCTTACTAGCACAGTTAGGGGGTGACAGTTTTAATTTAATAAGTCACTTGTAAATCCATGAGTTATTCCTGAAGAGAACATGCACAGCCTTGGCCTATTAATTTCTAGTAACAGTACAGATTCTTACCCTCTTGATTCTATTTCTAGCATAAATCCCACTTTTCCTACAGATCCAAATCCCTTACAAAACTGTGCTTTGAGGATTGTATTACTACAAACAAGCTGTTTAGTTTCATTTCAATTAACTTATTAATCAGGTTCCAGTCCCTCACTCTTCCTGGCTACACTGCTTATCTGAGCTATGCCCTCTCCCTTTCACTCCAGGGGACTAAGAACTGTTTCCTTACGGGCATCGTTCACAGAGGACCTCATGAGATTCTCACACCAATCCTGTGAGGCAGAATCACCAGTCATCCTCCAAGGATGTTTTCTCTCTTGCCACGTAGATCATCTTCTATTGAGATTATGATAAAAATAAATAAATATGGAATAAGAGCTATTATACCTCAAAAATCTAAGGTGTCCTCAACAGAATGTATCCCTTGCAATCCAAAAATTTCATATTTTAAAATCAGTGCAGTGACTTCTTGCTCTCAGCTCCTTACCCTAGAAAATCCTCAAACAGTGTGATGTCATTAGTAATGAGAGGTGTTGAAATACTTTTAATAGTAATAATTAGGATGTCGATCATACAAATGATTTACTTTCTCTTCTAAATTAGAATAGATTCAAGGTTATCCCCTGAATAGTATCACTCTCTCACTCACTTGCTTTCCTATCTGCTTTCTAAAATTGGAAGAAATAGCTGAAATTGCAGGTAAAGAGAATTAGACATAACCTGCAATTTATTTTTCCTCTGCCACATCCCTTAGTGAGCTATCATTAATGATATGCCATTAATAACTACAGCAATTATGAATCATTATAGTGTTTTTGGTGCTGATTTTGTATTTGGTTCCATTTTCATTTTAGTTTTACCCATGGATAAATTTTTATTAAGAAAGGAGAGATAAAGAGACCACAACAAGGCATTTATAGCATAAGTTTTCAAGTATTTTCTTTGTACAGGAAAAGGAAAACTTTTTTCAAAGAAGACTTTTGTAGAACCCCAAAATATAAAACAGATAAATGTGAAATTGCTCTAATTCAAACCCTGGGCCGGGGACAAGGTTGCCCACTTAGACTTTGGCTGCTCCCCTTTGCTGACACTTGAGACACATCCACAGAACCCCAGGATCCACTGACCATCATTTTATTTTATTTATTTTTTCTAAATATTTTATTTATTTGACAGAGAGAGAGCACAAGCAGTGGGAGAAGCAGAGGGAGAGGGAGAAGCAGACTCCCCACTGGGCAGGGAGCACAATGTGGGGCTCGATCCAAGAACCCTGGGATCATGACTGAGCTGAAGGCAGACCCTTAACCAACTGAGCCACCCAGGTGCCCCTCCACTGACAATCATTTTACAACCAGTCGTCTCCATTGGCCTGATACTTGAACCACCATGATGCTGTTGACATTGAGTAACAATCCAAATGACCAAATCGAATGAAGACTAAGTGATGATGCTGGTAATATTAGCCATTATGTGCTTCAAGTGATGGGTTAAAAATCCATAAATAGTCTTAGTTAGCAAGAAGATATATTTAATAATAGTGCCTTCTCTTTTTTTTCTTAAGTAGGCTCCATGCCCAGAGTAGAGACCAACACAGGGCTTGAACTCAGAACCCTGAGATCAAGACCTAAGCTGAGCTCAAGAGTTGGGTGCCTAACTAGCTGAGCCACCCAGGTGCCCTAATAATAGTGCTTTCTTGAAGAGATAACTGCACTGCCATGTTCACTACAGTATTATTCACAATAGCTAAGATATGGAAACCACCTAAATGCCCACCAACAGAATGGATAAAGAAATGTGGTATATATATGTGTGTGTGTGTGTGTATGTATGTATTGTTGTACACACACATACACACACACACACATACTGGAATATTATTCAGCCTATTATTCAGTCTTAAAGAAAGGGGGGTGGGGAATCCTGCTACGTGCAACAATATGGATGAACCTGGAAGACATTATACTAAGTAAAATGAGCCAGACACAAAAAGACAAATACGGCATGATCTCACCTAACTTATATGTGGAATGTAAAGGAGTCAAACTCATAAAAACAGAGAATAGAAGGGTAATTGCAGGGGTGGGGATTGGGGAGGAGAAAATGGGGAGACATTGGTTAAAGGTACAATGGTATAATTGTGTATAATATTTGTTGCTTTACATCTCCATAACTTTTTCAGAAAGTCAAGATCCAGATGTGCCTATCTGAGTGTGTTGTGGCAAGAAAAGAACATGTTGAAATAACTCTTTTCCATTGTTTGAAGTACTTATTCTTAATCTACCCTATCTTTATTATCCTCTCATTCAGGCCTTGATTCAATTGTTACAAAACTGATTCAATGAGTTAGCAAAATGGAAAGATGTTATATTTTAGGCAATTTATAAAATTAACCACATACCAAAATGTATCAGGAAAGAAAATTTGTCGGAGAAGGATTTGTTCTAAAATAGAATCTTTTGCATTTAGAAGTCAGCAGATTAAAAAGAGAGTGTTGAATTCAGTACAGATCTACCTCAATTTATGATGGGATTACATCCCAATATCCCAATACATTCATCATAAATCAAACATGCATTTAATACACCACCTACCTGTCATCATAGCTCAGCCCAGCCTACCTTAAATAAACTCAGAACACTTACATTAGCCTACAGCTGGGCAAAATTGTCTAACACAAAGTCTATTTTATAATAAGTGCTGAATATCTCATGTAATGTATTGAATACAGTGAAAAACAGTGAAAGTGAAAAACAGAATGTTATATGTGTACAGAATGGTCATAGTTGTATCGGTTGTTTACCTTTGTGAGCACAAGGCTGACTGGGAGCTGCCCAGCATCATGAGAATATTTTACCACATACGACTAGCCCAAGAAAAGATCAAAATTCAAAATTCAAAGTATGGTTTCTATGGATTGTGGGTTGCTTCTGCATCATTGTTAAGTCTAAAAATCATAAGCTAGGGACCATCTGTATTCTTAATCATTTTTCTAAGATCATTTTTTTTTCCTTCCAAAGTATATGGTTAAAAATTTGGAAACAATATCATCATGCTTCTCACTATGCTTTTTTCTTTTGCAGTACATCTTTCCTGTAGCCTACTTCACACCTCTCTCTGGGATGTGTAAGTAATCCCCACAGAAAAAAAGAGATCCAGCTATGCTCTGTACTTTGAAATTTTAAAATACAACTGTTTCAATACACATAAGATAAAAGAAAAGAGGAAGAAAAATATTTCCCTTTTAGTTTAGACGTTGCTTGGAAAGTGAGCAGGGGTAGCAATCATAAATTATGAATAAAATTTAAAATGCAGACGGTAGTTCTGTCAAAGTATATCAAAATCTTCCTAAAGGTTATCTCTCTCAAACTAGGGACTTGCTATCTTTTTTTCCATATTTACTTTTCATATGGCCAAAGCAAAAATTATTCCTAGTATAAAGGAAAATCTTTGAGAAGTGCCTTATATCTTAATTTCCAATTCATCCTTGTTAGGGTTTATCTTCTTGATCCCAAAGAAAAAATCCATTCCAGAAGAAGTAAACCATGGCTAGTTAGCAAACACCTAAAAAGTGGATTCTGAATTTTGCTAGCAAAGTGATAACTGAATAGTAAGTGCTCAATATATACATTTGTTCAACTAACTAATTAATTACTATATTAGAGTCTTTTTTTCCTCAACTACTATATTGGACTCTTAAGAATTTCCCTCTCTCATTGACCTTATGACAATACATCAGATGGGAAAGAAGACACAACACACTCAAACCTAAGTTTTTTTTCCTCTTCCTCCTGAGAAGCCAAAGGTAAAATTTCTCTATCCTTAGAGTAACTGGAGAGATTCCTTTTCCCAATTTATTCATTTCTCACTCTCTTTGTATATTCTTGCTGGTCCACATACACATTACTAAACTTTCAGCAATGTACAGAGATAAATTTTAGATTAAGATATAAACTATTTGTCTTGTTGTAATATTGGACTGTTAGCCTTTTCAATATTTTGTTTTAACTTACGTATTTATATCCCAATTCATCCAAAAAGAGTTTGAAATTTCTTACTCTCCTAAGTCCTCCTAAATTAATCATATCCAATACTTACCCAGGAACTGTGGGGTTTAAAAACATGGCGAACAGGGTGGTCCTGCCTTCCAGGAACTAAAAATATAGCAGAATGAAAAGATATAAACATAAACCACTCTAATAACTGATATACTAAGTCTAAGCTAAAATGTGCACTATGAAAGTACTTGAAAGAAAAGAGACATTCTACCAGGAAGTCAGCTAAAATGCATGGACATTCTACTCTAATCCTGATGGCATTTGCCAGAACTGATTCATCTCAATGTCCCACAACTTCTACATCAGCATATATGCATTTGTGTTTATAAGAATGATTGTGAATCATCAAGATATGGTTAAATTATTTAATTTTATTCTTTATACTAAAGTTAGGAAGTATATAATACAGTTTTCAGGATTTCAATTAGGTTGAGTTCAAATCATTTTTTACCTCATTTTTTTAGCCTTACCAATGCCCAAAAAAGGCATTTATCCAGCATACCCAATTCCCCTAAGACTCTGGATAAACTGAAAGTGGCTGTGTATTCTTATTATTTCACTTTATGCTTTAATTCTCTTAAGTATTGTGTCTTTAAATAAGAATTCTCAATATGATTATATACATTGCTTAATATAATTCTGGCCAAGTACTAGGCATTCAGTTTTGCTGATATGAATACAATTTTAAGTATCTCAGTAAGTACTCATTTCATGCAAAATTCAGTGCAATTCAGATAATATTGAGAAGAACATGCATTACATCTCATTTGTAAAGAAAACAAAGTGGAACAATCTAAATATCCTCCAATAAGGAAACAATGTATAAATTACAGCACATAAATACAAAACATAGTGCTTCCCTGGGTGCCTGGGTGGCTCAGTCCATTAAGTATCTGCCTTCAGCTCGGGTCATGATCCCAGGGTCCTGGGATCGAGTCCCACATTGGGCTCCCAGCTCATCAGGGGGTCTGCTTCTCCCTCTATCCCTCCCCCCTACTCATGATCTCTCTCTCTCTCTCAAATAAAATAAAGTAAAATAAATACAGTGCTTCCTTTAATAAAAATTGAAATACACTAATACATTCTTACATGGGAAGGTATCTTCAAGTTTTAGCATCTGGCCAAGAAGGGGTAAGAGAAACCAGATTTACATTACCCTTCCCCCAAAAGAAAACAACTCAAAAAAACAGACAAAATACATGAAACAACAATTTTCAAGACATTGAACATCTTGGTCCCTGAGGGACAGGTAACAAATCCTATGACTTTACTACAAAACATTTCCAGGCCATGGTAGACAGAAAGGGAACCCAGATAGAGCCCATCAGTTTCCCTGAGATAATAAGAGAGATCTGAAAGCTTGGGAAGCCAAAGTGCCTAGAGTTTGTAGGGTAGAGTACCCTAAAGTAGAAAAATGCACAGAAAAAGAGCTCTGAAGATTGCAGAGGGTTCCCCTTGAGTCTTTGGCTGCAAACTCACCAACACTGACATGATTATCTACATAGAAAATCCAATGGATTCTATAAAAAACTTACTAGAATTAAAGATCAGGTTAGCAAGATTACAGGATCAATATACAAGATCCACATACAAGAACCAAATGTATTTCTATATGCTAGAAACAAACCATTAGAAACTGAAATTTATCATTGAAAAAAATAGCATCATACCCCATGACAAACTGAGATTTATGCCATGTAGGCAAGGCCAGTTCAACATTCAAAAAATCAATTAACATATGTGATAACAAAAGTATACACAATGAATGTAAAAATCAAGGAATGGGACTATACCAAAATAAAGAGCTTTGCACAGCAAAGGAAACAATCAGCAAAATAAAAGGCAATCAACATAATGGGGAAAATATTTGCAAACCATATATCTGATAAGAAGTTAATATCCAAAATATATAAGGAACTCACACAACTCAATAGCAAAAATAAAAAATTAGAAAACCCAAATAATCTGATTTAAGAATGGACAAAAGACCTGAATACACATTTTTCCAAAGAAGACACACAGATGGTGAATGGGTACATGAAAAGATGCTCAACATCACTAATCATCAGGGAAAAATGCAAATCGAAACCACAATGAAGTATCACTTTACACTGTTAGAATGACTATTATCAAAAAGACAAGACATAAGTGTTGGCAAGGGTATGAAGAAAAACCCTTGTATACTGTTGGTGGAAACGTAAATTGGTACAGGCACTATGGAAAGTCCTCAAAAAAAAATAAAAATAGAACTACCGTATGATCCAACAACCCCATTTCTGGGAATATATCCAAAGGAAATGAAATTAATAACTCAAAGAGATATCTGTACTCCATGTTCATCTGCAACATTAGTCATAATAGCCAAGATAATGGAAACAACCTATGTGCTCATCTATAGATAAATGGATTTTAAAATGCTTCTCTCTCTCACACACACACACACAAACACATGCACACACACAGGCACACATGCACACACACAGTGAAATATTATTTAGCCATAAAAAGAAGGAAATTCTGCCATTTGTGAGAACATGAATGAACACAGAGGACATAAGCCAGAAAATAAGAAATAAGTCAGATACAGGAAGACAAATACCAAATGATCACACTTATATTTGGAATCTAAAAAGAAAAAACAATGGCAGATTCACTGAACCAAAGAGTAGAACAGTTATTACTAGGAGCTGCAGGGTCAGGGAAATGGGGATGTGTTGATCAAAAGATACAAAGTTTATGCAGTTATGAAAGTTATACAGTTATGCAAAGTTATATAGTTATGCAGGATGGATATGTCTTGAAGATATGACATACAGCATAGTGACTATAGTTAGTAATATTGTATTATATACTTGAAATCTTCCAAAAGAGTAGATCCTAAATGTTCTCACCACACACACACACACACACACACACACATACCTGTGTGAATGATGGATATGTTAACTAGATTGTGGTAATCATTTCAAAATGTTCATGTATATTAAATCATCACATTGTACACCTTTAAAATTTTTATACAACCTAAATATGTACTGTTTTTGTCAATCATACCTCAATAAAGCTGGGGGAAAGAAAGAAAAAATCAATTCATATAATTTATCACAACAGGCTAAAGAAGAACAATTACATGATCATATCAATAGATGGAGAAAAAAATCGACAAATTCAATACCTATTTATAATACCAACCCTCATCAAACTATGAATAGAGAGGAACTTCCTCAACTTGTTCAAGAACATCTACAAAAAACCTATAGCTAACATCAGACTTAATGTTGAGAACCTAGACGCTTTCCCACTAAGATCAGGAACAAAACAAGCATTTCCTCTCTCACTGTTCCTTTTCACCATCACACTGGAAGCCCTGGCTAATGCAGTAAGACAATAAAAACAAATAAAAGATATACAGATTGGGAAGGAAGAAATAAAACTGTCTTTGTTTGCAGATGACATGATTATCTATGTAGAAAATCCAAAGAATTGACAAAAAAAAAATTCCCTGGAACTAATAAATGATTATAGCAAAGTTTCAGGATACAAAGTTAACATACAAAAGTCAATTACTTCCTTATATACCAGCAATGAATAAATGGAATCAGAAATTAAAAATATAATACCATTTGCATTGGCACCCCTCAAAGTGAACTGCATAGGTATAAATCTAACAAAATATGAACAAGTTCTATATAAAGAAAACTAGAAACCCCAATCAAAATCCCAGCAAGTTATTGTGGATATTGACAAACTGGTTCTAAAGTTTATATGGAGAAGCAAAAGATCCATAATAACCAACACAACACTGAAGGGAAGAGCAAAGTCAGAGGACAGACACCACCCCATTTCAAGACTCACTATAAAACTACAGTAATCAAAACACTGTGGCATTGGCAAAAGAACAGACAAATAGATCAGTGAAACAAAATAGAGAGTCCAGAAATAGACCCAGATAAATATAATCAACTGATTTTCGACAAAGGAGTAAAGGCCATTCAGTGGAAAAAAGATAGTCTTTGCAACAAATGGTACTAGAACAACTAGATATCCATTTGTACAAAATGGTTATAAATTTTGGCCACCCAGGTGGGGCATGTCGGTGGTTTGTGTGCCTCGGTGGTCTGGGAGCAGGAGCAAAGCAGTTGGCGGCAGCAGCAGCTCATGTGGTGCTCGCTTACTCTGGACAACTGGTCACCTTGGGTTCTCCACGAGGACCATCCCACTTGATCTCTGGTGACCAAACTCATCTATCCCACAACCTTAGAGGTGAAGTGGCCACCTGAACATCCTTTGTTCAGCACCTGAAGGGATTGGCAGATAAGTGAGCTTTGGCTCTGCCACAATAATTAATGCTCTCTGTTTTGTTAATTGCAAAGACTAAAGGAACGCTGGGGAAAACATTTTAGAAGAAAGACCCCTTCGGTAAACGCCCTGTGGGATTAAATGCTTGTTCAAATTGAGCCTAGAAATCCCTGGGTGAAGGAGGTCAAAAGAAAGGTTTTTAAAGGATTATACTAGGGATGGTTTCAACTCTCAAATGGCCTAAATGAGGATTCTTTAAAATACCTAATTACTGTATTTGCGGACCCAACTTGAGAAAAAGCTGGCTATTGAACTAAACAATCTGAGTGGGATGCATATTTCGATTGGTATTTCGAAGCTTCTAAAAACACTGACAGGATACTATCCTGGCAGGAAACAAGTAAGATGTACCCAGAGAGGAAGAGGCAAATTGAGGAAAATGGAATCAGCTGAGTAGATCAACTTATAACGTTATTTAACTTGCAACCCAGTTCTTTGAAGTTTTGAAAGCAGCTTTCCTTATCTTACAAAACTTTACAAAGCTAGAAATGCAACTCTAGAGGCAATCCAAAGGTCACCTATTCCTTTACTGATCCCAAATCTTCCCCTATTTATCTTAAAGGCTTGTAAATTATTGGCTTCAGGAAACGAAAGTCCTTTTTGGGAAAACTTGTGTTCTTTCTCCACCTCTTTTAAGTTA
The DNA here is from genome assembly GCF_004348235.1 of Phoca vitulina. NCBI lineage: Eukaryota > Metazoa > Chordata > Mammalia > Carnivora > Phocidae > Phoca > Phoca vitulina. Next base: position 15,238,395 of record NW_022589729.1, on the reverse strand, counting down.
TACAACTTGTCCTGTCTTTGAAATGTAAACATAGCCTACAATCACCTGACACTGAAGAAAAAAAAGGTGGAGTGGGGGTGGGAAGAAGACTTTTTTTTAAAATACAAACTCATAAGATGGCTCTTGTGTTCAAACTCTAGCACAGTCACCTCAAGACTAATTTCAGGTACAGGTACAAATACAAATCTTGAAAATCTTCTCCATAAATATTGTACCTATAGGGTTTTACATCTGCCTCTGTGTGTATCCACATATGTAGGTTGTAAACATGAGATATTTTTTGACCTCTGAATGGTATTGCTAAAACTACTTCGTAAAAGAGCTCTATTTAATTGGGATAAAGGCAAGCGCTTACAAGAATTGGGCATTCTAAAACTCAGAAAGAAGGAAACTAACCCAAATGTTTTTCAAGTTCATGCGATCTGGAAAAATACTTAGTATTAAAGCTAATTTAAGGTTGTTGTTTTAATAGACATGTATTCAGAGTTATCAACATTAAAATTATAAAAAAGAACATGTTTCTGGAAATTATAAAATATATTCATAAATTTGCCAATCCCAAAGAATTCTGGTGTAACTTACAGACAGTTCACAATTGCTTACTACTTAGTTTTCACTGAAGTAAAGTTTCTAAGCAGTAAGAATTCTAATAAATGTAATTAAGACAACTAGAAATAATAAGGGAAACAACTGTATGCACACAAAGGAAGGCATGTGGGACACCTGGGTGGATCAGTTGGTTAAGCTTCTGACTCTTGATCTCAGCTCAAATCTTAATCTCAGGGTCATGAGTTCAAGCCCCATGGTGGGGTCCATGCTGGGCCTGGAACCTACTTAAAAAAAAAAAAGAAGAAGAAGTAGTAAGGTATGTGTTTTTGGTAAGAAAGGTATGAAAAGGGGGAATACATTTTTGCTGAGGACGTAATTTTTTCCTAAAATGAGACTGGCTGTTTGGAGGGAAAACTTAGGACAAAATCTAAAAAAAAAAAAAGTTGTAGGAAGTTTGTGAAATAGGAATCTTTGGAAAAGAATTTTATGCACGGTCAGGACAAAGACTGGAATGAAAGAGATTTAAAAGTACTGGTATAAGATTAGAATTTGTTTTTTCTCTGTTAAGATAAAGTTTTTGTAGATTATTGGTCTACTCTTGATAAGAAATTGTAAACAAATGTTTTTTTCTCTTTGCCCAGAAAAAAAACAAAACAGTTTCTATATTTTATCTTTATCAGGTCTTCAATTACTTAAGAAAACTGAATCTTATCAATATTAAAAGAACTAAGTTTTGCTAACAACTGTGTCACCTTCTATATTTGCCTTAAGAATCTCTTACTGCCACCTTGGTTAATTAGGTAATTAAGTTTTATAATGATCTGTGCTCCTATTTAGGCATGTGCTTTAAAACCTTCTGATATTTTTAACAAACTTCCCCAAATTCAAATTCTAAATGAAGTTCTTGATTAATTAGTCTTGGTATGTCAAGCTACATGGGAAGTAACGTCAAATAAGTGATGATAAACCTTCTTAGGTTATATTATCTGGAAGAATTCTATAACTATTCTAGAAATCATATAAAGTTCCTAAGATTTTGATATGTCCTGGTATAATGTCATCACCTGTAATTCTAATTATTGAAGTGTATGTCACAGAAAAAAAACAAATTTTCTTGTCAATTGCATTATAATGAACTTTCATCAGATCTTCAACCAAGGCCATTTTTGAGTCTTTTGTCATTTACAGTTATTGTTCTGATGCTTTTGCTAAATGTGTTTCATCTTCAAGAAGATTCATGGAGAGAACTTTTGACAAATACAGGTTTCTTATACCTGAGGATCATAAAACCAAGCTGAGTAAGAATTTCCAGAACTAATGGAAAAACTGCATTCAAACAGAACAAGAATTATTAACACGAGACTGAATGAATTGAGGAAAATGATTATAGTTTTTTGACTCTTGTTTAAAACATTCCTAGTTCTCTAATGTTTACTCCTCCAGATTTAAGGAAAGAGTTATCTTTTTCTCCCTACCTGGTCTCCAAAATTTGGAAACTCTCAGTGAGTATTCTTTCTTTTATATTTTTTTAAGATTTATTTATTTATTTGAGGAGGGGGAGGGGCTGATGGAGCAGGAGAGGAGTATTCTTATTTTCATGGCAATTACAGTTATTTGCTTAAGTTTGGTAAGACTCTGTGGTCCTATAACAGGACACCATTGGAAACATTGGTCATATTACCAAGGCTTTGACCAGAATGTCATATTTGAGAGAGGCATGCATAGACTCAGATATGACCAGGTAGCGTTAAGGAGCTCAGGTTGACTTTGTGGAGCTAATGAAGCCCCTTGAAAAATCAGCCTGGTACCTAACTTACATGGTTCCTAGGGGCCTTACCAGGTGAGTAAGGAAGGTCACTTCCCGGCAGGCTCAGGAATCTCAGAATATTTTGGGGACCTGGAGAAGAAAGGAAGTAACCTAAATGTATAGTATTGCAGGCAAATCTGATGACAAGTATTTCTCTTGGTTCTTAGCCTCAAAAGGCTGTTAAATGTTTAATCTGAAATTCCTTATGGAAAGTTCCAGCAAAGCTGATTTAAAAGAACCTATATGGCCAGCCACTATTCTTGCTGTACTTATGTAAATAATTAGACCAAGTTTTTTAAAACTGGACTTGTTTCACAAACAGATTCGTCTTAGTTTGGCTATCTTTGATGGAAATGAGGGTGACTTTAAAGAGAAAAAAAAACTGTGTTTCAGTAACACACTTTTATGGGTGTTTGTTAGATTCGAGATCTGATTAACTGTCCTTGAATGTCTCTTGTTTACATATAAAACTGGGCTGGATCTTGAATTCTTCTGGTTTCCTTGCATATCCGGCTAATTTTCTACCTATAGGCCTGACTTTGAAAGCCCACCTGTGGGACTGCCTCCTGAAATGAGACAACTGTTTAGCTGAAGTGACCTGGTTACAAAATGTGAAATGAGATGCTATCTAAGACTATACATGAGAGTTCTGAAACAATGGCTCTATGAAGGATGGGGGCTCAACCTCGTACTAGGTAATATCTATAACTGGATGGAAGGCAGTTTCATTCCTCAAATCCTAATCTATGCCACTTTCCAGCAGGAAGTAGCTAGAGTGTTGTTACCCCATCCCTCAAGAATGAGTAATGGTGAAAAGCCAGGATGGTAGTGGTTCATGGGGTCCAAACAGCTACTGGGTTGTTACTAAATGAAGATTTACCATATTTATTGCCTTTAAAATGTTTGTCTTATTGCCCTTAGCCTCACATTGGTGATGTCCCTCCCTGTTGCCTCAGGTAACATCTCCCTGTCACCACTTAAGTTGAAATTCACAATCACTCTGACTGCTGGGTCTAAAGAATGCTGAACTTAAGTGTCCCATACACAAAAAGTTATTGATCGTGTAAAGAAGATCTCTTTTGCTAATGCCTTCACTAGATGGCTCACCTCTTTACAAGGTCACTGGGAAAGCGTAATTCCAAATATTTTGTCTTACAGGTATATTAATCTCACACTGCTGTCTATATTATTGCTGTGGCATAAGGATGCAAGTCACTTCCTGATATCTGGCTGTAGGGGCATCACAGAAAAATGGCATGTAAAAGATTGTACTGGCCATAAAGATGTCAGGGGTGGAGGTAGGAAGGCTGACAATACCGATTCCATCCTTGGCCTTCCATCTTGTTCTTGTCCACTCGATGACCTCTCTTGGGGCTACATGTTCCAGGCCCCTTGGAGATTAATATACATACTTTAGAAATACCCCCACGTCTAGAAGGTAGAGAGGCTTGCTTTGGCCTCCCATGAATCTGTTAGAGATAACATAGTCTTTCCCCCCACTGATGCACAGGTGGGACACCACGAGATCTAACTGAATGTTAGCTGTCAACTAGGTGCATACAAACCCTCTGATCTCACTACAGTGCCCCTCCTGGGCATCCCTTCGCTCTATAAAACCTGTAGACCAAGGTCTGGACTTTGTGGAGAATAGCTGCAGAGGTCTGGATTGTCGTCTGCCCAATCCTCCCTGTCAGTAAGTTACCCCGAGTAAAACTCTGTGTAAACTGTATGAAGTTACCTCCTTCATTTTTCAGTCTCAAAGTGCCTTCTCAGTTTGGAGGATACTTTACAGTCCCTCCCCTCCTCTACCTTCTACCATGGAGAAAGGATGGTCTTTTCCAATAAATAGGGCTAAAAACAATTGGATATCCAAAGAAAAAAATAATTCAATCTATACCTCAACAAATATAAGCATTAATTCAAAATGGATCACAAACTTAAATTTAAAACCTAAACCAATAGAACTTTTAGAAGACAATATAAGAGAAAACTCCTGTGATCTTGGCTTAGACAAAGCTTTTTTACATATACAAAAAGCCTAATCCCTAAAAAAAACAAACTCGAAGCAGCTATGGAAAACAGTATGAAGATTCCTCAAAAACTTCCTTATCCAGCAATTCCACTTCTGGGTATACATCCAAAATAATTGAAATCAGTATCTTGAAGAGATACCTGCATTCCCATGGTCACTGCAACATTATTCACTGTAGCCAAGATATGGAAGTAACCTAAATGTTCATCGATGGATGAATGGATAGAGAAAATGTATTATATGCATAAAATGGTATATTATTCAGCCTTAAGAAGGAAGGAAATCCTGCCATTTGTGACAACATGGATGAATGTGAAGGACATAGAGTAACTGAAACAAGCCAGTCACAGATGATATCTGCATAGTTCCATTTATATGAGGAATCTAAAATAATCAAACTCTTGGAAGCAGAGAATGTAATGGTGGTTGCCAGGGCCTGGAAAGAGGGGAAATGAGGAGCTATTATTCAATGGGTATAAAGTTTCAGTTATGCTACATGAATAAGTTACAGAGATCTGCTGTACAACACAGTGCCTATACTCAACAATACAGCATTTTGAGCTTCAAATTTGAGAAGAGGATAGAGCTCATGTTAAGTGTTCTTACCACAAACAAAACAACGTAAAACCAAAGGACCCACAGAGACTCCAGGAGGTGTTAAATGTGTCTATCACCTGGACTGTGGTGATGGTATCACAGATGTTTGCATGTGTCCAAACTCATCAAATTGTACATATTAAATATGTGCAACTTTGTATGTCATATATACATCAGTAAAGCTGTTTTAAAAAAGAACAAATTGATAAATTCAACTTGATCAAAATTAAAAACTTCTGCTCTTTGAAAGACACTGTTAAGACAATGAAAAGTCACAAACCAGGAAAAACTATTTGCAAATCATAAGTCTGCCATGAGAGACTATGGACTCTGAGAAACAAACTGAGGGTTTTAGAGGGGAGGGGGTGGGGGGATGGGTTAGCCTGGTGTTGGGTATTAAGGAGGGCACATATTGCATGGAGCACTGGGTGTTATACACAAACAATGAATCATGGAACACTACATCAAAAACTAATGATGTAATGTATGGTTACTAACATAACATAATAAAATAAAATTAAAAAAAAAATTTTTTTAATAAAATAAAATAAAGAAAAAAAATCATAGGTCTGATAAAAGACTTATACCCAGAATATATAAAGACCTCTTAAAGCCCAATAATAAGAAATAGCCTAATTTTTTTAATGGGCAAAAGATCTGAACAGACACATCAACAAAGAAGATATATGAATGGCTATTAGTACATGAAAAGATGTTCAATATCACTAGTTGTTAGGAAAATGCAAAATAGAACCACAATGCGATACCACTACACATCTTTTGGAATAGCTGAAATTTTTATTTTTTTTTAAAGATTTTATTTATTCATTTGAGACACAGAGATACAGAGAGAGAGAGAGACAGCATGAGCAGGGGGAGAGGCAGAGGGAGATGGAGAAGCAGGCTCCCCACAGAGCCAGGAGCCCGATGCGGGGCTCAATCCCAGGACCCTGGGATCATGACCTGAGCTGAAGGCAGACGCTTAACCTTATCTGAGCCACCCAGGCGCCCTAGAATAGCTGAATTTTTTTAAAAAGACAAACTATAACAAGTGTTGGCAAGGATACAGAGGAGCTAAAAGTCTCATGTAATACTAGTGGGAATATAAAAAGGTACAACCACTTTGGAAAACAATGTTGCAGTTTCTTTAAAAATTAAGTGGTTAAGCGTCTTCCTTCAGTTCAGGACATGATCCCAGAGTCCTGGGATCAGGCTCCGAGTCCAGGCTCTCCGCTCAGCAGGAAGCCCGCTTCTCCTCCCTCTGCCTGCCGCTCTGCCTACTTGTGCTCTCTTTCTTTCTGTCTGTCAAATAAATAAATAAATAAACAAAATCTTGGGGCACCTGGGTGGCTCAGATGGTTAAGCATCTGCCTTCGGCTCAGGTCATGATCCCAGGGTCCTGGGATCGAGCCCTGCATCGGGCTCCTCGCTCAGCGGGAGGCCTGTTTCTCCCTCTCCCTCTGCCCCTCTCCCTGCTCATGCTCTCTCTCTTTCTGTATCTCTGTGTCTCAAATGAATAAATAAAATCTTTAAAAAATAAATAAATAAATAAACAAAATCTTAAAAAAAACTTAAGCCTATATATACCTTTTGATCTTGTCAATCCACTTCCAGATATTTACCCAAGAGAAATGAAAGTATATGCCCTTATAAAAGCTTGTATAAGAATATTCACAACTTCAGATTCAGTAGCCAAAAACTGGAAACAACCCAAATGTCTGTCAACAGATAAATGGAAAAACAAAAGTGTGGCATATCCATACAGTGAAACACTACTAAGCTAAAAAAGGAAAAAGAAAGTAATGAAATATTGATACACATAATGACATGGGTGAATATCAAAATAATTATGGTGAGTGAAAGAAGCCAGACAAAAAGAGTGCATAGTGTATGATTCTCTCTATGTGAAATTCTAGAAAGTGCAAACTAATCCACAGTGACAGAAAGCAGATCTGTGGTTCCTTGAGAAGGGGAGAGAAAAGGGACAAAAGGGAAGGCTTACAAAGGGACACAAGGAAATGTGTGGGGAAGTGGGCATGTTCATTACCTTGATTGTGGTGGTTATTTGACAAGCACATAAATATGTCAAAATGTACCTAGATATGTGCAGTTTATTATATGTCACTTTTACTCCAATCAAGCTGTAAAGAAAAATGAATCAAGATTAAAGCCCCAAGACAAAATAAAAAGTTATTCTGATCACACTGCCCTTCTGGGCTCCCTCCCTTATATTGGTAGGAGTAGCTGCCAACTTGTTCAAAGCCTCTGACCTGGCGAGCAGTGTGTGAGATGCCATTTATTTCTCACAGCTGACCACTGACCACGTCAGCTCCCCTGCAAGGTTTCTGTGACCACTAGATTGTACACACAACTCCATCCTAGCATTCACCATTCTGAATCGCAATTATTTTCCTATATGCCAAAGTTCATTAAGAACAATATAATGCTGGGGCGCCTAGGTGGCTCAGTTGGCTAAGCATCTGCCTTCGGCTCAGGTCACGATCTCCGGGTTCTGGGATCCAGCCCTGAATCAGGCTCCCTGCTCCGCGGGAAGCCTGCTTCTTCCTCTCCTTCTGCCCCTCCCCACTCTATACTCTCTCTCATATGTTCTCTCTCTCTCTCTCAAATAAAAAATAAAATCTTTTAAAAAATAAATAAAAAAGAAGAACAGCATAATGCCTTGCTCATCTTTATCTCCCCAGGTGTAGAATGATGCCTGGTTGAGGAATAAATCTTTAAATCAGAGAATAAACTGTTAAAAATCTTTGTGAAGTTTTTCCTTCTGAGGTGCTTAGACTCTTGTTGGGGATCTACAATTCTTGGAAAATGTCTTTTTTCCTTGGCCCCACATAGTATATACTGTGCCAAAAATAAATTCAAGAGCTGAAGAGCAAACTCAATCAGAATTTAAGGGGTTATATTTAAAGCTCAGACTCCAGAAGATCTTTCACAATCTGTGAACTCAAAAAAAAAAAAAAATCAACTTTTGACTCTGTTGATATTACAGTGTTCAAAACACAACATGGTTTGAAAAAGCCGTATTTGACACTAGGTTTCTAAACAGTCTTTTTTTCTCCTTGTGTAAATGGGCCTTAAGTGGTTACCGTTTCACCTCAACGAAAACAAAGAGCAGGCAATTTTTCCAGACATAAAATTGCTGAGAGATATGGTTAAAGTGTGTGCGATGAAGAACACAGAACTGACAGGCCGCACAGCAGTTGGTAAGTAATGAAAACAAGAACCAAGGCAGAATGTCCAGAGAACTGGGGAAGGGCTCTTAGCTTATAAACGGGGAGGAGTGATTTGCCTTGTAATCTAAAAGTGTATTTGCCATGTTAGTGCAATTCAGTTCAATAAACACTTCTCCAAGAGTGCCCTTTACAAGTAGCCAAAGAACATTTTCATAGCACCCGCCGTAAAGGTAAGCACCTTGGACATAGAGAGACCATCTTCTGAAAAGATTTATACTTATTTTGTATGATAACATGCCCTATAGCTTTCAAGGTGTTTTTACTGGCTTTACTACAAATGATCTTCACCCAGAAGTCATGGAGGAGATAAGGGTGGTATTAGCACCTCCATTTCACAGGGACTCGGAGGGGCTAAGGATGGTGCCCAAGGTAACACTGAATTAGTGAGTAAGCCTGATCTGAAAACAGACCTGATTCTTCTATCTATACTCTTTCCACTGTCTTCCTCTTTATTCTTGCTGACCTTCAAGAAATTTAAGGATGTCATCTCCTCCCAATCTGGAAAAAAAGAAAAAGTCCCTTGCCTAAACCCTTCAGGCTTCTACCCTATTTCCCTTTCTTCTCCTTCTCTGCCCAGCTGCTTGAATCGAACTCCTTGTTGATACTCACATCCCTGCAATCTGGGCTCTATCCTCACCACTCATGAAATTGCCCTCTTAAAAATCACCAACAATTGCTAAATCCTCCTTCCTCCCTCCTTCAGCATTTGGCCCTGTTACCGACAGTTTGCTTTTTTCTAAAAACTCAAAACCTGTTGGATCACCAGCCCATAACGGTTTAGGAAAATTAAATGGTTCTGAGGCTTTTTAGACTTCAAATAACAACAGTAAATTATTTTTAAAGAACCTTTATTACAGGCTCCTGTTTTGTAAGTGAGTACTAGATGATTTCATATATTGGGTCTCATTTGATTTCACAGTAATCCTGGGAAGCAGACTTCGCCATCTCTATTTTACATCTAAGAAAAGCTGGATTCAGGGAAATTTAGAAGCTGGATCCAATAAAACAAAGTTGCATAAGTGGCCCCAGTTTCCTGATCATAGCATTTTTTCCTTCATGTGATAGGTACATCTCCCTTCCATGGCCTGGCACTGTTAGAGAATGAGATGCTTGGTATAAATTAATTTTGCAGATAAAAGGAGTTTACCAATAAAACAAAAATTTTAAACAAAGGGTTTTTCAAATCATTTTTTACAGATACCTTGCCAAAAATGTGTTTTCTACAAAGACCATAAACATAATTTAACTTCTCCTTAATGCCACAGTCATACATGAACATCTGCTACATTCTATGCAAAAATTAAGTTCTATATCCATTTTTTTGTATTTCTGCTTCCTCATTCAGCATTAGAGTCTTGTTAAGATCTGCTGATAGTTTGGCTTTTTATAATTATTTCAAACTATATCTCTTCTACATCGTTCTTTTAAAAAACTATTAACTAGGTAATAAAACAGCCAATGTACTATGAACTACTTAGAAAATATAAGTCAAATTCTTTCTGTGTGAGATCAAAAGTGCAGTGTTTGCCTTTGGTTAAGGGCTACCTTGAGACATGTTTTTTTGGGGGGCAGGGGCAGAGGTAGAGAGAGAATCCTCAAGCAGACTCCCCGTTTCTCACAGAGTGTAATGCAGGGCTCGATCCCAGGACCCTGAGATCATACCCAAGCTGAAATCAAGAGTTCGACATTCAACCAACAGAGCCACCCACGCATCCCACGAATATTTTTAATGTTATGTTCTTTCTGAAGGAAAAATAAAAACCGACAGGGAGGCAGACCATAAGAGCCTCAACTATAGGGAACAAACTGAGGGTTGCTGAAGGGGAGGTGGGTGGGGGGATGGGGTAACTGGGTGATGGGTATTAAGGAGGGCACTTGATGGAATGAGCACTGGATGTTATATGTAACTGATGAATTACTAAATTCTACCCCTGAAACTAATAATACACTATATGTTAACTACATTGAATTTAAATAAAAAATTTAAAAAATGAAGAACATAAAAATGTCTTTCACTCAAGTAACATCTTTTCTTTATTATCATCAATGAGTTTTATATGATTTTTTCATACTTTGTTCATCCTATTGGTCTTTCTATATATAGTTGTTTATAACTAGCTAGCTGTTGATAGCTAAATAGATGATAGATACAGATATAAATGTAGATCTAGTTATAGATATTAGGTTTCTGTCTTAATCTATCTTGGGAATAGAGTCTTACATGTATCTTACTATCAATAAATGCTAGCTATAAATTTATATTAAGTCAGCATTGAGTAAAAAATATTTAGACAAATGATTAAAAAAAAAAACAACAGTGAAAACAGGATAAAAACATGTTCTAGCCATCAAATTTTACCAGCACATGGCATTTTCACTATCTCATTTAACATTTACCATTATCATAATGATGCTGTGATTCCTATTACTTGCAGACATCAGTGACCTGAATAATCGTAATACTAACAATAATATGAGTAATAACATCAAATGAATAGAATATTGACTTTCCCACAAGACAACGTTTTGTGGGAAACGATCTAAATGAAACTCATTACTTTAAAAAAAAAAATTCAAATTAGAAAAACCTGGTGGACAGGAGGCCGAAGGGAGAAGGAGTGTAGAGATAAGGAAAAAAAATGTATTTTTCATGAAAGAAAGATTTTGGTGCCAAATGATCCCTAAGCAAGTAGACCAATGCTGATAAAGAAAACTGAGGTTCAAGGAGGTTAGGAATTTCCTAAAGTCAAACAATTAATCAAAAACAAAGCTAGGACTAAAATCCCAATCTCCTGGCAGCCTATCTGTTGCTGTAGGTTTCACTCCACATAGTTTCCAACATAGTTTATTGGCATAAAATTATAGCTCATTATGCTTTCTAGATTTTAAAAAAGGACCTAAAAGAAAAACAACACAAAGAATACAACAAAAGTCCTTTTGTCTGATGCTATTATACCCAAGAGTTATTTCTAAAAGATATCAATAAATCTACCCTATGACCCAGCAATTGCACTACTGGGTATTTACCCCAAAGACACAGATGTAGTGAAAAGAAGGGCCATATGCACCCGATGTTCATAGCAGCAATGTCTGCAATAGCCAAACTGTGGAAAGAGCTGAGATGCCCTTCCACAGACAAATGGATAAAGAAGATGTGGTCCATATATACAATGGAATATTACTCAGCCATCAGAAAGGATGACTACCCAACTTTTACATCAACATGGATGGGACTGGAGAAGATTATGCTAAGTGAAATAAGTCAAGCAGAGAAAGTCAATTATCATATGGTTTCACTTATTTGTGGAACATAAGGAATAGCATGGACGACATTAGGAGAAGGAAGAGAAAAATGAAGGGGGGGAAATCGGAGGGAGAGACGAACCATGAGAGACTATGGACTCTGAGAAACAAACTGAGGGTTTTAGAGGGGAGGGGGGTGAGGGGATGGGTTAGCCCAGTGATGGGTATTAAGGAGGGCACATACTGCATGGAGAACTGGGTGTTATACGAAAACAATGAATCGTGGATCACTACATCAAAAACTAATGATGTATTGTATGGTGACTAACATAACATAATAAAATAAAATTTTATAAATAAATAAATAAATAAATAAAAGAAAGATATCAATATTCAGTAAATAGATGAATTTTGGTTTGGCATCTTCAAAGTGCAGTGAGAATGTATTACTTCCTTAGCAAACATTGATACAGTGTTTCCTATGTGTCTGCACTGTTCTAAGTGCTTTTCAGACATTAACTCTTTAAGCCACTGTACAATAGTGCATTCAGCCGGCCTTTGTCCCTGGTTCCTGGGAAATAGCCTCCAAATCCTTGGACTATAACAAGTGAGAAGAGTGTCCTTATTATTTTTCGGGAGCCCTCATAGTTTATGGTAATGAGATGATTCATGGTGCACCTCAGAATAGTTTCTGCTAAGGAAATGACTCAGAACAGGGGCTGGCCATGTCACAAAGACCACCTATGTGATGAGAGGGTTGGGGCTTTGAGCCAGGAGATAGTAGCCCAAACTCCGAGTAGCAGAGAGGGGCTGGGAGACTTGAGTTCAACTGTGCGGCCAGTTACTTAATCAACCACACCTTTGTCATGAAACCCCAATCAAAACTGCAGACAGCAAAGCAGCTCAGGTGAGCTTCCTTGGTTGGCCATACTTTTGAGTGTTGGCCATGCATCGTTGTGCCTGGTGGAGGAAACAACGTCTGGAACTCCACAGGGAGATGACTGGAATCCGCCTTGTATTTGGGCTCCTCCCAGACCTCACCACTGCAGCCACACTGATTGAAATTGGGGCTATTTATTAGCCCTATTCTACAGATGAGGAAACAGGCATTGAGAGTCACCCAGCTGCCTAGTGGGTGAAGCAGATTTCCACTCAGTCAGGTCTGGCTCCTGTTGTATGCTCGCCATGATTCTGCCTCACGCAAAACAAAACAAACCAAACAAACAAACCCAAGTGCAGAATGTTTCAGTATTTTTTTCAATCCTTTATGTTTCTCTCACCCACATCTACTTGGAGAGCCATGCTTTTTAGCAGTTACATTTTATTGCATCTCTACACATCATTCAACTTAAATTTTCATGGAAATAATGTTCCCATCTTTTTGCATTTACATTTCATCAGTTTATGTTATATTTAAATAACCTACATAATTTCAGGTGCAACTAACCTACATAATTTCAGGTGCAACTGGCATAAAGAGATTTGGAGAAAAACGATACTTTCTGTATGCGGATAGTTCAAACGGGGAAAGTAAATGTGTCATGACTTGCTGGTGTGCATCATGGCCAGGCATCAGATTTATGTACAAGAAGAATTATGGAGAGCATGAAAAGCATTCGTGAAAAAGAGGAGCTAGGTTACGAGAGGTCTAATGTGTAAAAGAAAAAGTCTGAAAGGACCACAGCTTCTATTGATCCTTTCCACTAGCTCACTTCTGTGAACCTTGTTCACACTCATAATGGTATTTGTTCCTTTGGTCTTTCCTTATTATTCCATTCTTTCCAGATTCCCAACATTGAGTCAGAGCCGATTTATTAATGTAGGCACTATTCCATCATTAAGCACGGCAACCTGACCAGCATCATGCCAGGTACTTTCACATACATCACCTTCATTAGACCCATTTGACCAATGAGGCATGGCTGAGAACTGAACTTGTGTCCTCTTCATTCCCTATCCACCAACTCCTCTCACATCCTGTACCTCTCTACCCACGGTGGATCTTGACCGTTTCAGTGATGTCCTCACTAGCGCTCTGGAAACTACAGGTCTCTCACTTCACCTTACTGACTTTATCCAACCTTGGGGAATATCCTGGGCTCAAAAGGGCAGGGATGTATAAATGTTTTTAGCTATGGAATATTGCTAGAGAAAGGTTCCACATGCCCAAGCTGTCTGAATTACTCCCAGATTTCTCCCACTGAAAGAAAGTATTTCTTTTGGGGAATTATCACAAAGTTGTATAATGATCTTTTAGCATTTAGAAGTATTTTTGTGCATATCTTATTTGCCTTTTTTAGACAACAGTTTCCTTAAAACTCTTATCCACTCATTCAATGAATATTTAACTCATGCAGTTCCTTGTCTATTAGTATATGTGACTTGATTAAATTACCTGCAGGTACAGATGGGAGAGTCCTGCTTGCCACTTCTCTACTTTATCAGTGTGCTCTAAGAATCACTAAGGTAACATTTTCTGAGAATTGTACAAATATCCTACCCACAAAATGGGCAATAAATTCTTCAAAGAGGGAATCAGTTTCCCACTAGAATTTAAGAGGCATGTTTGCATTATTTTATCAGTAAAGGGATAAAAACAGGTATGAATTTCTGTATAATAATTTGAAGTTAAAGCAAATTTAGTTGCAGTTCTGCTTTTCAGAATCAATACAAGCAGAGTCACTGGAGAGTTAGTGATTTAGTTAAGCCTGCTATCCCCCCTAGATAGCCCATTTTAAATTTCCCTTCTTCTTGACTTATTCCTCAGGTGGTAAAATCAAACTGTTCTCAAATATAACTAGCACTTAAGTCCTCTGACAGAACAAAAAGCTACAGTAAGACCATAACCCAGATTTCTTTCTAAATTTCAAAAGAGTAATCCTTCATCTTCAGTAACATAAAGGCTAGCAATAACCTCAGAAAACATCTCCCTCTACTCTCAGGTTAATTAACTCCTTTCTCTGTATCCAGAAGGATGGAATCCACCCTGTTGGAAATATCATACATTCCCACAGTTTGTGGCAGTGACTCCCATGTTTACAGAATGTGGCCCAAGAGAGCTGCAGGAAGTAGCTGCTAGACAGAGAGTCTAGAATGAGGTCTAACACTGACCTATACCACATTCTATTTTGAGTTTCCCTTATGTACTTCATGTCTTTATTAACCGTTCTTGGGACATTCAAAAAGCATCTTGTTAAGTTCACAACCTACATCAAATCTAAGTTTACAATTTGGCACAACTTGTCTTAGAATTTAGTTATGTTTGAATAAGGAATGGCATTTTTGGAAGCCCTCAAAAAGCAGGAAGGGAAATGGAAGACTTTTTAAAGGGTCATGAAACTCTGTGTACATAAATACTTTTCACAGACTAGCCTTTATAGGCTGTATGGATTAGGAAGAGATGGAGTAATTATTTTCCGTGAAACAAAGACTTAATCCTCATGGGGAGAAATTCTTGACTAAAAGCAACTGATACCTTGTCAAATTCAATCTACTGAAAATATATCCATTAACTATTCTGCTGAACCCACTTTATCTGGTCCTACCATCCATTAAAGCTGACTCACAATGAGACCTAAGGCTCCCAATGTAGAGGTCACTATGTTAAAAATTGAGGTAAAAATGCATAGATATTATTGCTCTTCATGGCTAAAGTGTTGTTATTGACAATAGCTTTATTCCAAGACCTAACTGTGTCTCAGTTGTAATTAGTGATTGAGTAGATCTTTGACATACCTCTAAAGCAGCGTGCTAGGGTGATGGATGTTAAGTAAATTTAATGTGGTAATCATTTCACAATATATGCATATATCAAATCATTATGTTGTATGCCTTAAAATTATACAATGTTATATGGCAATTATATCTCAATAAAACTGGGGGGGGATAAAGCAGCATGCTCAGTGGTGGTAGCAGTAGTGATGATTATTTTAACGTAATTTATAATCTCCAGGAGAACACTTATTAAAAAACAATAGTATTCATTACTCTGATAGCCAGCCTCCATAAGGGGCCCCAACAAGCTCTGCTTCTTGGTATTCATAGGCTGGTATAGTCTCCCACATTGCATAAAACAGACATTGGTAACTAATAGGATGTTGCAGAAATGACAGTGTAACCTCCAAGCTAGGTCATAAAAGACATTAAGACTTCCATCTTGCTTTCCTTGATCCCTCAATTTGGAGGAAGCTAGCTGTTGTGCCATGAAGACACTCAAGAAATCCTACAGAGAAATTCACATGACAAGAAACTAAGGCCTCCTGCCAACAGCCATGCAAATCAGTCATCTTGGAAATCAGATAGGTCACATGAAGCTGTCATATGACTGCAGCCCCAACCTCCATCTAAACTGCTACCTCACAAGAAACCTCAAGCCAGAATCACTCAGCTAAGCCACTCCTGACACAAGGAAACCATGAGATAACTGCTTGCTTAGGATGGATCCACCACTTAGGTTTGGGGCTAATTTGTTATACAGCAGTAGAAAACTAATACAGTTACCAACACAAAGATGATTGATGAAGGTAGAAATACAGTATTTGACCAATGAGTAAATGCTCCAGTCAGAATATTGTTGGTGGTAGAGAGCCTCATGCCTTCTCTTTCCTGATTACTGGTATCATCTATTTTTTAGCACTCTGTAACAAAGTTCCTGAGTTTCTGCCCTAAATCTATAAAGATAAGTAGCAAATTGAGTTGTGGGGAAAATGTTAAAGTGTCGCTAGTGTTAAGTGTTAATTAAAAAAAAAAAAAACAGATACAGGATCAAGATTGAATTGTTCTTAGTCCAATTGGTGTGAAAACCTTTCAAAATATAACGTATTTGCAAAGAACATGAATTAAAAATGAATATTCTATTTGTACTTGAAAAGACATTTGATCCTTTATCTTAATTTTACCAGGTGAAGCCAATGCTGGACTCTGCTTTCATTTTATCCCATATAGCCTGATGAATAAAAAGCAATTACATGTTCCATGGACAAGAATTCTTTATCCTAAAGGGATTATATTTATTAATTTTCTTTACTGATGGTGTAATTGGACATTTCTAGGTTTCAGAAAAGTCTAAGAATCGTGTCTCCGAAAACCCTTAGGCCTGAAGTCCAACTAAATGCTCATTAGTCCTCTCCCCTTTAATTTGTTATTTCTACCCCCAAACCTTATCAGTGTCTGTGGCCCAGTCTTCCAGATGCCAAGCCTTTCTTTTCCTAGACTCTACACCAGGAAAAATGTGGCAAAATAAATAAGCAGTTGAAGATTCAGGGCCTAGGAACATCTGATGAGGTTTCCCTCGTGTTGATATTCCCCCAGGATTTTGTTCTGAGACTTCGATTCTTCTCTTTCACATAGTTTTTTGTTGGTGTCTCTGGTTCCATCCTGATCTCTCTTTATACTCCGCCCTAATGGTTCTTCAACTTTTCAGGGTAAAATTTCATAAAACCTCAGGATCACTGTCCCCAGAAAAATGCACATAGAAGTTAATTTTTTTAAGAGAGAGTCAACCAAGAAACAGACCATTAACTATAGAGAACAAATTGGTGGTTACCAGAGGGGAGGTGGGTAGAGGGATGGGTAAAATAGGTGATGGGGATTAAGGAGTACACTTATAATGATGAGCACTGAGTAATGAATAGAATTCCTGAACCACTGTATTGTACACCTGCAACTAATATAACACTGTATGTTAACTATAGTGAAATTAAAAAAATAATAATTAAATAAAAAATTTTAAGTTAATTTTTTCATACAAATTGTGAAACTTCAAGACTCACTGAAGCCCATATGTGTGCTCTCTGGCTAAAAGCTTCAACAATATATATTTTCCTTAGATGAGCTTAACCAGTGTCATAGCTTCAATCATCATTATAGCCTATATTTCCAGCCCAGGCACCTCTCCTAAGTCCTACAACTCTATCTCCAACAACCCACTGGACACTTTAACTTAGAGGCCCCATCCTCACTTCAAATTCCCAAATCTCCTCCTCTTTTCTTCTCTATTCAATGAATAGGATGACCACCCATTCAACTGCCCATACCAGAAAACTAAGAGTCATCCCTGACTTTCTCTTTTCTTCATTCTTTGCATACAACCTATTACTAGCTGATTCTTAAAATCCAGCCCTTCTTAAAATTTCAACTTTCCCAGTTCATAGAAACAGCCTTCTAACTGCACTACCTGCCTTCAGACTTAATACCTGCTAATCAGTCTGAATCCTAAACTATCACTTTAAAACCAAATATATTCATGTCTCCCCTTCCCCCCCAAAATAACCTTTAATGTGTCTATATTTGTTTTCAGATAAAGTTAAAAATCCCAGAGTGACTTTTTATGACCTCCCCCATATGCTGTCATAGTAATACTATTGCCTTAACATGTAATGTGTTGTTTCTTTGTCCTACTACAACATAAGTTACTCTCAAAATTAACTTTTTTTATTTTAAATTAAAAAAAATGCAATCAAGAATAAAAAGAATAATAGACCCCCTCTTTCTGCACTACTCCCACTACAGAAGTGCACATTTAGAATACATAGAGATTGCACTTTTTCATATGTATATATATCTTCTGTGTCATGGATGGCATCTGTACATTGCAGGCACTGAATAATTATTTTTTAATAAATGGGTTAAGTCATGTAGCATTATGGGATGAAGGCATTCTGAATCAGATGGAAGATGTGCATTCACTCTATGCCCCTGCTATACAAAGCGTGGTCTACTAATCAGAGCCTGAGCATCGCCAGGAAGTGACGACATTGAGGAACGCAGAATGTCAGCCCTAGTTCAGACTAGAGATTCACAAGATCCCAAGCCTACCAGAAAGCACACTGAAGCCTGAGCAGCTGCCCTGACTTACCCACAGCCCTTCTACCTAAAAGACACCAATAGAAGCCATCTCCTAGTGACATGGCAGATATAGTAAAAGAACATCTAAATATCAAAAATCATGTTGATCAGATTAGTGTATCCTAGTAGGTACTAAATACAATGTTTTTGGTTTCTGTGCTGAGTCAAAACACCACATTCTCTGATAACTGTATTTCAATTTGGGGATTTTCAGTGAAAGCTGGCCTTGGCCATCACAAAAGACTATGTGGATCTCGTGGAAAGCAGAGCCACTTAAATCAGAGACTGTCAACTTTTGTCTTCATCAAGGAAAGTGGTTTCTTTCCATAAAACAATTGGAAGTTAACTATTAGATCATCAACACATTCGGTAGGGCACACTTCAGAGCAAGGCAACTGTTAATATATGTGCTTTCTAATACACAGGCAGCAAGGCAAAATGGAAAACATGGCAATCAAGTTTGTTTTTGATTCCGTCACTGTACTAACTGAGATGATTTTTCCAGCCCTCCTAAATGTCCTCCCCTGTAAAATGGGAATAAGACTCTCTACTTCATAAGGTTATTGTGAGGATTAACATGATATCTATACCGCCTGGCACAGAAGAGCCACTTGATAACAACGGTAGCTGCTCGTAAAAACGATTATTTTATTTAATGTTCTCAGAATCTGCACTAGCTGCTTCAAAATATGTGTCTAACCTCAGAGAACAGATCGATCTAATAAAACACAGAAGTTTAACCTGGGCGCCAACACTGTAAAGATTTTGACACCCACATCCTCTCCCCTCAATTCCCTGCCCGTTTCCTTGGTCTGTTTACTACACGCTATAAACATTTCTATGGTGATAGCACTTCGTTGTTATTGTACTTCTTTGTAGCATATCTTTCCCCTCTCTCTCTATACAGCCCACTCTCTAAAGTCAGCAGCTTAACACTTTTTCCCTGGAGAAACCTCCACATCCAACATAATTCCTTACACATACTGAGTAGCCAATAAATGATTGAGGAATAAGTTAATGAATAAACATCAGACCCTCCAGAAACTTTCTTTGCCAATAATCAATAACTCCCTATTGGTGGCGCCTGGGTGGCTCAGTCGTTAAGCGTCTGCCTTCGGCTCAGGTCATGATCCCGGGTCCTGGGATCGAGCCCCGCATCGGGCTTCCTGCTCCGCGGGGAGCCTGCTTCTCCCTCTCCCACTCCCCCTGCTTGTGTTCCCTCTCTCGCTGTGTCTCTCTCTGTCAAATAAATAAATAAAATCTTTAAAAAAAAAAAAAAAATAACTCCCTATTGCTTTGTCTTTGGTAGAAAATCATTACCAAATTCTCAGCTTTTCTCCTGTGAGAACCTTTTTGGAAAGTCTCTACCTTCTTCATCTACTCTCCCCATCCCCGTTTCCCAACCCCCTACACACTTAGGTCTACCCCCCTTTTTTTTAAAATTGAGGTATGATTGACATTCAACATTATATTAGTTTCAGGTATAAGACATAATGATTCAATATCTGTATATATTGTGAAATGATCACCACAGTAAATGTAATTAACATCTGTCACCATACATATAGATTTTTTCTTATGATGAGAACTTTTAAGATTTATTCTCTTGGGCGCCTGGGTGGCTCAGTTGGTTAAGCGACTGCCTTCAGCTCAGGTCATGATCCTGGAGTCCCGGGATCGAGTCCCGCATCGGGCTCCCTGCTCGGCGGGGAGTCTGCTTCTCCCTCTGACCCTCCTCCCTCTCATGCTCTCTGTCTCTCATTGTCTCTCTCACAAATAAATAAAATCTTAAAAAAAAAAAAAAAAAAAAAAAAGATTTATTCTCTTATCAACTTTCAAATATGTAATACAGTATTAACTATAGTTGCCATGCTGTATATTACATCCTGATGACTTATTTATTTTAGTTTTTATTTATTTATTTTTAAGTAATCTCTATACCCAACATGGGGATCAAACTCATGACCCAGACAGAGATAAGAGTCACAAGCTTTTCCAACTGAGCCAGTCAGGTGCCTCATGACTTATTTATTTTATAACTGCAAGTTTGTAACTTTAGACTCCCTTCACCCATTTCACAATCCCACCCCTGACCTCTGGTAATTACCAACCTGCTCTCTGTATCTATGAGCTTGATGTTTCTTTTGTTTGGTTTTGTTTTGTTTAGATTCCACATATAAGTGAGATCATATGATATTTGTCTTTCTCTATCTGACTTATTTCACTTAGCATAATGCCTTCATGGTCCATCCATGTTGTTGCAAATGGCAATATTTCATTTCTTTATGGTGGAAAAATATTCCATTGTAAATATATACCATATTTTCTTTATCCATTTATCTGTTGATGGACACTTAGGTTGTTTCCATATCTTGGCTACTGTAAATAATGCTGCAATGAACATTTTCTGCAATGCAGAATCTGCATCTGCAATGCAGATACATTTTCAAGGTAATGTTTTTGTTTTCTTCAGATAAATATGCTGAATCACATGGCAGCTCATTTTTTAGTTTTTTTGAGGAACATCCATACTGATTTCCATAGTCACTGCACCAGTTCACATTCCCCCAATAGTGCACAGTGTTCTCTTTTCTCCACATCCTTGCCAACACTTGTAATTTCTTGTCCCCCCCTTTTTTTTTAAGATTTTACTTATTTATTTGAGAGAGAGAAAGTGACAGAGGGAGCATGATCAGAAGGAGGAGCAAAGGGAGAGGGAGAAGCAGACTCCCCGCTGAGCAGGGAGCCCTACACAGGACTCAAGGGATCATGACCTGAACCCAAGGCAGCTGCTTAACCAACTGAGCCACCCAGGAGTCCCTCTTGTCCTTTTGATGATAGCTATTCTAACAGGTATGAAGTGCTATCTCATTGTGGTTTTGACTTGCATTTCCTTGATGATTAGTGTTGTTGAGCCTCTTTTCATATACATTGGCCATCTGTATGTCTTCTTTGGAAAAAAGTCTATTCAGATCCTCTGCTCATGTTTTAATTGGATTTTTTGTTTGCTTTTTGTTTTTGTTTGTTTGTTTGCTATTGAGTTGTATAAGTTCTTTATACATTCTGGATATTAACCCCATATCAGATATATGATTTACAAATATTTTCTTCCATTCAGGAGGTTACCTTTTTATTTTGTTGATGGCTTCCCTTGCTCCTCAGAAGCTTTTTAGTTTGATGTAGTCCTGTTTGTTTATTTTTGCTTATGTTGCCTTTGCTTTTGGTGTCAAATTCAAAAAATCATCACCAAAACAAATGTCAAAGAGTTTACCACCTATGTCTCCTTCTAGGTGTTTTACGGTTTTGGTTTTATATTCAAGTCTTTAATCCATTTTGAGTTAATTTTTGTGTATGCTGTAAGATAGTGATCCAGTTTCATTCTTTTGCATGTTGCTGTCCAATTTTCCCAACACCATTTATTGAAGAGACTATCCTTTCCCCATTGTATATTCTTAGTCATAAATTAATTAACATTGGGGTACCTGGGTGGCTCAGTCAGTTAAGCGTCCAACTCTTGATTTCAGCCCAGGTCATGATCTCAGGGTGGTGGGATTGAGCCCCACTTCGGGCTCCACACTTGGCATGGAGCCTACCTAAGATGCTCTCTCCTCCCTTTGCCCCTACCCAACTCCCTGCATGTGCTCTCTCTCTCAAAAAAAAAAAAAAAAAAGATAAATTAACTACCATTATGTATGTGGGTTTATTTCTGGGCTGCCTATTCTGTTCCATTGACCTATGTGTCTGTTTTTATTCTAATACTATACTGTTTTAATTCTTATAGTTTTGTAATATAGTTTGAAATCAGGGAGTGTGAAGCCTCCAGCTTTGTTCTTCTTTCTCAAGATTACTTTGTCTATTCAGGGTCTTTTGTGGTTCCATATTATTTTAAAATTGTTCTGGTTCTATGAAAAATGCCATTGAAATTTTGATAGGGATGGCATTGAATTTATAGATTGCTTTGGGTAGTGTGAACACTTAAATAATATATATATATATTTTAAAGATTTTATTTATTTGAGAGAATAAGAGAGAGAAAGAGAGAGAAAGCAGGGGCATGGGGGAGGGGCAGAGGAAGAGGGAGAAGCAGACTCCCTGTTAAGAAGGGAGCCCAATGTGGGGCTCGATCCCAGGATCCTGGGAAGGCAGATGTTTAACCGACTGAGCCACCCATGTGCCTCGAACAGCTCAATAATATTAATTCTTCCAATCAATGAGTATGTAATATCTTTCCATTTATTTGTGTCTTCAATTTCTTTCACCCATGTCTTATAGATTTTAGTGTACAGGTCTTTCATCTCCTTGGTTAAATTTATTTCTAGGTATTTTATTCTTTTTGATGCAATTATAAATGAAACTGTTTTCTTAATTTTCTTTCTGATAGTTTATTATTAGTGTATAGAAATGCCATAGATTTCTATATATTGATTTTGTATCCTATAACTTTACTGAATTCATTTATTAGTTCTAAAGGGTTTTTGGTGGGGTCTATATAGCATCATGTCTGCAAATAGAGATAGTTTTACTTCCTTTCCGATTTGGATGTGTTTTATTTCTTTTTTTGCCTAATTGCTCTGGCTAGATCTTCCAATACTATGTTGAATAAAAGTGGTGAGCGGAGATATCCTGTCTTATTCTTGATGTAGAGAATCTTCTTCACCTTCTCACTATTGAGTATGATGTTAGTTGTGGGCTTGTCATATTTGGCCTTTATTATGTTGAGGTATGTTCCCTCTATACTTACTCTGTTGAAAGCTTTTATCACAAAAGGACATTGAATTTTGTAAACTTTTTCTGCATCTACTGAGATGATCATATGACTTTTATCTTTCATTTTGTTAATGCAGTGTATCAGGTTGATTGATTTGCTGATGTTGAACCATCCTTGCAACCTGGAATAAATCCTATTTGATCAAGGTATCTGACCCTTTTAATGTATTTTTTTTAAGATTTTATTTATGTATTTATGTATTTATTTATTTGAGAGAGAGAGCACACAGTCACGCATGCATGCAAGGACAGTAGGGGTGGAGAAGGAGGGAGACGGACAAGCAGACTCTGCGCTGAGCATGGAGCTCAATGTGGGGCTCAATCTCATGACCCTGAGATCACAACCTCAGCCGAAATCAAGAATTGGTTGCTTAACCAACTGAGCGACCCAGGCACCCCACTCTTTTAATGTATTTTTGAATTTGGTTTGATAACATTTTGTTGAGGATTTTTGCATCTATGTTCATCATGGATATTGGCCTGTAATTGTCTTTTCTTGTGGTGTCCTTGTCTGGCATTGGAATCAGGATAAAGCTGGCCTTGTAAAAAGAGTTTTTAAGTATCCCTTCTTTTACTTTTTGAGAGAGTTTAAGAAGGACTGGTATTAATTATTCTTTGAATGTTTGGTAGAATTCACCATTGAAGCAGTCTGGTCCTGGACTTTTGTTTGTAGGGAGTTTTTAACTACTGATTCAATCTTCTTACTAATAATGGGTCTTGTCAGATTTTCTATTTCTTCATGATTCAGTATTAGAAGGTTGCATGTTTCTAGGAATTTACCCATTTCTTCTAGGTTGTCAAATTTGCTGGCATATAATTCTTCACAGTAGTTACTTATTTTTTTTTTTAAAGATTTTATTTATTTATTTGAGAGACAGAGAATGAGAGACAGAGAGCATGAGAGGGAGGAGGGTCAGAGGGAGAAGCAGACTCCCTGCCGAGCAGGGAGCCCGATGCGGGACTCGATCCTGGGACTCCAGGATCATGACCTGAGCCGAAGGCAGTCGCTTAACCAACTGAGCCACCCAGGCACCCCTACACAGTAGTTACTTATGATCCTTTCTATTTTTGTTGTATTAGTTTTAACATCTCTTCTTTAATTTCTGATTTTATTTATTTATTTATTTTTATTTTTTAAAGATTTTATTTATTTATTTGAGAGAGAGAAGGAGAGAGAGAGAGAGAGCGCATGAGAGGGGGGAGGGTCAGAGGGAGAAGCAGACTCCCTGCTGAGCAGGGAGCCCGATGCGGGACTCGATCCTGGGACTCCAGGATCATGACCTGAGCTGAAGGCAGTTGCTTAACCAACTGAGCCACCCAGGCGCTCACTGATTTTATTTATTTGAACCCTCTTTTTTTCTTGATGAGTCAGGCTATAGGTCTGTCAATTTTGTTTAACTTTTCAAAGAACTGGCTCTTTGTTTTATTGGCTTTTTCATTGCTTTTTTTAGTCTCTATTTCATTTATTTCTGCTTTGATCTTTATTATTTCCTTCCTTCTACTAATATGGGGCTTTGTTCGTCTTTTTCTAGTTTCCCTTTAAAAAAAAACAAACAGACTTACTTCATTTTATTTTTCTTGTATAAAAACTATTTGGTGGCCACAGATAACTGCCTGGGTTCTCTGCACAGAGACTGGTGTGGGTCTTTAGACATGGTCAGTGAATTCTTGATAGGGAGACTTGGTGAGCACATGTCTTTCCAGAGTTCAGGGGTGAGAATGCTGTAGGTCTTGGGTATGGCATTAAAGGTGGCCTTGGTGAAGTCACCAAGTGGTGGTACAGCCCCTGGCCAAGGTGTAGCAGTCATTGATTCTGGCCGTCTCAGGCACAGTGGCCTAGATAATGACAGTGCCTGAGGGGTGGGGGGGCGGGGAACAGGGCACCAGCAGCACAGAGCCACAGCGGCAGGTCTCCTTGCAAGCAATGGTATGGGGCTTGCTGATCTCGTTCTCCCAGTATCCTTACTGCATAGGATGATGCAGAGTGTCGTCAGATGTTGGCACCATGGATGGCAATGGCTACCTCCTGAGAGCACTTTACCCCCAGAACAACATGTCCATTGTAAACCCTGATCATGACAAATGCCTTGATCCTGGTCCACTGGCCAGCACAGGTCTGCTTTTACACAGGTGTAATCTTCAAAACCTGTGGAGTTATTCTTTTTTTTTTTTTTTAAGATTTTATTTATTTATTTGACAGAGAGAGAGAGACAGCGAGAGAGGGAACACAAGCAGGGGGGAGTGGGAGAGGGAGAAGCAGGCTTCCCGCCGAGCAGGGAGCCCGATGTGGGGCTTGATCCCAGGACCCTGGGACCATCACCTGAGCAGAAGGCAGATGCTTAATAACTGAGCCACCCAGGTGCCCCCTGTGGAGTTATTCTTAGAAAATGTATTGTAAACCCTAAGAAGTGATCGTGGAAGCAGCTGGAATGTCAGCAGCGTTCCTGTTCTTGGGCCATTGAACGCAATAGCCTGGTAGGAGCAGGATCCCACCATCTCCTGGGTTAGTCTTAGAGAAAGTATAGTGTAAGCCCTAAGGGGTGACTGGAAGCAGCTGAAACAGCAGCAGCGTTCCTGTTCTCAGGCTGTTGAACACAATGGCCTGGAAGGAACAGGATCCTATCATCTCCTGTGGCAGGGCATAGATAAGGAGCTATGAAAGAAAGTAACCGTTGGGTGATTGCTAGCACGAACATCACCTTCCTCCCTTATCCCATAATCCCCTCCTTGCATGTCCATGCACAGGGGAGGGTGCAGGCCTGCTTTCCAGCTTCAAGATAACTGCCATCTCTTTCTATTCCTTCCCCATACTTTGATACATCTGTCCTTGCTTTGCTGATAGAAAACTAAATAAAAGCTATGTGCAGAATTCAGCTGCAACTACTCTCCCTTGTAGAGGCAGCCCTGCACGACCCCTCAGATTGGTGTCTGAGAGCATTACTTCTGTGCATGACAACAAAAACCTCATCCTAGAGGGACACCCCAGGAAAAAGTCAATGATCTCAAATTCCTTGATGGGCAGGGAGAAGAGATAAATCTCCTCCACAGTCTTGATCTTCCTGTCCTCGACCAGGCAGCCCAGTTTGGTGATGGGGATCCATTCCTTGTCCTCAGCCTTGACTCTGAGAGCACTGTGGCCTCAGCCCTAGCTCCAAATGCTACTGCTGAAGCCTCTAGAAGCCACCACAGCCTCCCACCAGGGCCCCCTAGAGACTCTGGGACCCCCCTACAGCACTAGCATCATCCACCATTTGCCATTTTCTCAGTTTTCCTTCCCTCCGTCTCTATTGCTCTTTCCTTCTTAAGGAGTCTTAACTCTTCAACTGCAACAGGGGAGGTGAGGTTGTCTTTTGCTTAGGTATATCATTCAGTACACTCTAGTCAGAAATAAAGCTAATAGAAGAAAATCTCTATATAAGGATCTTTTTACCTAGTTTGCCCACCATGGGCACCTGATTCTTACCTGTAAGAGACATGAAATCCACCCAATTCACTTAGTCTTTCATTAAATAAAGCAGAGATTTGGGGAATTTCAGTGCTCTGTTTTCATTTTCTTTCTCTCTCCCCCCACTGCTGTCCCCACCCCATTTGCCTATTCAACTGATCCTGAAATGGGTTTAATTACTTATTTAATAGCTTTCATGATATTTGTGCTTAAAAACTCACAAGGGGGGAAAAAAAGAAGGTTATTATAAACATTAGGAATACAAAATCTAAACAGAGTAAACCAGAATTTTGCCTCATGGGTGGTTTTATTGCTCCTGAGGCAGGTGAAGAAAATATGGGCTCACAGAGGTTTCTCACTCATTGCTAAGAAATCCCTGTAGGCCCTCAGAGAAGACCACCTCTCCTTGAACTTCACTGAATGCTATTTTCAGTCTATTTTTTTTTAATTCCTGTGCTTTAATCTACCTATTTTCAAGCTGAATCTAATAAACTGTTGGTAGTTGAAATAAGAGGCAGTCCTTAAGTCAATCTTAATTCCCCAGAGATGTAAAAAAAAAAATTAAGTCAGGATCAGATGGAATTTAGTTCTTACTTTTTACAGTCACAAAAAACAAATGAGCCACTCCTGAGATAGTTTTAGATCAGATTTAGAACACCAAAGACCTTTTATATTTCCAAGCATTTTGCTTAGTTACTTCTCTGGGCAAAATTTCAGGATCCTGTAGCATATTTAAAACTCCCATGACACCAATTTCATTTTCTTTTGGTTACTTAATAGACTTTAAAAAAAAAATGTGATGCCAATTCTTACTTGGCAGAATCTACATATCATTCCCAGCCAATTCTTCATTTTCACATATTCTTGGGATTAGAGGAAAATTGTCAGATTTAGCAAGTAAAAATGCAGAATGCCCAGTTAAATTAGAATTTCAGGTAAATAACAAATAATGTTTTGGTATAAGTATGTTCCGTGCAATATTTGGGTCATACTTATACTGAAAAATCATTCAGGTGACTTGAAACAACAGAAATCTTTCTCATAGTTCTGGAGGACAGAAGTCTGAATCAAGTCGATAGCAGAGCCACAATCACTGTGAAGGCTCTAGGAGAGAATGCTTCCTTGCCTCTTCCAGCTTCTGGTGGTTCAGGCGTTCCTTGGCTTATGGCTGCATAACTCCAACCTCTACCTCTCTTTCCACATCACATTCTCTAGTTTTTCAGATCTCTCTCTACCTTTACCAGGACATCAGTCATTGGATTTAGGGCTCATCCAGTTAATCTACGATGATCTCATCTCAAGATCCTTAACTACATCTGCAAAGACCCTTTTTCAAATAAAGTAGCATTAACAGGATCCAGGTATTAAGACGTAACTTCTGAAGGCTCACCATTCAACCTGCCACAGAGGGGAATAGCTAAAACTCTAAACACCCCATCTGAGGTTGATAAATTCATGGCTCAGATGTAATATGCAATACACCCAAGTCAGAAATGAAACTAATGAAGGTAAATCTGTATAAGGCTCTGTTTACCTGATTTTTCCATCATGGACACCAGGTTTTTATTTGTAAGAAGCATATGAAATCCACCAATTCATTTAGTCACTCCTTCAATGGACCATTTTTTGTTAAGCTCTTTTTATGTGTCAGTGTCCAAGAATCAAAGGTAAATCAAACAATCTTAAGGAATACTTTCTAATGAGGAGGTAATGGACCAATCAATAAGCAAACAAATAGGATTGTTATATAATTTAATAAGTGCTATGAAGGAAATAAACAACGTGGCTGATAAAGAGTAACTGGAAACAAGACATGCTGCTTAGAAAGAGCAGTCAGCAAAGGTTCTCAGAAGAGAAGACATTTGTGCTGAGTGTCAAGAGATGAGGGTAAGCCAGCCACACAAAGATCCCCACAAAAAATTTCTTGGACAAGGAATATGGGTTTAAAGGTCTGAGGTTGGGAAGGGATCACTGTGCTCTAGAAACAGGTAAATGCCAGAGTGGCCAGAACATAATGACCAGGCAAAAACATAGTACAAGAATGGGGCTGGATAGAGCCTGGTCATTGCTGGGTCTTTTTTTTTTTTTTAAGATTTATTTATTTATTTATTAGAGTACACGCATGAGTGCGGGGGAGGTACAGAAGGAGAGAGAGAATCCAAAGCAGACTCCCTGCCGAGCGGGGAGCCCCATGTGGTATTCAATCCCAGGACTCATAGATCATGACCTGAGCTGAAATCAAGAGTCGGACGTCTAACTGACTGAGCCACCCAGGTGCCTCATTGCTGGGTCTTACAGCTCATGGTGGGAAGTTTGGACTTTATAGAAATGAGAAGACACCAAGGGCTTAAAAAGAAGAATGATGAGATTTGGTTTACATATTTAAAATTCAGTGAGTACTATGTGAGAAATGACTTAGCGAGGCCAGAGTGGAAGCAAGCAGACCAGTTAGGTTATTATAGTAGGCCAGGCAAGGGATGTAGAATATTGTTGGGCATATGGAAAATAATGGAAATCATTTGGAAGTCAAACTATCAGAACTCACTTATAGATTACATCTTAGTGGTAGAAGACAGAAGAGAAAAGATGACACCACCAATTATAGGGCATAAATTTTCCCAGTTAGAAAGTACATCACCCAGCTTTTCTTGTAGTTCATTGTGACCATGTAAGTTCTAGACAAAAGGATGTGAATGGAAGAGATATGAGCAATCTCTGGGTCACATCTGCAAAAAGAGAAGCTCGACTTTCATTTCCTCTTTCACTCTTCTAGATGGCTGGGAAACAGGACACGTAAAGGAGCTGCCTTAGATCTAGAGAAAAAAGTCACATGATGATGGCAAAGCTGTCCCACCATCCAGCATTCTTGGGTGGTCTCATTGATGAAGTCATGCTATCTGCCCTGGACTGCCTGCCTACTTTATTCTCTGGTATGTGAGAGAGAAGTTAAGATTCTACCTCGCTTAAACCCCCACACTTTAGAGGTTTGGTTACAGTAGCCCTGCTTATATCCTAATACTCTCCACAACGGCTGCAAGAATCCCAAACTCTCTTTCTAACCTGAATGTTCTGTACATGTGTTCTTGCCTCCTCCCAAGACATGGGTTCTGTTCTCTGTGATAATGAGGGCTGGAGCATAGGGCATCATTTAAACCCATGTTGTTGGAAAGAATTCCTTCCTCCATAGAGTCCAAAGTGAAAAGGATTTCATGCTGCAGTGTCATGATAGGTCTTGTACAATGCATTAAATATCACCTCAGGTACAGAAAATTATGGGTGTTAACTGTTCATATATTTCATACTAAATATTGTGTTGATTATACAGGGGCTTAACGTTCAAGTTAAGATTTATCAATTAAGGGTAGATATTTAACATCTGCCTAGGAATTTTGTTAAGAGTCTGAATCTCAGAACTTACAGCATGAACTATAAAAAATTAACACTTAGTGAAAAAATATATAAATTGTATTTTTTTGCACTTGTATACCGCATTGATTTTTTCTTTATTCCTGGCTTAAAGTCTAACATGAAATGAATCCTTTTGGTTAACTTTAGTTGTATTCAGAGTATATACAATTTATAGTTACTCTTCTATGTCTAGGATTTTATTTTATTGAAAGTAAGTAAATTAGGGGCGTTTGGGTGGCTCAGTCAGTTAAGCGTCCGACTTGGTTTCAGCTCAGGTCATGATTTCAGGGTCATGGGATGCAGTCCCATGTCGGATGCCCCCCCTTAGTAGGGAGTCGGCTTCTCTCCCTCTCTCTCTGCCCCTCCCCCTGCTCTCTCTCTCTAAAGTAAATAAATAAGTCTTTAAAAAAAAGAAGAAAGTAAGTAAATTAAATATACACACAACTCTACTTCATCCCTGCTGTTAGGAAGGAGAACCATAAGAATAAGAATTATCCCTTTGAATACAAGGGAAATCACAACATTTAAGGTACATTCAGGGGCTTTTTAAATCTGTATTTTGGTTTTGGTTTACATTAAACTATACATAATGTTCTCTTGAATACTTGTAATTATTAAATATAATAAAATTCATAAACATAATTAAGAGGTTTTAATTTAATTATGCCAGCATCAGACCGAAAATGAACCCTTAAGTATCTTTTTCAAGGAAAATGTTCCTTGAAGGAAAGTATCATGTTTAATTAATATTTGTTAAATATTACCACATATTTAAACTTCACAGTTGAAAAGGGCCCCTGTATTTTTCATCAAATCTTTACAATAATCCGAACTATTATCATTCATCTTTTGTAAGATAAAAGCTTAATGAAGTTACATGGATTGCCCAAGTTTACCCATCTAGCAAATAGAAAAGCCTGGCCCTATTCCAAGATCTTCTAATTCCAAGTTCAGTGCTCTTAAGACTCAACACCCTGACTGGGGTCTAGAAAGACCCAGTACCTTGCCACTGTAGATAATTTTTCATAAATTAAAGTAGGTAATGCTATGCAATTACTGACTATATTTTCTATTTGTCAAGACCTTCTTAAATTATATACTAAGGAATTAAAATATATATAAATAACAAGAATAAAAATATAAATTGTATATTAAGGACTTATGTATAAATAGCAAAATAACCATATATTCTTTGAATAATATCAATCTTTATCTAACCCCTACTTTGGCCACTCAAAACTATCCTACCACCATGATCCTGAGACTTATGAAGCTCATAGACAAATACTTCCTTTCTTCCCATCTCTCTATACTACTTCTCCCATTAAACATCCTTCCTGTCTTCATTAAGTCAATTAATTCCTTTGGCTCCTTCCAGTTCTCTCAGACCAATCATCCCAATCTGTCTTCTTTCACCTTTCTACCCAGCCCGGGTCTCACTGTGTCATTTTCATAGTACATAGTTCATTTACTGCCATACTGGTTGTCTTTGATCTCTTGACCCTCAGGAGTTCTCTGTGTGCTGATTCCCATGGCTCAATGAGTCTGATCCAACGTCCAGAGGACCAATGTTATTGTAAAAAGTTACAAAGCTGTGACAATTTATTCACCGTGAGTTTGTAGTATCCAATCTTAGTTGGGGTCTTCATAGTCTTTTTGTTTGGCTTATTTGAGAAACAACAAGCATTTGTTAAGTATTTTCATGATGCCAACTGTCGTGCTATGACTTTAGGACACAAAATGAATAAGATAAACTCCCTGTTCTGGAAGAATTCATAGTTTCATGGACCCACCTAAAAATTCTTTGAAAACTTTTCTACTTTCAAGTCTCGTCCTCACTTCATGACATATCTTAGTCCCCAGTGTACCAAAATTATTGCCATTACTAACCTGAGCATCTTCAAAACCCTTCCATTTCATTCTGAATCTATGTATTGGTCAGGGTTCTTCAGAGAAACAGAACCAGTCAGATGTATATACATTGTTAGAGGAAGTTATTGAGAGGACATGACTACCGGTTGACCCTCGAGCTGGACCTGAGCAATCAGAGGCTCCTTATCTATACCCCTCATTCTTGGAGTGTACCTTCCACTCACTATTCCTGCACTAGGAGCCACTTCAAGGATGCAGCCTTGAGAGAATAATGTGTTATTGAGACCATCTGGACTCAATACATGACTGAACCTGATAAGCCTTCTGTATAAATTCTTAAGTTTCTGGCAGGCAGGTGAGATCTACTTATTTTATGGCCTCACAAGACAAGCCTTATATTTAAGTCCCCTTACCTAATAAAACTGCCAACCTGGAGTGGTCTCTTTCTTAGGTCTCTCCTTATACAGGGGCTAGTTTCAGATTTCATCCAGGGGACTCCTGAGATTGCAAACCAACATATATAAAGAAAAAGAGATTTATTTTAAGGAATTAGTTCACACAATTGTGGAACTGGGAAATTCAATAGGGTGGAGACTGGGGGAAGAGTTGATGTTGCAGCCCAAGTCCAAAAGCCATCTGTAGGCAGAATTCCTTTTTTCTCAAGAGCCTCAGACTTTGCACTCAGGACCTGCAACTGATTGGATGAGGCCCACTCACTTTTTGGAAAATAATGTTTTACCCAGAGTCTGCTAATTTAAATGTCAATCTCATCTGAAAGAATATCTTCACAGCAAAACCTAGACTGGTGTTTGACCAAACAATTGTGTATCATAGTCTAACCAAGTTGACACATAAAATTAACCATCACATTCTGTATCTTTATAATTTTTCTCACCTCATTTTAATCTCTCAAGAGGTATTCTGCTTTTGTGCAATTCCTAACCCCTCCACATGAGCTCTTGATCTTTCTCCTTCTATTTTCCTCCAAGAGTTTTTAACAATTATTCCTGCTCTTTTCTATCATCAATCTCTCCATCTTCACTGGCTCTTCTTCTAGGTAAACATGCTCAAATCTACTCTAGCTTTAAAGAAACTTTCCTCATTCTAATCCATTCTTTGGTCTCCTTAACTTCAAGATCAAATTTCTTGCAAAATTAGTCAATCTGTGTTTGTTGCTTTTACTTATCACTCATTCAGTCCTCCTTACTCGAAGCTCTCTGGCTTCCATTCCCATGACTTTTGGAATCTGCTACCTCTTCCCATTTGGCTGCTCTCAAGCTATTCTTATAGAAATGCAATTCTAAGTCCTGATTCTCCACCCCCAGACTTGTCTCCAGGTCTCACCACAAGGTCAATCAAGGGACTTGTGGCATAGAAGGGGAAAGATAGGAAAAGGATAAATGACTCAGAACTTGAAAGCCAACAAAGCTTGATAATATTGCACTAAATAGCACCAGTTTTACCAAATAATACTTGTTTTCAGGAAGAGAAGCAATCTTTCAGTCACTGAGTTAATCTTTCAAAGAGATTACAGAATATAAATTTTGTAGAATTACTTACAAATTGTAGCTATGACAAGTTGAGTATCTCTGCATATGAGGTTTTTCCAAAGCATAATTATAGATGATTGATTACCAGCTGAGCATCTGTATCCGATAATGGAGAAGGTTGATTCAGACTAACAGGAATCTACCCAGAAAATACCTTCGCTCAGCATAATACCCTCCAGTTCCATCCACATCATTGCAAATGGCAAGATTTCATTCCTTTTGATGGCTGCATAATATTCCATTGTATATATATATACCACCTCTTCTTTATCCATTCATCTGTCGATGGACATCTTGGCTCTTTCCACACTTTGGCTATCGTGGACATTGCTGCTATAAACATTGGGGTGCACGTACACCTTCAGATCCCTACATTTGTATCTTTGGGGTAAATACCCAGTAGTGCAATTGCTGGATCGTATGGTAGCTCTATTTTCAACTTTTTGAGGAACCTCCATACTGTTTTCCAGAGTGGCTGCACCAGCTTGCATTCCCACCAACAGTGTAGGAGGGTTCCCCTTTCTCCGCATCCCCACCAACATCTGTTGTTTCCTGACTTGTTAATTTTAGCCATTCTGACTGGTGTGAGGTGGTATCTCATTGAGGTTTTGATTTGGATTTCCCTGATGCCAAGCGATGTTGAGCACTTTTTCATGTGTCTGTTGGCCATTTGGATGTCTTCTTTGGAAAAATGTCTGTTCATGTCTTCTGCCCATTTCTTGATTGGATCATTTGTTCTTTGGGTGTTGAGTTTAATAAGTTCTTTATAGATTTGGGATACTAGCCCTGGAGCGTATTATGCTGAGTGAAATAAGTCAATCAGAGAAAGACATGTATCGTATGACCTCACTGATATGAGGAATTCTTAATCTCAGGAAACAAACTGAGGGTTGCTAGAGTGGTGGGGGTGGGAAGGATGGGGTGGCTGGGTGATAGACATTGGGGAGGGTATGTGCTATGGTGAGCACTGTGAATTGTGTAAGACTGTTGAATCATAGACCTGTACCTCTGAAACAAATAATATATGTTAAAAAAAAAAAAATAGCAGGAAGGGAAAAATGAAGGGGGGTAAATCGGAGAGGGAGACGAACCATGAGAGACTATGGACTCTGAGAAACAAACTGAGAGTTCTAGAGGGGGGGTGGGTGGGGAGATGGGTTAGCCTGGTGATGGGTATTAAAGAGGGCACATATTGAATGGAGCACTGGGTGTTATACGCAAACAATGAATCATGGAGCACTACATCAAAAACTAATGATGTAATGTATGGTGATTAACATAACATAATTTAAAAAAAAGTGTAAAAAAAGAAAATACCTAACTTTGAAATATTCTTGGGGCCCCTGACTGGCTCAGTCAGTGGAGCATGCGACTCTTGATCTCGGCGCTGTGAGTTTGAGCCCCATGTTGGGTATAGAGATGACTTAAAAATAAAATCTTAAAAAAAAAAAAAAAGAAATATTCCCAATTAATGTACTGTCATCCTGACTGTAACAGATATACATGAACAAGAGTATCAAAGAGGATAAGCATATTACCTTTGAAATCTGTATAAATAGGAAAACACAAAAAGAAAACAGCTCTTGCTTTTCCTAGAAGACATGAAATCACCAATGCTAAGGAAAAGGCCCGCTTGCATAGGAAGATTGAAGAATTGCTGAAATTCCCAGAGACGCAGTTAATGTTTCTCTCAGTTTAGAAGTGAATAAGGTAATCAGAATGAGAAAAAGCTCATCCTCAGGTTGTTCTAGAAAAGGGAACTATTAGATGAGATTACCTGATAGTGGGAAAGAAGCGTCCCTTAAGCTAACAGACATCCAAATTAGTTTCAGGAGTAAGGCAAAGGGCTATTTATGAATGCTTCGGCAAAATGAAACCATCTTACTCAACCCATTCTGTTTCAGGGGATGTGGCTTGAAATAGCTAGATCTTTGCAAATGAATAATTTATGAAAGCTCCCGTAGCCTTTGAATAACATAATTTAAACTGAAGTTATTCCTGAATAAAAGGTAAAAGAGGAACTCACTTCAAATTCCTCTAATTTCACCATGGATTATCACATAGTTTTGATTTAAGATAATCTAATAACCATTTTAGTTTATTGCACCAGTCTCGATAAATCCTTGCTTATGCAGCAGCCAAAGTACTGCAACGAAGTTAGAATTCATAGGAGCTTAGCTTGAACAAACTAATAATCTAAGCCATGTCCTGGTTTAAGTCCATTTATAAAATGAATTTTATCATACATTGGTGCATTTTTTTATTTTATTTTTAAAAGATTTTTATTTATTTATTTTGAGAGAGAGAGCACGTGCAAGTGGGGGGAGGGGCAGAGGCAGAGGGAGAATCTCAAGCAGACTCTATGCTGAGTGCAGAGCCTGATGAGGAGCTCAATCCCACAACCATGAGATCATGACCTGAGCCGAAACCAAGAGTCGGACTCTCAACCAACTGAGCCACCCAGGCGCCTGGTGCATTTTCTCAAAACACATTCTGATTCTAGATTAAAAAAAAAAAAAAAAGACAAGTACAAACAAGAATTAACCTGACAAATCATGCAAAAAACCAATAGACTATCGTCTTTATTTATTGTGTCAAAAAGAACCTGTTTGAGTTTATGTTCTAGGGGCGCCTGGGTGGCTCCATCAGTTAAGCGTCTGCCTTCAGCTCAGGTCATGATCCCAGGGTCCTGGGATCGAGCCCTGTGTCAGGCTCCCTGCTCAGCGGGGAGTCTGCTTCTCCCTCTCCCTCTGCCGCTCCCCCTGCTTGTGCTCACGTGCACTCTCTCTCTCTCAAGTAAATAACTAAAATCTTAAATAAAAGTTTATGTTCTAATTAATTATACTAGAGTTACATAAATACAACATTATTGTTGATTTCAAATTTTCTATTAATAGGCCTATGTCTTAGAAATGAATGAAACAGAGCTAGACTAAAGTAGCCTTTCTACCCTGATAAAAAAAAAAATCATGCCCAAAATAACGCAGTTATCAGTCAGCTGGTTAACACTTCCATGGTCCCCTTGCTAAATGCATTTAAATATCTCATTCTTAACACCTCACACACCTCACATGGGTTTAAGCATTTTTTTTTTTTGCATCAGTGCTATTTGTACCCCTTGATCATACCTACTATACATAAAATACTATATAAAAATTAAATTCGTATACATATATATTTACCTTCCTATTTAAATACCTTGAAGTACAGATTATTTTATTCATTGCTTTCTCCCTAGTACATAGTACATTGTAGACTCAAAATCTTTTGTGAATTGAAGAGCTCTTCCTATATTTGGAGGAGGATAGGGAAGGAATGGTGAAGGAAATGAGCACTGGCATAAAGTTCTTGAGAAAGGCAGAGGTAGCCAATGTATATGTGAATAATAAAAAAATCATTTCTAGACCTCTACTTGCCGTTTATTAGTGGGTTTTTGTCTTTGTACTGTTTTCACTTTTTTTTTATCATGTGTTTCTCCCATATTAAGTTTATTAATGCTGGGTTTCTTTTTTTTTTAATTGGTTTTTCCCCCCAGCTTTATTTAGGTATAAATGAGAAATAAAATTATATATGTTGAAGGTGTACAACTTGATGTTTTAGTGTATGTATAAATTGTGAAATGGCCACAATAAACTATCAGCAAAAGCTAGTACTCCAAAACCTAATGCATGGTGTGTATATATATGTATACAGACATACGCCATTTTCTTTATCCCTTTATCTGTTGACAGACATTTAGGTTGTTTCCACATCTTCGTTATTGTGAATAATGCTGCAATGAACACGGGAGTGCAGCTATCACTTCAAGATCCTGATTTCATTCCCTTTGAATATATATTCAGAAGTGGGATCAAAAATAGTATGGTACTGGCATAAAAACAGACATATAGACCAATAGAACAGAATGAGAAAACCAAAAATAAATTCAACCATTTATGGTCAACTAAACTTTGATAAGGCTGCCAAGAGCAAACAGTAGGGAAAGGACGTTGCCTTCAATCAATGGTGTTGGGAAAACTGGATAGCACATGCAGAAGAATGAAATTGGACCCTTCCTTATACATACACAAAAATGAACTCAAAATGAATTAAAAACCTAAATGTAAAAACCAAACCAAACAAAAAAAACCTTAAATATAAAGCCCTAAACCATAAAACTATTAGAAGAAAATAGAGAAAAACCTTCTTGACATTGGTGGTGGCAATGATTTTTTGGATGTGACACCAAAAGCAGGGACAACAAAAGCAAAAAGAGACAAGTACAATTATACCAAACCAAATGCTTCTACTCCGCAAAAGAAACAATTGATAGAGTGAAAAAGCAACCTACGGAATGGGAGAAAATATTTGCACACCATATATCTGGTAAGGGTTTAATATCAAAATACATAGGGAACTCAAACAACTCGGTAAGAGAAAAACAACCTGATTAAAAAATGAGCAAAAGATCCAAATAGACTTTTCTCAAAAGAAGACATACAAATGACCAACAGACACATGAAAAGATATTCAACATCACTTATCAGGGAAATGCAAATCAAAACCACAATGTGATATCACCTCACACCTGTCAGAGTCACTTTTATTAAAAAGACAAAAGATAGAAAGTGTTGGCAAGGATGTGGAAAACAGAGCACCTCCATACACCGTTGATGAGAGCATAAACTGGTATAGTTACTACGGAAAACAATATGAAGATTCCTCAAAAAATTAAAAATAGGACAATTCCATGTTAGTACTGGGTTTAAGACTAGACATCCATTTATCCCTCAAAACTTCTAAACTCAGATCAACCTTCCCCTCACTGCTGGGAATGCCACCAGGCTTTGTCCCAGTCCCACTCTATCTGACTGGGCCACCTCCTTGTGCACAGCTCCATGTCAATGTTGATTAACGATGTACAATTCATAACTTGTAACCAACTTCATTTAGCAGAGGTTTCCCTCAGGGATCCCAAATAAACACAAACAGTGGCTCCTAGGATCCCCCATGAAACTTTCTTCTCTTCATTATTCTGATTTTTTTAGTAAAAGGCCAACCTGAGAGAATAGGAAATCCATCCTGGGAAAGGAGAACAAAGCCCATTGTGAAGCTAGGCTTTCTGTCCAGGTCTTTGCTATAAACCTCTATTCAGACCTCTTGCAAACTTGGGACTCTTACCTTTCTCGGTTGTAGGTTAAGAACTACAAAGATGAGGCCCTTACAATGGAGGGAAGAAAAGCCTGGACAGGCCTCCATTCTACTAGAATTCAGACATAGAAGCTCTTAAGTGAAAGAATCTGGAAATTAAAACCTTGGCCTATTATACACCCTATGAATGTAATCTCACCAACCCACACTGCCTCTCTAAGGGCTTGATTTAGTCGGCTTTCCACTTCCACACCTTCTAATTGTGGAATTTCTTTCATTTTAATTCTCCTCAGGGCCAAACTCTGATTAAACTAACACATACTGTTTCTAGGATTTTGAAACTGAGCTTCCTCGGAAAGGTGCTACTTAGAGAGTAAACCAGTCAGCCCTCTCCAGTTTTCCCTGCCCGAAATAGATAGGGCAGTACCCCAGCAGGCAATAACTGACCGGGGCTTGCATTTTCTCTCCCGTGTGAAGAAACAAGACAAAAATCCTCTGGCAGCTGCAGGCCAGATATCAATTTACCCCTAGCTCAGCACATTCCAAGTTAATGTACTTAGCTTTTTAGAGATGAGTACAATGTTAACATATTATTTACATCTCAAAGTTAACCTTCCTTTCGAAAACTTAATTGAAACTTTCACTTTGTTAAAGGGAAAGCACTGGGGCGCCTGGGTGGCTCGGTCGTTAAGTGTCTGCCTTGGCTCGGGTTGTGATCCCAGGATCCTGGGATCAAGCCCCGCGTCTGGCTCCCTGCTCAGTGGGAAGCCTGCTTCTCCCTCTCCCACTCCCCCTGCTTGTGTTCCCTCTCTCGCTGTGTCTCTCTCTCTGTCAAATTAAGTAAAATCTTAAATAAATAAATAAATAAATAAATAAATAAATAAATAAAAATAAAGGAAAAGCACTGATTGCTGCTCAAGGAGGATTTACACAAAGAATCCGTTTCCAGTTGACACGGAATGTCTCAGAGAAATGGCAGCTGGTGGGGAAGGCACAGTAATATGGAGACTTGCACGTTCATACTAATAACAGAGCCCGCTCACACTGGCACTTGACTTCTTCCCTCGGCACTTGAACACACGGGCTTCTCCCTAACTCTGCCTTTCTCCCAATAGCTTAGAGCTCACAAAACCATTTATCTTTTGCTTCCTACCTTATCGCTGTGTCAGTTGGTAATTTTAACAAGTCTGAAACGTTTCCATAGCTAAGGAAAGAGAGGGAAGGACATTTTAGCTATCTTTTTAACTCTTATGAAGATGTATCTCTGCCTGTTCATCTGCATATGCACTCACTGTGTTTTACTGAGCACCTGCACACCACAGGTCAGGCACTGTCTGAGGTCCCGGGATATAAAACGGAAGAAGAAAGGCAAAGTCCTTCTTCTCTGCTCTCATGGAGTTTCTGTTCCAGAAGGAAAGTTCACAATCACTTTCTATAGTTTAAGTTCTATGAAGAAAATAAATTAGGGAATGTGATGGAGCATGACTGGGGACCACTTTTGTAGATTGGAGTTGATATCTGAATGACAACAGGAGCTAGAAATGGAAAGATTGGGAGCAAAACATACACAGAGGGTACGGCAAGTTCAACAGGCCCCAAGTTTAGGAGTGACCAGGGCCTAGTTGATGAGCAGAAGAGCGTCATTGTGGCTGGAGGTTAGTGAGAAGCGTCCAACAGGGTCAGGTGGGAGAGGAGGCAGAACTCATAGGAGTCCTCAAAACACAGTGAAGAGTTCAGATTTTATTCTAATGGTAGAGGGAAGGCATCCTAAAGTGGTTCAGGATTTTTTAAACAGCACTTCTGCTGCTGTGTGGAGAACAGATGAGAGAGGGCAAGAATGGAAGCAGAGAAACCATTTATTTACAGGAGATTACAGATGTGCACACGAGAGACAGTGGTAGCTTGTCCAAGCGACAAATGGAAAGGTGAAGAAAAGTAGACAGATCTGAAAAATTTTTTTGGAGGTATAGCTGTCTGAACTTACGATAGATTATACATAGAGAGGGAAAGGAAAAAAAGAAATCAAGTAGCCATTTACTTGAGATGATTAAAACATGGATTTGACTTAGAACAGATTTGGTTTGAGAAATTAGGAGGTATATTGTGGACAATGTTAAATGTGGGATTCCTGTCAGACAGTCAAGTGGAAGAGGTAAGAAAGCAGTTGGACATTCAGGTGTGGAGCTCCAAACACTGGTTAGAATTTTCTGCAAAGTCAAGATAGGGTACTATTTCACTGTGGAAGGTATCTGCCTCGGGTGATTCACTCATCCATTTATTCAACCAACATTTAACATCTGCTGTGTGCCTGACACTCTCTAGGTTTATAAGATGAATATTCCCTCTCATAAAAATTACCATCTCGTGGGAGGACACAAACAATAAACAAACAAATACACAAGAATATACCAGAGAATGATGAATGTCATAATAAAAATAAATCTCGATAGTAACACACATGATGATGATTTTATCAGCATGTTCCTTTTATATGAATATACCTTAATTGTTGGCATATATATTTGTGGGGGGGTGTGGAAGAAAGATTAATGTATTGGCAATAAAAGAATCAGCAATCAAAAAAAAAAAAAAAAAAAGAATCAGCAATCCGTTCCGTTATCTGGCATGGGCTTTCAGGTGAACTACAGATGCTCAAAATCCAGAAAGAACTTAAAAATGTATTTACAAGTAGAAGAGGTAAAAAGAAAAAAGACATTTGGTAACAATCTAAATTCAGCCTAACAAGATTATCAGAGTTCTTTTTCAAGTAAGGCTTTATGGCTTTCCATCTCTTCAGCTCTTTTTATGCTTCCAGACGAAGAAACTAAAACAATAAAACATTTTTATCTGCTTCTATAACCTGATTCTATGTGAAAATACCCAGAGGGTATTTCCATTCTTTTTTGCCTTAAAATTCACTGATATTGTTTCTCTCTAGTTTACTTCTCTCGATCCTTGATGTTCAGTTTCCTTCTCCATGACTAGTGGTATCAAGTTATCTCTATCCCTGAGAGAAGGGACAAAGGTCAACACTAAAATAGTCATTTCTGTGAGTGAGAGAAGTCATAAAAGGTCTCAAACCAACCATCGCAGCTGTTTTTCCAAAGTCAAAGAAGAAAGTGAGAGGAAAACTAATAATATGGAAGCTGATACAAATCTGTTCCTAACATTTTATCTACCTCAGGAAGAACTATGTAGCTAGGTATTGGAATTTTGGGACTCTGAAATCACATTTTTAGTATAAGCTTAAAAGAGAAGAGTAATATTCTGCAGACTATAACAAAGAAAGCTTTGCTATGAGATATCCTATTTGATTTGTGGCAACAATGCTGTTACAACAAATAAAAAATTTTCATTTCAAAAGAAGCCGAATAAATGACCATTCTCTTCCAAAGTG
Source organism: Phoca vitulina (assembly GCF_004348235.1). Classification (NCBI taxonomy): domain Eukaryota; kingdom Metazoa; phylum Chordata; class Mammalia; order Carnivora; family Phocidae; genus Phoca; species Phoca vitulina. The sequence continues at coordinate 15,196,501 of NW_022589729.1, read as the reverse complement.
CAGTTGCAAACCACCTTTTATCTCAGCACTATGTATTCTATGCAATGAATTAAAAAATAAAACTCTTCTGACCTTACTAATCCTCTACAAATCTCCATCCTGGTAAAACACCAGCAACAAATCACCAGTCTACCTAAAAATACAAAATACAATTTAACTCTCAAAACAAAGTTACTGAAAATTATCTTCCTGGTCAAAAATTAAAGTGCAGTGACACAGCTTCTCTTCCAATTTCCAGCCCTAAATCTTCCCTTATAAAACTATAATGCAGTACATGCCCTCTTGGCAACAAGTTTCCCAGAGATAATCCAAATTAGAGACATGGATTAAAAAAAGAATCAGATTTTGAACATTATAATAGAAACTGTTCTCATAACTTGATGGAAATGGAGTGATAACAAAAGAGTTTATAAAACTCTAATAATAACCCACTTAACTAAGATCATATATCTTTGTAAAGTAAAATTTATACTTAAGGGTATATATCAGTATTTTCATTTTCAAGATTATATTTCCATTAAAAGTCCACTATATATATTCTCTACTAGATCTCTCACAAATTTCCTCCATTTTCCTAGTACTCCCAGACTCAATGAGAAAGTAAGAAATGTTCTTTCTACTAAATATCTGTCCTTTGGCAAACATCTCTGTATTTCTCATTTTTCAGCTGTATCTCCTAAAATGGCAATGTTCTTTTATTTATTTCTGGGCTAAGTATACCAACCTTAAAATAACACCAAAGTACTGCTCTTAGAAGATATTTTATTAATCAAATGTGGCTGTAGGAATATGAAATAGAATATATACCTAACCGATAACAAAGTAAAGTAACAATAAATTTGATCCTTCAAATTTCCTTCAAATCATTAATCTGTTACTTCATAATATTAACATACTTAAAAACCAAGATGTTCAATAACCAGCCAAAACTAGGTAGATTAGAAAATCATGTTTCTGGGGTACCTGGGTGGCTCAGTCAGTTAAGCATCTGCCCTCAGCTCAAGTCATGATCCCAGAGTCCTAGGATTGAGCCCCATGTCAGGTTCCCCACTCAGTGGAGAGTCTGGTTCTCCCTCTCTCTCTTTCTCTCTCCGTCCCTCCACTCCCTGCCCATCCCCCACGCTCTCTCACTCTCACTCTCTCAAATAAATAAAATTTTTAAAAAAGAAAAGAAAAGAAAATCATGTTTCTGCATCTACTTTCCTTTCCTTGAAAAGATGTGAAATCCTGCAAGGTGAAGACAGGCTTTTCAATCTACCTACGATGACTTCAAATAGAATTATCGGCCTATTAAAACATCTCTGAGTTTCTGCCTTTTTTTTTTTTTACCTTATTTCAGATAATGTTACTTCAAAATTGAATCTAATTTTTCCTGAAAAACTCATAAGATCGATGAGACAGTTAGAAAAATTATCTTCCAGGGGCGCCTGGGTGGCTCAGTTGGTTATGCATCTGCCTTCGGCTCAGGTCAGGATCCCGGGGTCCTGGGATGGAGCCCCACGTCGGGCTCCCTGCTTGGCGGGGAGTCTGCTTCTCCCTCTCCCTCTGTCTGCTGGTCCCCCCTGCTTCTGATCTCTCTCTCTCCCTCAAATAAGTAAATAATATCTTTAAAAACAAAAAGAAAAAAAGAAAAGAAAAATGATCTTCCAGAGCCCTGGAAGTAAGTTTATAGCTAAAACTTACAGACAATAAACAATTTGACCGTGGAAATATCTGCAGAAGTGGATTCTGGGCAATGGGAATTGCCCAGTCCAAGGATCCTTGGAGGGAACCCATCTTACATGTATTTGTGAAACCAGTAGAAGCTTTTGGGCAAAGAACTGGTTACAGTTCTGACTGACTTTTAGCAGGATCATTCTGCTTACTCAGTAGAGGAACAAGAGTACTCCTAGAAAACATAATTTCTATGAATACCTGCCCTATATTGTCAGATCATAATAAAATCTAAATAACCTTAGGTGACCATTATGAAACAACTTTTATTATCTTTTAAAATATATTAATATAAGCAAAAATAATCTATATTTAATAGTAGGAACTTAGTTACATATCACTTACAATTTATAATTACCTAAAAGTTATCTTGTTAACACTGCTCTTACTAATAGTAGGGCCAATGTTTATTGAAGAGAAAAGTCAACATGCTTACCTTTTGTTCACTCAACAAATATTTATTGAATACGCTACTATGTGCCATGCAGGATATGAGGTGTGGGAAATACGTGAGGAAAAAAAAAAAGTGAGCGGAAAAAAAAGAACATTGTCCCTCCTTTCACAAACTGTCTCATGCTGGGGCGCCTGGGTGGCTCAGTCGTTGGGAGTCTGCCTTCCGCTCAGGTCATGATCCCAGGGTCCTGGGATCGAGCCCCGCGTCTGGCTCCCTGCTCTGCGGGAAGCCTGCTTCTCCCTCTCCCACTCCCCCTGCTTGTGTTCCCCCTCTCGCTGTGTCTCTCTCTGTCAAATAAATAAATTAAAAAAAACAAAAAACAAAAAAACACTGTCTCATGCTAATAGTTACAGTAGAGCATCTTGGAGAGAAAAGAGGTTTATACTCACTTTTCATGAGAGAATTTCAAGTTAAAACCTTCTGGTTGGAAAACACATTGTCAGAAGCTTTTCAGGCATTTACCAATATCACGCTGATATTCCCGCAACCATTCCTTCTGCAGCTACATAGATGAGAAGAGGAAGATCTGAGGCAGCCAGCTTGATCTACAAAACAAAACAAAACAAAACAAAAACCTCATTGTTTATCCTCACATTCAACTTTATTTCCTTCTGCTAAATTATAATACCTAGTATGATCAGCCACTTTATTTACCAGAGTTCACACCAAATAACTCTTGGCTATTTCCAAAAATCAAACTTACCCAGAAATGATTAAAAAAAAAAAAAATTGTCACTACTGAGAATATGCAAAAGAATTTGCTAAAACCTCTAAAGGCAATTTCTACAAAGAAGATTTTAAAACATTCTAAGTAAAGGCAGTAACATCAAAATTCTTTACTTTGTCAGTGAATACAGTATTTGAATGTAAAATTCATATCATATTTACTAAAAAATAAGTCTCATCAGAAACACATTTTATGTAGTTTACTGGGCACACTTATAATGGCACATGTGGTAGACAACGATACTAATAAATACTGTCCATCAATTTTCAGAATAACAATTTATGTAGCTAATAGTTTTTCCTGAATACACACAATGGGTATACACATACACGCTCATTAACATATCGATGGGTAGGCGTCACCACCGGCAGAGACAGGCATCTGGGAAAGGTGTAGGTGAGGAGGGGAGCCAGGCAAGGCACCAGGAGGACTGTGGGGGGCAACAGTGTAGCTATTTGAGAATCAAGAACTATGCTGAATAATGTTAAACAAGTCTTCCCTGTTTAAGTTTTATATACATATTTATCTTTCTTAGTATGTAAGAGAGTAACTTGCTAATACTTCTTTGTGTCTTTGGTGTGCTGAAGTAGGAAACACAAAAGCGTTCCATCTAAATAGGGGCTAGAGTTTTCTAGGGGGAGAAGCACAGCCCTGGGAGCTGAGCTCGGTTATCAGTGCAAGAGACAAAATGACAGAAATTAAGGGAGTGGGACAATTTTGGGAAAAACACTGGGGTCTATTGGAATCACAACCACTGTCCCTCTGGAGATTCTGTCCCAAGATCTCCCTTACTCAGATCTCAGGGGGCTTTTTGCTCTGCTTCTATCAAGGATAACAGTTCCCTTGAAATAACCCTGTTGTGTTATTGTTGTTTTATTATCACTGTTCTTCCCTCCTACAAGCACGCTACTGTGCAATACAACAATTATTTCGCCAACTTCAGTAACTGCATTCCTGAAATCACTGCTGAGGCATGTGTCCAAGCTAATTTCTAGGCCCTTGTAATTTAAACTCTTCTGGCTGGATAATTGGACTAATGTCCAATAATCCATCCATTAAAACCAACACTGTTTATTATACTGTTCAAAGTAACAGAATTTTCTCAGACTCAAACATAATAACACAAAACAGCACAACTTCTGAAATCATCCTCAATCCAATTGTTTATTCATACCGTGTCTTACGTTGGAAAGATTTTTCAAATGATCATAAAACCAGTCTCTGGATTAAGGATTGCACACTAAAATACCTTTAGGGGTCAGCAAGAAAATGTTAGTGTGTGAAGCAACAAAGATATGTGGAAGTTGTTGCAAACCATTAAGTACATTCAAATTCAAAAAAATCGTTTAAATGATTGTGCCGGCCAAATAAAACATGTCCGCAGAGCAAATTCTTTAAATTTGTCGCTGTACCCTCAAGCATAGCTGCATAGCATAAGTTGGTTAATACTAATCTTTAAGCCACTGGTTATAGAGTTAAGTAGCACTGCCATAACATGACGCACAATTGCCAAAGCCAGATGTTGCACTAGACACTAATTATTGCCAAAGGACTTTAATTGCAGCACATTGATTCATATTTCCTTTTGCCTTATCACCACTTTATCTTCTAAGACGTTAGCTCTATGCTTTTCCTTCTACTGTTCTCTCCTTTTCTTCTTTACATCTGCAACTTCACTATCTGATTTTTTAAAAGATCTTTGACCTTGTTTTCAAGTTCTAATTTATGAGTCACTTTCTCCGAGGTACACTCCCTATTTCTTTTCAAGCAAAGTTAAACATTCTTCCCTGTAGTTTATAAGTCAATATTTATATATTATGAAGTACATTATGGTTTCCTGTGAGGACTTATGGGAAGGAACTATGTCTTATTCATCTATATGTAACCAAGGCCTAGCACCACCCTTAGCCTGAAGTACGCATGTAAAAAATGATTGTGCATAAAGGAATAAATGAAGGAATAAGTAGGTTTATTAGTTAATGTTACAGGAAAATTTGAGAATGCAAAACAATTAAATTCAATCCTTTTATGGATGAACAAAAAGGTCCAGACCTTGTCCTAAAATCTTTTTTCACTGTCTCAGCCACCTTTATTTCAAAAAGAAACAGCAGACCATTTATTAACATTAGCCTGTTATGTTATTTTACTAGAATTTTCTGTATAAATTGGTCCAGGTTCTCTTACTTGGCAAAACGGAGTTTCACTGTCCATTAAAATTTAACCTATATGACATAAAGTGACATAAAACCACTGTCACCCACTCTTCTGGAATGCATTAGTGCATTCATATTTTTCCAGAGTCCTGTCCTGAGTTATGGCTTAAGAGAAATTAGAGCAGATGACTTCAGGATCTAATCTTCCCCTTCCCTGTTAACCTGCCTCGTCTGCCTTTCAATTGTATAAAATTATATATATTTTTCAACATAAATATTTTATTAGTGTTAAAATGACTCAACCCAAATACTCATAACTTAGGACAAAATTCAGTCTAGGAAAATCATTATTTAAATACCTTTGTAAAAACAGAAGTTTCATGAAAATCTCAGTTTCAAATTTCCATTTCAAATATTTCCATTTTGTTTAATTCTTCCATTTATTTATTAATTTATCAATATATTTGTAGGTTCAATGCCTAATAAGTGCCAAATAATGAGCCAGATATAAAACAAGGTAAAGCCCTCATGCCCCCATAGTCAAAGGGGTATATAAACAAGTCAATAGATTATCACAATTTAGTGTAAAGAGTACTGTGATCAGGAAAAGTACTAAACAAAGGTTGGGAATGTGAGAGGGAAAAATGCTACAGGCTCAAACTGCTGAGGCATGCAGAAAACCAAGAATTAAATACCAGTGTCCAGGGAAAGAGAAAACAAAATCAGGCTAGAGAGAAAGGAAAACATATTTGCAAATATTCATCTAATCACTTCCCGAATTTCATAGTTCATTATGTGTACAATACAAAATATGCAGTTTGAAATTCATTTTGAAGTCAAGTTTTAGTAATGGAGAAGTAGTTTATTTTAACTAAGTCCTTGAAAGATAACAATTATATCTCTCAACAAAATAAATTTAAAAAACAAAACAAAATACTACCTAATGAAGGCACCGGAGAGCAACCGTAAGAAAGCAGAAACTGTAGAAGATTAGATCCTTAAAACCAACAAAACCACAATCATTGGGTGAGGTCCACATTTCCATTTCCCCTGGGGACATTTCCACTCCACATTTGATGCAGGGTAGAGAAGACTCAAGTTTAGAGTTGAGTCTTACAAAATTAGAAGGGCTTACGAGACATCAGGGTTTTCCAGTGTTAAAAAGAAACAGGTTCAAAATGGAGTCACTTAATGTTAAGCCCCACCAAGCCTTAATACCACCTAAAAGCAGTTTCGGCCTCTCCTAGGAATGGAATTTTAAACCAGTCTGGGATTTCCTGATCAGCACCTGTGAGGTAATCTGTGCATTAAGACTTTCTGCCTTTCCCCCTAAGGGACCTTGCCCATAACAATCCTTTCTTTTCTTTTGCTAATAAGTTGCTTGTCCTGCCCTGTTTCTGCCTATAAAAGTCTTTCATTTTGTACAACTCCTTGGAGCTCCCTTGTATTTGCCAGATGGGATGCTACCCAGTTCATGAATTCTTAAATAAAACCAATTAGATCTTTAAATTTACTCAGTTGAATTTTGATTTTTAACACCAGAGATGTGTTATAACAAAGCATAAGACCAAGCATACTTAAGATCAAGGTGACAAACCAGTAACTCAACTACTAGATCAAACAACCAACACTCATGAAAGGAAGATCAAGGAGTCTAGAGTCTCTATAATGCATTATACGAAATGTTGTGTATATAATCAAAAATTACTACACAATTTTTTTAAAAACGGGTTATGGTGACCCTTAATCAAGAAAAAAAACCCGCATCAATAGAAATAGTCCCTGAGGTAGCTCTCGTGTTAGAATTAGCATATTAATACTTCAAAGAAGTTATAATAATATGTTTAAGGACTTAAAATAAAAACTAAATCATAATAACCTCAACAGAGAAATAAAACCATGAAAAAAAGCCAAATGAAAACTCTAGAACTGAAAATTATACCAGAAACAAAAATTTTACTGGATGAATTTACGAGCAGATTAGAGAATAAAAATTAGTGAACTTGAAGAAATACCAACAGAAATCTATTCTGAGGAAAAAAGAAAATGAGAATTAGGAAAAGTGAGCAAAACTTCAGTGATATAAATGACAATATTAAACAGTCTAACCACAGAATCAGAGTCCCAAAAAGAGAGGAGAGAGAATGAGATGGAAAAAAAATACCTAAAAGAAATAATGGCTGAAATTTCCCACTTGGTGAAAACAACTTACAGATACACAAGCTCAGAGAACTATTGATACATGCAACAATAAGGACAAACCCCAAAAATATTATGGTAGGTGAAAAAAAGCCAGACATAGAAGATACACATAGATAAGTTTATTTATACGATATTCTAGAACAGGCAAAACTAATCTATGGTGACAAAAAGAACAATGTTTGCCTGTAGGGGGTTGAGAGAATAGAAGTAGAAATAAAGAAAGTTTCCAGGGTGATGGAAATAATCTATATCGTGATTGTAATGATGGTTAAACAGGAATGTACATTAATCAGAATTCATTAAATTTTACATATGCTTAAGATCTGTGCATTTAACTCTAGGAAAAATTTATGTCAACAAAAAAAGGAGCATAAAAAAAGAAACTTATTTTTATCAAATTCAGCTCTAGGCTAAAATTGTGAGTATTGACCATTCTGAGTGTAAAAACCAGCATCTGAGATAACAGGAGAAAATGTTGCTTTTGCTGTAAGTTACCCCTTGCTGAAAGGTTGATCCACTTTGGACCTTGTATCTTTCATTAGAATGCACAACAGTTTCTATCAAACAAGTTCCTAGGAATAATAAAGAATATCATTCCAAACATCTCTGAAATAACTCACAAGACTTGGAAAAGTCCTTAGTAATAGAAAAAAAAAACCCTGAACTATGGGATGGCAGCTGCTGTCTAGCAGAACATGGTAGCATCTCAAGTTGAAACTAAGTTGCCTCCCTTTGAAACGACTGCATTCATAATGCTTTAGAATCACTGCATCTCCCTCTCCCAATTGAGCTTGCCCTATAAGTAACCTCTGATGAATTGAGTGTCTTTTTTTTTCATTTTTTATTGTTATGTTAATCACCATACATTACATCATTAGTTTTTGATGTAGTGTTCCATGATTCATTGTTTGTGCATAACACCCAGTGCTCCATGCAGAACGTGCCCTCTTTAATACCCATCACCAGGCTAACCCATCCTCCCACCCCCCCTTCCCCTCTAGAACTCTCATTTGTTTTTCAGAGTCCAGTGTCTCTCATGGTTCGTCTCCCCCTCCGATTCCTCCCCTTCATTCTTCCCCTCCTGCTATCTTCTTTTTTTTTCTTAACATATATTGCATTATTTGTTTCAGAGGTACAGATCTGTGATTCAACAGTCTTGCACAATTCAGAGTGCTCACCATAGCATATACCCTCCCCAATGTCTATGACCCAGCCACTCCATCCTTCCCACCCCACCCCCCACTCCAGCAACACTCAGTTTGTTTCCTGAAATTAAGAATTCCTCATATCAGTAAGGTCATATGATACATGTCTTTCTCTGATTGACTTATTTTGCTCAGCATAACAGTCTCCAGTTCCATTCACGTCGTTGCAAATGGCAAGATCTCATTCATTTTGATGGCTGCATTATATTCCATTGTATATATATGCCACTTCTTCTTTATCCATTCATCTGTCGATGGACATCTTGGCTCTTTCCACACTTTGGCTATCGTGGACATTGCTGCTATAAACATTGGGGTGCACGTACCCCTTTGGATCCCTACATTTGTATCTTTGGGGTAAACACCCAGTACTGCAATTGCTGGATCGTATGGTAGCTCTATTTTCAACTTTTTGAGGAACCTCCATACTGTTTTCCAGAGTGGCTGCACCAGCTTGCGTTCCCACCAACAGTGTAGGAGGGTTCCCCTTTCTCGGCATCCCTGCCAACATCTGTCGTCTCCTGACTTGTTAATTTTAGCCATTCTGACTGGTGTGAGGTGATATCTCATTGAGGTTTTGATTTGGATTTCCCTGATGCCGAGCGATGTTGAACACTTTTTCATGTGTCTGTTGGCCATTTGGATGTCTTCTTTGGAAAAATGTCTGTTCATGTCTTCTGCCCATTTCTTGATTGGATTCTTTGTTCTTT
>NW_022589729.1:14559955-14573373 GCF_004348235.1 Phoca vitulina | reverse complement strand
GTGTGTGTGTGTGTGTGTGTGTGTGTGTGTATTTGACAACAGGGAGAGAGTTCCTCCATTAGAGGCTAAGGATCCAGGTCCTGCCCTGGTATTTGTTTGTTTAAGTTCTGTATCTTTTCTTCATCTTTAAGTTAGGGTACCGGTATCCAGGGGAATGTCACAGCTTTTATGCAGAAAAATGGAGAACACAAATATGGAGGAGCAAAAGGCATCAGGTACTTCCTTTGGAGCAGGATTTAAGTCCCCAAAGCTAGTAGATCTGTGGTAGACCTATTTATCAAAAGCATCTGTTGGGGCGCCTGGGTGGCTCAGTCATTAAGCATCTGCCTTCGGCTCAGGTCATGATCCCAGGGTCCTGGGATCGAGCCCCGCATCGGGCTCCCTGCTCGGCAGGAAGCCTGCTTCTCCCTCCCCCACTCCCCCTGCTTGTGTTCCCTCTCTCGCTGTGTCCCTCTCTGTCAAATAAATAAATAAAATCTTTAAAAAAAAATCTGTGCCTTAGACCTCCAAATTAAAGTGTCTTATTCCATATATTTTTTACTACTATTTACATACTCATTGCCTTATTACTGGAAGTCTAGATGTTTTCCAGAGCATACCGGTTATGAGCATTGGGGTCTGATAGACCTGAGTTGAAATCTTAGCATTGGCAATTATTTGCTAGGTGATCTCAGGCATGAGTTACTTAAACTTATGTGAAAATTGATTTTTAATTACATAAGTAATACACAAAATGATTCTCTTTATGAAAAGCCAACAATTAGAAATAAGATTAAATAAAATTCTCTGACATGCCTTCAGTGCCCCAATGCCTGGCCTTCCCCCCAGGCAAACATCATTACCCTTTTCATCACTTATAAAATAGGTGTGATAAAACCTATTGGACAGGCTTGTGATGAAGCCTCCTCATGCAGATAACTGACTTAAAATGCTACTTGCTTAGATGAACTTTACCTGATCTTCTAACCCAGGTCAGATTTCCCTAGCTGTCTTCCCACAACACTCTCTCCTTCTTTATAACAGTTTCATAGCTGTAATTTATCTTCTAAATTACAGTAGAAGATTTACCTAGCATGTCAGGGATTTGGTCTATACAAGATGGATGATATATCCAGAGTTTAGATAACCTTAATTCCAAAGAAATAGAGCAAAAAAGATGTCTTGGTATATGTTTCATGCCAAATGTGTATTTTATATTTGTGTGGAAATATACATATTTGCATTCTTGTTGCTCTCAACAGTTGAGTGAATACAGACTTCAATCCATTAATTCATGTATTCAAGAAATTAAAATTTCTCATCTCTTCTAACTTAATTTCAAATTCTCTGGTTGTTCCGGAATTTCCATAAAATTGTGGTATCAGAGTAGCAAGTGTTAAAAGATAAACTGAGGCACATTAAAATTTTTAAGAGTTTATTTGAGCAAAAACTGATTCGAATCAGGTGTCTAATCTATCAGAAAGGAGCTCCAAGGAGCTGTACAAAATGAAAGACTTTTATAGGCAGAAGGGAGCAGGAATGAGGAAGTTGTACTAGGCAAAACGTGGGTTGCTTATTGCAAGGTTACTTTCCTTTAGGGATAGGCAGGAGTCTATCAGGCAGATTACCTAACTAGTGCTGATCAGGTGGTTTAAGATTCCATTTCTGGGAGAGCTGAAATTGTGTCTCGATTTGGTGACAGGAGTCTTAGCATAAGTGACTCCCTTTTGGGTTTATTATCTGTGTCTAGCAGAAGAGACCACCTGGTCCTAAGTTGTCATCCTCTGCCCATCTTGGTGTCCTTCCATACTGCCCTCTGGTCCTTGGTGGTTGAACCACACTGATGGTCTAGTCATCCTTGGTCCTGCCTCGTCCTCAGTTGTTGGTTCAGATGAGTAACTGCTAAATTCTTCTCATTTCTGGCTATAAGCCCTTTTGAGTCCAACTCTCCAGGTATTTCTGTGTTCCTCTGATTCAAAGACAGGGGCATTCTAAAGCTTCCTGAACCCAGCTGCCTAGAGACCCGATACAGTTCTTCCTGCATTGCTCATGCTGGGTCTGGGGAACTCTGCCATACATGTTGTTTTTTCAGACTCTACCTGGCCCATTCCCTCAGCACCTGGATTCCCAAGAACCAGATGGAGATTTTGTGATATTTCTACCCTGTCATCAAACTTGGTCAGTTGGGTACTTTGTACTTGCTGTTCATTCTCCCTAAAATGCTCTTCCCATAAATACACAAAGCTCATCTTTTCATTTCCTTCAGGTTCTACCATTGTCTTATCCAGGGACTTTGCCTGAACAAACTATGTAAACCGCTCTATCCGCATATCCTCTATGCCTTTTTTTTCCTCTCTTTTTTCTTTTTCCCCCCTCTATGCCTTTAATCCCATTTTTTTTTTTTATTTTAGCACTTATTACCAATAGATTTCCCTTTTTTCTTTTCTTCTTTCTGTCTTTTTTTTCTTCCCCCCTTTTTCTCTCTATTATTATAATTTGTCTCTTCCTATTAGAATATTGGCTCATTAAGGTTAGAACTTTTCCTGATCATTTTTTATTATATCCCTAGCACTTAGAATTTAACACATCATGCTGCATAGATTTTTGAACAAACGAATGAATGGGTAATGAATCATCTCCTTCTTATTACACATTTCCTTTAAGATATAATTTTTTTTTATATTTCATTAGAATTAACAGAGGTTTTCCTATTTATTTTATCTTCTTCCAATTAACCATTCCTAGATTCATCAATATGTAATTTATTAATTTCAGTTTTTAATCCAATATTTCCTTTATTGAATAACTTCATTGTTCATTGAATGACTGCTTTCTCTTGTGGTTATTTCTTCATTCTTTTTGTGATATAAATATTTAAGACATTTATTTTTCTTTTTTAAAAACAAGGCACGAACTTGTGATTTTATATATAATATTCTTATGTTTGCTGTTGAAATAGTTGTATGTTTTATTCTACGAATTGTTCTTTAAGTCTTTTGACTTAAGAGGTTTTTTTTAGAATATTATAATCACAAACTATTTTTTGTTTAAATGTGTATTTTTAATGTCAAATTTTTATTGAATTATGGTCTGTGTAATTTCCCCTTTGGGAATTTATTGAGGATTTTCCTTATGATCAATTTTTTCTAATATTCTATTTGGTCTTCAAAAAAGATACATTTATTCTCTTTAGAGGGAAAAAGATACATTTTCATCTACCATAATTCTTTTGAAAGAAATTTAATAATTTTTTTTTTGGAAGAAATTTACCAATAGGCCATAGTGGTTGGGAGTGTGGTGTTGAAGAAATAGAGTCCATGGCAGACTTTTTGTGCCAACAAACCCCCATCCCAACCACACCCCGTTCCATCTTTGAGGTTGAAGTGGCCTTCGTAGCTGATCTCATACTGTGGGATGGACAGCTAGTCTCCACAGCCCCTTGTCCTATCCTTCCTGTCAGTGTTTAACTGTGTAGTACACTCATTTTAGGATGCTACTTCTTTTTTCATAAGCTTACTGTGTTCTGGGAGTTGTAGTTTCTGAATATATATATATATAAAGAGAGAAACAGATGACACCGTATAATATTAATGATGTTTTAGTTGATCCAACTGAACCACATATTCATGAGTCTTTGTCATATTTTCTCCATCAAGACTGAAAGCAGTTAAAGTGGTAAAAAGTATGCTTCATTATGCATCAGCATTTAGAGACACAGTCTAAGTTGGAATTCCAAGTACTTACTAAAATACTATTGTTCAGCCTTAAGTACTTTTTAAAAAAAGAGTTGGAAATAATGGCAGTTCATTGTCATTTTATAAATTTTTTTGGAAACATTTTTATTAGTTGTTAGGTCAAGAACAGTTGGCTAGCACATTTTCATATCAGAACTTTATAGACTTGAGGAACTAGTGGTCAATGCCTGTCTCAATGTTGTCAAGTGATCTGAATGTTTTTGAAATTACCAAAGTAGAAACGCATGTTAAAAAGATAAAGGAAAAAAGAACAAAAAAAGAAGTACATTGTAATCGAACACGTCATACATCTCTACATCTTGCTAAGGATGATGACTCTTACGTATGGAGTTAGATGTCACTAAAAAGCATAGGCTGTGATTAAAAATAGTTGCTGTGGTCAGACATGTGAGACCACAAAGCGGAAGAAGTCTATTCTTGAGCCACATGTATTTTTTAGAAACATCCTAGTGCCCATTTATTTACAGCAACAGGCTTGGCCATTCACTAGTAACCAAGGCAGGAAGAAGTGATCTGATACTAATGCAAAATTTTAGCTATTTCAAGTTGAATGAATATAATGAAAATTGAAATAGTTATTAGATAGTTATGTTTATTTATAAAGCAATACTTAAATTTTATATACAACTTCATCATTTGCATAGCACTTCAATATATGTTATCTCATATGTTTTTTGTATTACCTTGAGGAAGAAAGGGTAATTATTTTTATTATCCCTATGTTACAAATGAGGAAATGAAGTCAGAGAGGTGAAATGACTTGTCCTAGTTCACATAACTAATTAATGGTGAAGCCCAGACTCAATCTAGTCTTCAAAGACCGGAGTCTCAGTATAAAGTTAAAAACCATCCAAAAACATTATCCATGTCCATTTCTTTGCTTATGGTCTACATATTATTGAGGTGAAATTTATCTCAAGAATCTGTTGGTAGCAGATGATTTAATATTTCATAGGATACCACAATTGTAAAGCTAGAAATATCCAAGAGATCCAATCTGGCCATTTCATTTTATTTTGTGTTATAATGAAAGATCTTTCCTGTTAATCCATCAAACCAAATTTTAACTGTTCATATATGTAAAAAATACTAAATAAACATAGTTTGTAGCAAGTTTGGTCATATGATGATAAATACTTTTTTAATGTACAAGAAAATCAGAATACCACATATTGGAACAATCATCATAATCTCTTAAGAAAGGATATAACCTAAAGCAGTTCATCCAAAATCTGCTTACATTATAGGGTTTAAATTTTACTGTTCTTGGGTTGTCTTTAGTCTATTTAATATATATTTTCTAGATAGACATCAACAACAGAATATAATTTATTTTGGAAAATGGTTGAAAACTTGAGTCTAAAATTTTCCTACAGCTTTGATATAATGTAAATTATCTATCTTTCCATCTATATATGAGTGAAACTTAAAGGTCAATGCTTTGTAATGTATTTTATAAAAATTCCATATAACTCCTATTTTAAAATATTCTGAATATTTAAATACAATTTCATAATGAAATAAAATGTGTTATGTAACTACAATGTTATTAGCAACAATTGTGTTGTACACTTTGGGGACTAGAGAAAGGTAAGATATTACTTATATATTATAATTATGATAACATTCAGACATGCTATACCAAACACCCCAATTTTTTGTTGCAGTAGGACTGGAAATGGGCTTTGAATGATAGATTTGGCTTTGCAGAAGAGAAGTATAGCATTCTAAAAATGAGGAACATCAAAAAAAAATCACATGGGACTCAGAAGCAGAGAGTAGAATGGTGTTTACCTGGGGCTGACTATCAAGAGAGATTGAAATAGCAGTCAACAAACAGAAATCCAGAAAGATAGGGAGCTAGTGGAGATCCATTAGTAGATCTAGTTAGTGGAGAGCTAGTATCAGGGCTGGGGTAATAAATAAATAAATAAATAAATAAATAAATAAATAGTAAGTCGAGTCAGTTATGAGGTACTGTGATCAGAAGGAAAGATGAAACGTACTCATGTCAGAGTGGATATAAGCAGCAAGACTCGTTCAACTAAATAACTACTATTATGCATAAATGAAGAGGACTTCTGACCCCTGGTCCCCATCCTCCAGTAAGGAAAGCCTCCTTACTAGATTGGTTCTGGGACCTGTGAGAGATGGATTTCTGTGCAGGATCTCACATACAGAACCTTTTCTTCAGGTGCAAGACGGAATGAGAGAACCTCTTACTGTATCTTCTAACTCCAAGAATGTATGTACAATATTAAAATTTTCTTGGCATTTGTATTGAAAGCTTAAAGCTTTTTAACACATGAAATAATTAAGCAACCACCAGTCTTGGTTACTTCTTTTTATTCTGTGACTAAGTGGTCTTATTAATAAAAAGTGTTAAGTGGGTGGGAGTAAAATAGAGTGTTTGAGAAGGAAAGAATGGTAGTTAATACTCTTCAAAAGCCAATCACCATCCTTGGGTTTTAAACAAACTTGAGGGAAAATATGCCTCATCTAGTGTCCTTTCTTTTTCCAAGGGTTTCCTAAGGGCTGATGCTTTGTCACTTCTTCAATAACCACAGAAAGAAGGAAAAGAGTCATACTGTTTGTGGTTAGGTCATTTAGTGACAAGGTTATGGGGTGATGTGGTGATGATTGTAAGGCCATGTCCCATAGCTGCCCTGATGTCATTTTCTTTTCATCTGAGTTATACCGTGAAGTTTTCGGAAAATGCTGTCTGGCCATCAGAGGCCACTGGATTAGTCACACACATTTCTCCCTTTTAGATTATTTTAAAAGAAGATTAGATTATAATAATGAAAATGTAGAAAAGAATAAAACAATAGGAGTGCCCTGGTCTGAAATCCCAGAGAGCTGAGTTCTAATCCCTTTTGCTTTGCGTAAACTGGGTGAGTTTGAGCAAGTCCCTGCATCTCTCCTAAGACTCTGGTTCCCTAGGTGGGTTTGGATGGATCATCTCTAAAAGTTCCTCTCAGCTCTGCTATTTGGAGTCTGTCACCTGTTACGGACAAGGAGGGCTTTCCTTTAACATTGATGACAACAATGTCCTCAGGGGTTTGTGTCATTCCCTCAATGCAGGACTGAGACACCTCTACCTCAGTAAGCTCTGTATGATAAACAAGTCATAAAAGTCCTTCCAAATACTACTAGTTACTAATGACAGTATCAGGTATTTGTATAACATTTTATGTTTTTCACATCCATGTCCAAAACAGTCTTATTTAATAGGCATAATAAACACATTAAATAAATAAAAGCAAATGAAACCAGTTCCATTATATAAAAGGTATTGAAGTTCATCTGCTGCCTCAGGGGACATCAATGTACTTTGCTGTAACTTTGATGAAGAAAAGACTATTTCATTATACTCTTTACCCATTTTCTGTTTGAATGTAGCATATCAGATTAGCAAAGAGAATTGTTAAAGGCAGTGGGCTTTTAGAGATATTTGAGTAATGTAATTTTCTTAGTAATTTGAAAAGATGTCCAGGAAGATTTTTATTTTGCTTAGGTCCTCAGGACACCAGGCCCTCCTCCTGGGCCATCCTGTTCACACCCCAAAGAAGCTGCAGTCCTGCGACATCACCGCAGGAGCAAAAGGTCCAGGCTGATCCATCCTATTCCTTAGCCATCAGCACAAAACCCTGGACTGGTTTCTTCTGACTTGTGTGACTGTAATCTCTAGTCAACCAGCTAGACGATCAAGTCAAGCACTCAGCATAGTTTATCATGGATTGGGCAGGGAAGCTTGAACACTGGAAAATAAGATAAAGGAGAAGGATTTAGCAAGTTATAGTGCCAAGAATCTCCCATATTTCTGTGCCTCTGGTGTCAGGCTGAATAGCTTCAAATCTTGCCTTCCTGCTTGGTAGTGGTGTGAACTTATACAAATGATCTAACCTCACTGAGCCCCAGTTAACCCATCTGGATAATTTTGAAAATAAAGGAATGTATCTTAACCAGTTGTGGGTGAGGATTAAACAAGAAAGCATAAGCAAAGTATTTAATATAGTGCCTGGCATATGGGAATGGCAGCCAGACTGGCCACTCAGTTATAATTCCCTTGTGGCTCCCATGTAGTGACCAGAGACTTTTAATTAAAAAGTTATGAATTATATAGGCACCTGCATGGCTCAATCAGTTAAGCATCTGACTCTTGGTTTCTACTCAGGTCATGATCTCAGGGTCGTGAGATTGAGCCCTCAGTTGGGCTCCGCACTGAGGGTGGAGCCTGCTTAAGATTCTCTCTCCCTCTCCCCTGCACCTCACTCGCGAGGGCTCTCTCTTAAAAAAAAAAAAAGTTATGAGTTATGTTAAGTCTTAGGATTTTGGGGGGAATAGCATTTATCCCTTTGAAAAACAATAATTCTAAAGTACGGAGATAAATCATAGGTAATAGAGAGATCATATCTTTGAACCGATAGGTGGTCCTCACTCTGCCACTAAATCAGTGCCCTTGGAGAAGTTATTTTGCTTTTCTAAAGTTTTATAAAGTGAGATCTAAATGATCTCCGATACGTCTAGATCTAATAGTCTGTGACTCTCATGAATGTGTGTGTATATATATAATCTATACATGCTTATTATTTATATTTATGTTATATACAAAATTATCTAAAAATACAAATCTTTTTTTTTTTTTTTTCATGGAAATTCCTCTTTAAAGCCTTACCATCACATGTTGGGGTTTTCCCCTTGGATAAACAAATGTTTTGAGCACACCCTCAAAGTCATCCTAAAAGAAGGGAAGCTCCTCTGAGCCCTAATGAATGTATGCTTTGACAGATATGAGGAAGTATTCTTTAGTGTAGTAGTTACTTTGCTTAAGGAACTTGTCACCCCAGAGACTATAGTTTAAAGTGTAAAGCATGTCAAATCCAGCTACCATTTATTGCGGACTTTCCACATGCTAGGCACTGAGCTGCAAGATTTCCTGACAGTACTTCATTACACACACACACACACACCCATAGGTATTGTTCTCATTTTATAGTTGGGAATCCTGAAGCTCAGGGATGTTAAGCAACTTGTCCAAGGTCACATTCAGGCTTGGGTCTGTCTGACAACTCCACTGATGCCCTTAGCCTCCAGATTGTCTCCACAAAATGGTTTAAATATATAATAATTAGGAAGCCAAACAAAATGTACTGGGGGAATAAAAAAACTGCTAACTTTCTGAGTTTGACATAAATCAGGATAATCTCTTTTTCTCCAGCATATCTCTCAATGCCTTTGTCAGACCTTAGGTCAGATAAACCACGACATGCTTCCATGAGGGGAGGACTGTGTGTAT
Organism: Phoca vitulina; assembly: GCF_004348235.1. Classification (NCBI taxonomy): domain Eukaryota; kingdom Metazoa; phylum Chordata; class Mammalia; order Carnivora; family Phocidae; genus Phoca; species Phoca vitulina. Next base: position 14,564,340 of record NW_022589729.1, on the reverse strand, counting down.
TTACTGCTGTAGCCCCCACACTCAGCACAGTGCTGGAACACGGTCAATATGTGTTGAATGACTAACATTCAAGATGCTAATTTATTCAGTAAACATTTATTGTATACCTATCATGAACAAGGAATTCTAAGACATGTTCCTTACCTTCTGGAAGGTAAGGAAAGAGAAAGGGAAAGGGGGATAAGACCTGTATTTTAGTACTAAATGAAGTAGCATATTTTCCTCCAAGATGATTATTGCTCCATTCAATCTTAAAATGCAAGCTGGGCAATAATCAAATTATCTTTAACAATCTTTGATATTGCTTGACTTTTTTTTTAAATGGGCTTTTACCTAATTTCTCAGCTCAAGAAGATATTCTTATGTATCTACTATATAAAAAATTCAATAATTACTTTTTTTGCTAAGTTAACCTTCTCTCTCGTATCTATTCTTGTCAGTATTAGGTAATTCTGTTGCCAATACCATGGTGCAATCTATTTATCTATCATTATCTATATCTATATCTGTATCTGTCTATATAGATAGAAATAGATAGATGATAGATAAATAGATAGATAGATTTCAAGGAATTGCCTCCTGTAATTGTGGGGGCTGGCAAGGCCAAATATGTAGGGCAGGCTTGTAGGGTCGAAGCTAATGCTGCAGTCTTGAGGCAGAATTTCATCTCCCTCAGGGAAATTATGATATTGTTCTTAAGGCCTTTCAACTGATGGAAGATCATTCACATTTTTTTTAAAGATTTTATTTATTTATTTGACAGAGAGAGACATAGTGAGAGAGGGAACACAAACAGGGGGAGTGGGAGAGGGAGAAGCAGGCTTCCCGCAGAGCAGAGAGCCCGACATGGGGCTTGATCCCAGGAGCCCGGGATCATGACCTGAGCCAAAGGCAGACGCTTAACGACTGAGCCACCCAGGCGCCCCAACCATTCACATTTCTAAGGATAATCTCCTTTACTTAAAGGCAGCTGAATTATAGATGTAAATCATATCTACAAAATATCTTTCACAGCAACACCCAGATTACTATTTGAGCAACTGGGTAACTATAGCATAGCCAAGCGGGCACATAAAACTAATCATCACAATCACTGTTGATAATATGAAGAAAATCACCAAAATAATAGAATAAACAGGTTTTTCATTTTTTACAAAGTGGAAAGGACTCCTTGGGTGGATTGATATGTTACACCTCTAGATTAAATTTTGGAGATCTGAAATCACCACGAGGAACTGTAGTTCTGTGAAATCAAAAGTAATGCTTTGATGCCAACAACAAGTAAAAATTGTGTCCTTTCAAGGAATATTATGGCAAACACTCCCAGGATACTTCAAAATACACAATGGAGAGGGCGCCTGGGTGGCTCAGTCGTTAAGCGTCTGCCTTCGGCTCAGGTCATGGTCCCGGGGTCCCGGGATCGAGTCCCACATCGGGCTCCCTGCTCGGCGGGAAGCCTGCTTCTCCCTCTCCCACTCCCCCTGCTTGTGTTCCTGCTCTCGCTGTGTCTCTCTCTGTCAAAAAAAAAAAAAAAAAAAAAAAATCTTAAAAAAAAAAAAATACACAATGGAGAAACACACCATGACTGTTAAGATTTCATTTCCACTTCTACCACTCTACAATCACTCATAGAAGCAAACACATCCTTTTGTAGTAAATGGAGTTGAGGTCTAATCGCTGTAGCTCATCACTTGAAAGTTTCCTGTAAATCAACCAGAAACTTCAACTCTTTTTTCTAATTACCTTTCAGTGTGAGGATGGGTACAGGTTTGTTATCTCAAGTCAAGCCTAGTTCCAAGTCTCGTTTAGTAAAATTTCTATGCATCCATCTCTATGTTTCCGTGAAACTATCTTTTGGCAGTTTATGTGAGAGAGTTCATTCTCAGAAACCACGTGCAAATCACACTTATTTTGGGCCTTTCTTTCCTTCTCAAGTTCTCAGTAAAAATGTCCCTGAAACTTGAATTTCATAGCCTGTGTAATCCAAAAACCATACCAATTTTTTCGTCGATTCTGGGGCTGAAGGGGAGTTGGAGATCTTAAATTTCATAGTTTCCAGAGCTTTCTGTTTCTTTAATGATAGGCTTTGCTTATTCTTTAGCCCTCCCCACAGACAAGTGCAGACTCCTCCTTAACTTTATTAGTAACAACAACAAAAAATGTCTTCATTCACACAAAGCACTTATTAGGTAAGTAAGCCGATGTTACTGAGGAAAAAAACAAAATGTGTGTATTTGTATCTGTGGAATTGGGTAAAATGAAGGGGTTTTTTATCATAATAAGTCAACCTCAAATGAAACAATAAATATCCAAAATGCCCTGTGACCTCACCACCCCCTCTCTGGCCCTCTCTCTGTTTCTGGCCCTTCTCTTTCCTTTCTCCTGTTTGTCTCTTCTGCATTTATAGCTATCACTTACTTTGAGGAACTGTTATGACAAATTTGTCCCCTTTCTTACAGGGAACATCTTTCCCTTCCTGTGTTCATTCTGACACCTACGCCCTTACCTTCTAATCTATCCTAAGGAAAATACTGACTTTATCAGATACACTGTAACTATCATGAAGAACAATGAGTTATCAAACACAAAGACTGCCTAATGAACAGGGCAAATATTTATTGTAAGTGATGGAAATAATGCAACCTAAGAGAAGACTTTCATCCAGAAAACATACACTATCCAGGTAAAGAATGCAGCATTTTCTGTTCTATGGAAAGTTGCTCCTGAACCAAAGGAGAAAATTCTTAATCAAAGCAGAAAGTTCTTTCCATTTCTCTTCTCTTTCAGCTACCCTTAAGGGCTGTTTCCTGTTTTTCCTCTTAAATCCTATATTCCCTGCTAATAATATATAATATATATATATAATAATAATATGTATAATATTACATACTGAGTAAAATAATGAACAGAGTATAATAATGAACACTGTTGTTTGAGGCTATTGATAGACTGGATGATATTTTCACTCATTTAGCAAACGTGTATTTGTCAGGACTAATGGGGAACAGAGATGCAAAAGTAAATTAGACATTTTGACTTCAAAGACATTACAGTCCAATGATTATCATTAAATAAATTATGCAAATACATGTTGTCAGTGGTATGATAAACTCGTGTTTTGGATACAGAGGGGTCACAAAAGAGGGTTTGGACAATTTTTTACTGGCGATGTTTGGGTGTGGGCAACACACATCACTTTGAAAAACAAATAATTACTATATGCCCTGGAGATGGACAATTCAACAGTGGAACAATGGAAAACTCTTTTCTAAAGAATCAAGATCCTTATTGGTTAAGGATAGGGCAGGTGCAGAGAAAGGTGAGAAATGATAGAAAGGTGAATAAAGATGAGAGAAGAGAAATTTTTCTCAATTTATTCAGTCTATTGTAACACATTCAAATTACTGAGAGCAATTTTCTCAGAAGTATCTAGTGGAATTTTGATGTTTTACAGCTTTGAGCATAATAGCTCACCAAATTTGCACCATCAGGCTGTGAGATAATGGGGAGTATCTAAGTGGTGCTGGATCAGCAATCTGGCTGGTGGCCATTATGCAGAGTCAAGATAAGATAATTTACGTGGTGCTGGTGTGCAGAAAAGTCATTGGCTGTACACATAATAGAGGCTCCACAAGTTATTGTTCAGCGAAATACTCGTACAGTGTTATTGGCACTTTCTGTTTCACCTTGAAAAGATTTATAAGCCATAGATTTGTTACTTATGTATAGTTCTGTACAGGGGAACTACCCTGTTCCAATGCATTTAATCAAAACAGAGAACAGCCTGCCATTGTATGATTGAAATATTCCTAAAATATCATGAATTTGCAATTGTAGGTACCAGCTTTAGTGAGGTAGTCAGCATGGGACAGTTTATAAAACTCTCAGGTCTGAGGCGGGCTCTAGCGCACTATTTGCTTGCGGGTTTTTAACTTTGTGACTTTGTTACATGTGTCACTTAATCTTTTTGCACTGGGGCTTTGGAATCTATGAATGGGAAGAGTAAATTAGACAACACTAGATATGACATTTTATGATTCCAGATAATAGGATAAATAGTGTGGGTTTTTGTTTCCCTCCCATAGAGCAGACGAGAGAGTTCTTAGTAGACAGAAAGCCCACTTATATTGCTTTCTTATCTCATGACTTCCTCCCAGACTACTGGAGTGGAATAGACATTTAATAGGTCCTTGTTGACTGAGTAATGATCTTTCTGGATGGTCAGGACCCCTCAGAGATTTTTGCAAATATTCTCCATGTCTGGACCCCAGGGTATTAAAGGAAGATGCCCCATTTTGTCAATGATCTTTCTTTCTTTCTTTCTTTCTTTCTTTCTTTCTTTCTTTCTTTCTTTCTTTCTTTCTTTCTTTCTTTCTTTCTTTCTT
>NW_022589729.1:14548140-14559945 GCF_004348235.1 Phoca vitulina | reverse complement strand
CTTTCTTTCTTTCTTTCTTTCTTTCTTTCTTTCTTTCTTTCTTTCTTCCTTCCTTCCTTCCTTCCTTCCTTCCTTCCTTCCTTCCTTCCTTTCAGATTTTATTTATCTATTTGAGAGAGAGAGAGAAAAAGAGTGAGTGGTTGAGAGGGGCAGAGGGAGAGAATCCCCAAGCAGATGCTCTGCTGAGCGTGGAGCCAGATGGGATGCTGGGATTGATCCCATGACCCATGAGATCATGACCTGAGCTGAACCCAAGAGTCGGATGCTCAACTGACTGAGCCACCCAGGCGTCCCAGTGACATCTCTTTTATGATACATCTAAAAGCATGGATTTAGCTTTTGGGGCATGTGAGTAGTTATTTTAGTCAGGTATTTTCCTGGAATAAATTTGAACTGCTGTAATAGGAAATTTTTTCTGTTATAATTATGTTATAGAGGCTGGGACATGGGTTCATTTTTACAAATGGAAAAGTAAAGTAATTCAGGCCAAGAAGATTCATTTTTGAAAGAGAACCTAGTGGAAATATAACACCATCCCACCTCAGAAACTTGATGAACAAATACCCAGGGATAGAAACAGAAACCACAGGCGACAGAAAAAGGCTCTGAACCATAAAAAGCAGGAAGAATGTGAAAGGAAGGGCCTGAATCCTGACCACAGGAGGAGTCACAAAAATCTCCCTTTGGTAGTTTCCACGGAGCTTGTTGGAAAAGGAAATGAGTGGTGGAGAGTCTTCTAATTTCCAATTTTAGTGAAAGAAAAATCTGTCCTTTGCTTATAGCTAACAGAAAAGAGAAAAAAAAAATCAAAACAAGGATGAAGATAAAAGGGGGAAATAACTTTCAGCTAGTATTTTTGTTTGTTTTAATATCTACACTGTCTGGCATGAGGCCACATGTGGGTCACTGAGGATGGTGGATGAGGTAGGAATATAAAGTATAAAAAGGGAGAGTCGTTTTAAAGAAGAAGCTTAATAATTTTGGGGACATGTTCAGAAAACTCTAAGTTAATACCTTTTTAACCGCATCACATCATTGTGCACATCTTTAAAAAAAGATAAAACTTGTCCATATCACTGTGGTAAATGCTTGAAGATATCCATTCTCAAGGGTGCTAGGGCCGCTCTGGGACTTTAACCACCCCATGCCCCACCTGAAGGCCCAAGAACTTAAATATCATTGTTCACCTGACATTTAAATACCATAATAATAAATATATTACAGTGTTAGCTACGTGAAAGGTTATAACAAAGAGAATCCAAAGGCAATGGTGAAACATCTCCCTCAAGTAATAGGGCAGGTAGATATCTCCTACTTCCCAAAGTCATTCAGGGACCCAAGCTACAAGGGTAGCTCTGCCCTCCTCTGAGGCGTTGTCATCATCTGCATACTTAAAGCTGGGTGGGTGTGCATCTAAGTCCCAGCTAGCAGGAAGTGGAATAAAGTGTGGAGGTGGCCCGCCCACTGCCTTATGGCCTTGGGTATCAGTGGAACACATCACCTCCACTCACAGCCTCCTTTGAGAAGTGAGCATGGCATATCTGACTGCCCAGGAAGAGAGAAAAGATTCAGCTGAACATCCAATGTTCTCCACCACAATTATAATTTTTCCTTTCCTTTTTTTTTTAAAAAAGACAACAGTTCACAATTACTTTTATAAATGTTTCCTTATTTTTACCCTGCAAGGTTGGGTATATCAATTAAACAACTAGGATTTCTCAAGAATATTTTCAAAGTAAAATATAGTTATAAGCAGTTATTATTGAAAATTTATGCTACGTGCTTAGGAGATTAAAAAAAAAAATTAACACACGGACCTTTCCTTCTAGGACCTTCCATAGTAGATAGAAACTCAGAAAAAATACCAGCTTAAGTTAAGAATAGAAGGGACATGAAATAAGTCCCTGTAGAGTTAATTGCCTAGAGAAGCTGGGGGGTGGAAAGCAATATAGGAATTCAGAAGATAACTGCAATATTTATTGTTCCAATAAGGCTTTATTGGAAAGATGTTATAGCTGGATTTTGAGGGAATGGTAAGATTTGGTTGGCAAATAGAGAGAGTGAAGTTATTCTATATGAATTTGGGCTACCCCCAAATCCCCTAACACAATATTCTGGGACTAATATTGAATTTGGCACATTAATAAAGTTTATTAAGGAAATAAAAGTACATGGTAAGAAATTGTAAGGTTTATTAATGAGATATTTTATTATCTTTTTGGGCTGAAATGAAATATCCAGGTAGCTAGAAGACTAGCAGATGGACCATTTGGAGTATGTTGCAAATACAAATGGCTTTTTATAAGGAAAAGATTGGATAAACCAAGTCAACCAGACAATTGCTGCTATTACCAATAGTTACTACAAATAGTGGCATACTAGTAAAAAAAGTTCTAGACTTTGACAAACTTTGCCACAAAGCGCTGACTAATGAGTTAGAAGGAAGCTTGAAGTGCTCTGTGTCTGTAACTTTACATCTCAAGATGGCTCCTGGGTAGGAGATAGCACTTCACAAAACTCATCATGTGTCCCCTTTCTGGCTTTCTGGTGTTTCCCACAATCTGGGTCTAGTTCTCTGTCCTGCTCAGCAGTAGTTTTAATATCTTTTTTTTTTTTTTTTTTGCCTCTTTGCATTGACTCTCCAGTTCTGATTCTTAGCCTGTCTTCCAAGTAAGTGCCCTCAATTATTCAAGGGAAGTAGTCTCATCTCCCTGTCAACAGTGACCCACTGGTCAGCTACTCTCTCTGGTAACTCTCCTTACCTCAGATAAATACCTTTTTATCTCTCCTTAGTTCAGTTCCAGAATAAGCAATCCTCTTGCTGTTTCTTTTCTTTCCTTCTTTTCTGTTCCTTTTCCTTCTTTTGGGAAGTCAAGTGAACTTTCTCCATTTGATGATTCACCGGCCACTTCAGGGTTCTTTGTCAAAAACCTACACGTAGAATCTAATCTTTTGAAAATAAAATTCTGCACTCTTTATTTTTACAGTTGATTACTATTAAGCAAACATCCTTCCATGAAGTAGCAATTTCATAATAGTGGAAATACCTAGGGTGTGAGTCAGCAAATAACCAAGTTGTCATTCTAATGTTATAAAGCTTGAAAGATTCAGTTAGCAGATAGTATTTAGTGTAACTCAGAGACATTGAATATTTTAAAAATATTTTTTAAAATAATGCAGGTTACCAAGCAAGATGAAGCAAATTCTCAAAATGGTTAAATGATATAAAATCAATGTTTCATTTCCAAGAGGCTTTTTGATGATGACTAAGAAAATGTATCATCTATATGGATGATGCCATCATCCAAACAAACATTTATTATAATGCTGTAAAAGAAAAAATTGGATTTAAATTAGAAAGTGATTCTGCCACGAGTTGGATAAATCACTGTACCTTGCTGAACCTTGGTTTACTATCTATAATATAGGAATAGTAACAGCTCTTTCTATCTCATAGTGCTGTTCTAGAATCAAAGAAGTGTTATATGTTATAGCTATGAATACTGTGAGGGGTTTTCATCTTCATATTTTGCTTATGCACATACCATCTGCTAGATCAAACTGTAATCATATTGATGGCATAATATGTGCCTGGTTGATCATAGCAGCTACAGCAGTACCTTTATTTGAAGAAGGACCTTAATAAATTTTGTTGTAAACAATGAGAAATATATCCTTTAGTTTTGCCTTATTTCATTGTAATTTATTCTTTTATATAATATGCTAATTTTATAATCTGATACAACTCCTTTTTTGGAAGTAGATGGACTATAAATCTTAAACAAATATATGATGTAGCTACATCAGAGTTCTCAGATGATTCTAACCAGAGTTTTGGAGGTGGAATAGCCCTTCATATTTGACCTAGTTGAAGCAAGGGGGCCAGATTTTTGGACCCCGCACTGACTAGTCATTGGCTCTAGGCTGCTCCCAAGAGGGGATGTAAACCTGGTGAGGCAGCTTTCTTAGGACAAGGGAAATTCCTGGAGAGAAACTCATCAGTGAGCTGTCAGTAGCCTCAACTCAGCTGCTGGGAGAGACAGCACTACAGTTCCAAAGATGGATTGTGTCCTACAGTCCAGTAGGGCTTATCTATTAAGGTCCATCCCTTGCACAACCCAGATATGATTGCTTCATATAGTATGTTCAGCTGTATCCATAAACAGCTGCTATAACGTTCTGGAAGGACTCTTCCCTGGGGAGAATTTGTTAGAGGAAAGTCAGTGGGTTGAAGTACTCCACCAACGCTATCACTACATTTGGTCTAGAGGCCACAGCTGATCCTCATTATTTTTCTCTTCTATTACCCATTCTAGATTCCTTCCACCCTGGGCCAGCACTTTTGCTGGTATTAGTGGCTTATGCAGTGGGGTGATCCAGATTTTCATTGTTCGGTGGTCTGATTCGCTGGTCACCATGCCCATCCCAGGCTGGGCTGCTGCCCTTGTCCGTGTACTGTTCAAGTGTCAGGAGGTGTCCCATGGGATCATCTGAGTACCCCAAATATTCTTCCTTATCCTTCATCTATAACAGCAGCCCTATTTTTTTCTTAATAATCAAGATCAATTACCTCTGCTAAGATGGTGACTCCTTTCTTTGCGTGGTGGTTTTTGGTACAAGGAGCTCAAGGAAAGCAATAAGTGCCTGTGATTTCAAATTTAATATGACTCTGTTCTGACCCTTGATGGAAGCATTCATCTTCTGGGATCAAAGTCACTGAGAGTGATAGTAAATGTGACCACTCCTTCTCTGACCCTTTGGTTCCCAGGCCCATGTATTCTACATTTTGTGGGCATAGTACCACATAATGGTCATTAATTAAGAGTGTATTCTTTATTCTAGAAGATGACATAACTTCCTTAAAGGATATTATCTCAAGATGATGCCTCAACTGTGCCATCATAAGATGATTCCATTGTTCCACCAGACTGGCCGCATCTGGGTATTATGGCATGTGATATGACTCATGGACCCCATAACCATGTGCCCACTGCTATACCATCTTTGCTGTGAAGTACGTTCCTTGGTTTGATGTGATACAGGATCCTGTACTGGTGAATCAAAAACTGCAGGCAAAAATCTAAGCCCTCCTAGAGTGGGGCTGGCTAAGACCCTCTTGGCAGGAAAGACAAACTTATAACCCAAATGATGTATGTTGATTCAAGTAAGATTAATCACTTCTTTCAGGGTGAAAGGAGTCCAATGTGATCAACTTGCCATGAAATGGTTGGTTGGCATCTTTGAGATAGGATACAATATCATTTGCTCAGTATTGGTCTCTTTTTCTTGATGGTTGGACTTTGGCAAGGACAGTGATTAGATCAGCGTTCATGAGTGGGAGTCCATTATTTTGGGCCAGTGCATATCTGTTTCTGCCACCATTGTTATTCTGTTGATGGGCTGGCTGAGGCCAACTGGTACACTTAGTCTGTCTACTTGATTCTTTATGCTTTTTGTGTGGGGAGTAATCTCTGCTGATTGTGACCATGTGGTGCAAAAACCTTCATGCTTTTGAACACTCTGGTAGATCTACCCATATGCATCTCCCCTAGACTTTCTTATTCTCAATTTTCTAATCATTCTCCTTCTAGGCCCTAATCCACTAGCCAAACCATTCTCTACTGTCCATAAGTCAATGTCTATTCTACCTCAGGTCACTTTTCTTTCCACATGAAGTAGATGATCAGGTGCATCGCTCCAAACTCTGCCACTGGGAGGATTTTCCCTCTTTACTCTCTTTTAAGCCCACTCCTTAGAAGAAATGTATTCCAGTAGCAGTTCATCTTTAGCCTGCACTTACATACCATCCCAATACAAACTTGGTGCTTTTCATCCTCCATCATAAGTCATAAGAGAGCCCTAAACTGCCATAGGGCACATATAAGACCTACTCATGTTTAGCCCTGGATTTACCATTTCCATCTCTCAGTGGATTGCTGTGGGCCCACCTGATTTTATGGTTTGATGGTTTGATAGAACCCAGCTCCTTATGAGCAGACACTCCAACACTAATAGGCCCAGTCATAAGCCAGGAGCTCTGAGCTGAACTAACTCTTCACACTTGTCCTAATTGAGAAAAAACACCTGGACATTTGTTCCCCACATAGGCCATCCATTGTATAGAAATTGTGCCTCTGTCTGACAGTGTCTGCAACTGGGGAGCGAGTTGGTCTAATTCTGAGGTTAAATTAGCAGACCCATTTGGCTCTCTCCCAAAGCTCTGTTCTCTGACCTGACTATATCAGTAATATCTTGGTCTCCACCTTAATCTTTTTGTTATTCCTCAAATAATCAGAACCTGGGTGGGTTGAAAGGACATTATTCCCCTTCAAAGAGATCCTTTCAAGACCCCCACACCAGCAGAAAATATTAGGCTGACATAAGTGCTCATGAAGGGGGTGATATCTACTGGGGCAACACATGCTCTTTCCAGTTCTTCACCTTTCTCGATTTAGAGTGGTCTCATTCCCAATCCAGTGTGCCTGTCATGTCAGGGCTCTAATCCTAACACCAAATGGGAAGAGGGCTTCACCATCCTTGACTGACACCCTGTTCCTATGTGTTCTCGAAGATTTACAGAATGTTCAGGGAATTTGTCCTTTTTGTGTTTATTACTCTTTTATTGCTCTCTCCTCTCCCTCAGATTTTGGACCTGCATCAAAGGGCAATATGAGTGTCAGCCTCCTACCGTACGTAAAGTAGTCCATTTCCTCCACCCCCTCCCACTATTTTTAGCCCGAGTTTGTACATCATCTTTTAGGATGAATTCTTTCATTGATACTTCTTTGGTCTCTCAGGAAAATTGGCCCCTGTGAGTTCACCCCTCTAGTTTTCCTGGATGCCCTGAATTCACATTTCCTGTCTGAATCCCAGCTTAACCACAGACATGCTTTCCAGGACTGCACACTGCATATTCTTGGAATTCTGACTTTTACTTGGTGATTGGCCCATTTAAACCTCCAAGTATTTATATCAACATGGTATGTAGCTTAAACTGAGTCAAAGTGAGTGAGTGGAAAATACACATTGCATGGCCAACTTATTTTCATTTAATGTTTTTATCAGCTGCAAAATTTTCCATCACTTATTCTTTTCCTGCTTCTTAGCCCTCACCTCCCTTTTTGTGTTGTTTTTGGCATTTTTCTATTCTAAGTTACATCTGAAATAAGCTTTTCACATATTGTTCTCATCCATAGCGTACATCCTCTGTTCCAGGCAGCTCTATCTCACAGAAAATCACAAGGTCAGAGAGATAACCTCTGCCTAATGTGGGAGTGAAATAATATTGAGTTGTGACAGAGAAATTGCCCTGGTTTTTTCCAGGATGTCTCCAAATATCTTTAGCAATGAAATAAGGAATTGTTTCTTTTTGAAGAAAACACTATATATAGTGTTTCGAAGAGAATACTATATGGATATCAGTGTTTTTGCATTCATCAGGCTAAAACTCCCTTGTTACTCTAACAAATAATCCCCAAATCTCAGAGGCTTTTATTTTTCACTCACACAAATGCTGGTGTGGGTAGCATGACTATACTGGGTGTGGTGATTCTTGCATTCTTGCATGTAGCTTTGCAATGTCAGAGTCCTTTGCTTCCAGCAGTGTATACAGAGAAGAGAGAGACAATTAGAGTGTTTTATTGTCAGCCCTGGAACTGTGACTATCCGTTCTCCTCACTGGACAAAACTCAATTTTGTGGCCCTAATAATTTAAGGTAAAATATCAAGTTGCAATTCAAGGCAAAATACCAAATTCAAGTAAAATAGCTACTGAGGAGTAAATACCGAGCCAAATACTGACTGTATGGACATTCATAGAAGGTTCTATATTTGCTACTCATTGTCAGAGGACCTGGGGAATGTAGTCTTGCTGATGCCCAGGGCGAGGGCGTAAGATTGGTGGGTATGTAGGCAGTCTCTATCACAACCTCCTAAAATGGAAAAGAAAAAGAAATCACTATTTTTGGACAAAAACAGCTAAAGTAAAACGATATTGATGTGAGTAAATAATATTAGTAATTAGTAGGACAGACTTACTCTAGCCCTTTTGGAACCCAATAATGTCAGAATTTACATTTATTTGTGAGTTATAGAGCTTGCAATTAGTCAATGATACAGCAGTTCAGAAAGTTGCTTGGGTTACTTTGAATTTAATCCACATTTTCTTGTGCAACCATCATTTCTCTAGAGCCATAGAATTACTACTCCCATCTCTTGAGTTCTCATAGCACACTGTTCCTCTCTGTTGAGCTGGGATAAACCCCAGGAATTCCACAGGTGCAAGAAGGAGAAGCAACAGGGTATCTTAGCCTTGTAGCATCTCAAGGAGAGGCAGGTGTAGTTTGCCTTCACGGCTGCCTTTCTATTAGGAACTTTGGAAGGCAGTAGATAGCACCCAGATAAGTTAGTGATAATAGAGCAAATTTGCTAAAGGAGATAAACTTGATGTAACTTGTATGCCCAGGGGAGTTATGTAAGGTGTTGATAGCACCTGATGACCTTTTAGAAAGTTGGCACCATACAACTTCTCCCATTAGGAAGACGAAGGGCCACCAGTCCCATTTGGCTTTTTACCAGAGACCTGGAGAGAGCCACTGGGGAGGTCAATTATCACACAATCTTAATTGCCTTGCCTCCACCCCTCTCTTATAATGCTTAGTCTATTTCACTATAATTCTTTTTTGCTCTTTTCTTTCCAAGAGCACTGTGAGCCTCTCAGTAATTGAGAACTCTGTCTTATTCATCTCTGCTTCCCTGTCAACTGGTATGGCTTCTGGCATATAGCACGTGTCATTAACTGGTGAATTTATTAAGGAAGCAATAATCTAGACTCTTCTAGAAGTTTATAGTTGAGCATAGATTTCTAGATTTCTGAATTTAAAAACCACTGAGTGAGGGTTATTTTGTGCTTCTTCCCCTCCGTTTTGACACCTTTAACTATCCCCATAGATAGTATGAATTATAATCATTCTAGTCAAAATTGTGCCAAAAAACATTCTAGGAAGTATCTTATTCAATTCTTAATATGGGAACGTGTTCTACCTATACAATGGATCATTTGTAAATACTGAATTAACAGACAGATTTAAGGGGAAAAAAAACACTAGACAGGCTAGAATACAATCTGGTTTTAGAGCTAATGCAAGCTGAAGGTTTTAAGACAGAGTATAAAAGATAAGACAAGTGGAAAACATATGGATATTACTGATTTAATCCAAACCCACCGAATTTTTCACCATGTTTGACTAGAATAGCAACAGAGAGTTTGGGGGAAATAAGAGAATATCTGAAAGCCACAGAATTCCTGTTTTTCTTTTTCTCTATCCAGAAATAATGGGTAAAAATAACTTCACCTATTTTGAAGAGTGAAGGTAAGAATGATTAAAATAAAGAATGTGCCAAGAGAGTGAACAGCTAACTGCAGGCCTCCAGTCCTCTTGTTTATCTCTGTTGATGAGAAATGAACACTAGAACATTCCACCCGTCACGTAGACCCACCGTCAAATTAATGGCCAGCCTTCCATATAAGGAGGCAGAATTCCTGCCCCAGAATCGATTTCGTCACCAACCTCTGTGTTGTCTAGTGTCTCTGATCCCTGTGGCGGCTTCTGTTTGTATTTGACAACTGCTTTGCTTGTCTCTTGGCCTGAATCCTAGACCTCGGTTTTGTCTCCGGTCTTTGAAAGGTGCTCTCAACCTTAGAGCAATTGATTGCTTACAAATGTGTTGAGTCTCTTTGGTTCTTGGTTTTTGTTCTCAGCCTGGATGATGACTCTGTTTTGTCCAAGATGAAAGTGAGCTTCAAGGGAAAACATGTGGAATGCTTCATTTGTAGGTTAATTAAGAATAAGCTGTTATCTATTGAAAGTACTACATAATTTACTTTGCATGTGGAACTTCTTAAAAGCATATGCCTCAGTCTTCCTCCAATGCTCCCCTCTTCTATTCCCAAGTTATTTAATGCACATTTGTAACTAAAGGCCTCAAGGAGAACATGTTTAAAATATAACCAGAAAGGAATTTGCTCTGATTTTGAGGGTCTGGACTAGACAACCCAGAGGTATCTTATATTGCTCTCTCTTATTTATCACGGCATATTGCTAAACAAGTTTTGTCTATTCACCCTCTCCTTCCCATTGCTTTGATTGCTGCCCTAGTTCAGGCCCTAATCTCTCCTGTTGGGCTAGTAAAACGAGGTTCACATTTAGCTTTCCTTCCTCAATGATGGCTTCCTTTGGGTATTAAGGAGGGCACGTGTTATGATGAACACTGGGTGTTATACGCAACTAATGAATCACTGAACACTACATCAAAAACTAATGATGTACTATATGGTGGCTAACTGAACATAATAAAAAAAAGAAAGTGTCTTCTACACTAAATCTAGAATTAACTTTTAAAACACAAAGTAATCATGTCACGTTCAGAAAGAAGCATGAGATAATGGAAATTCTTTTGAAACATACATACCTGGATTCAAATCTTGGCTCTGCTACTCACTAGTTATGTATACTTAGATAATTTTTTTTCACTTTTTGTTTCTATATTTGTTGATAAATAAAATTACATTAAGAGTGCTTACCTCAAAGAGTTTTGGTGTGGACTTAGCAAGTGATGTGTATCTAGCACAGTGCTTGGCTCATAGTAGACACTCCAAAAAAACAGCTACGTCTTACTCTTTTGCTTAAAATTTCAGTGGTTACCTACCACATAAAAGATAAAATGTACATTCTTTGGAGTGGACTATATCTCTTCTTAAACTCTGCCCTAAACTACCTTTTTAGTTTTCCCTCTTATTCTTTCCAGCCACAGTAAATAAATCACCATTACTGAACAGTTTTTTTTTTTTTTTCCTGATTTCCTGACTTTTTCACAGACTCTTCTGTGCACTGAAGTGTCCCCACTTTTCTTCTCCCCTGGTTAGGTTTTATTTAATCTTCAAGATTCATCCTAATTATCCTTTCCCTGTGGGGAAAAAATGGAGAAAATCAGGCAGCTAATATTATAACAAGTAGAAATGCATATTAAATATAGGACAATAGCAAATACTTTTCCTGGAGGAACAAATCTAACGTCTAATGTATTAGTATTTGAATAACTGTTTTTGTTAAGAAAACTTGGAGTTAAAGAACTTTTTAGAAGTTGTACATTTTTCACTTGAAAAGTGGGAAAGTTATTAGGCATCATGAGGTATATGTCACCCTCATTTCTAACTTCTTAGATTCCTAGTTTTGTGTGATACACATATTAGAAATAATGTAAAAGAAATCTGAGAAAAGTAAATTTGTTTTAATTTTTGTAACATGAGTTTTATTTTATTTATTTATTTTTAAAGATTTTATTTATTTATTTGAGAAAGAGAGAGAGAGCATGAGCAGGGGCAGAGGCAGAGGGAGAAGCAGACCCCCCACCGAGCAGGGAGCTCAATGTGGGGCTCAATGCCAGAACCCCAGGATCATGACCTGAGCTGAAGGCAGATGCTGAACTGACTGAGGCACCCAGGTGACCCTTTAATTAATGATTTTTAAATCATACATATTGTTGACTGCCACTGCTTTAATATGACAATAGAACATAACCTGTGAGCTGAGACTTGAAAAGAAAGTTATCTTTTCAAGTATTTTTTAATATCTTGAATCTATGCTGTGATGATGAGTTTTTTTATTTGTTCTTTTTTTTTTTTAATGAAAAGGTGTCTTAGATGCTTGTTTTGACCATCTGTCCAAAAATTGGTTGGCTCTTGAAATAAGTCAAACACAGAAAGACATGTATCATATGACCTCACTGATATGAGGAATTCTTTTT
>NW_022589729.1:14416664-14548040 GCF_004348235.1 Phoca vitulina | reverse complement strand
GGGGGGGGGGGGATGGGATGACTGGGTGATAGACACTGGGGAGGGGATGTGCTCTGGTAAGCGCTGTGAATTGTGCAAGACTGTTGAATCTCAGATCTGTATCTCTGAAACAAATAATGCAATATATGTTAAGAAAAAAAAAAGAAGAAGATAGCAGACAGGGAAGAATGAACAAGGGGAAATCGGAGGGGGAGACGATGGACTCTGAAAAACAAACTGAGGGTTCTAGAGGGGAGGGGGATGGGGGGATGGGTTAGCCTGGTGATGGGTATTAAAGAGGGCACGTTCTGCATGGAGCACTGGGTGTTATGCACAAACAATGAATCATGGAACTCTACATCTAAAACTAATGATGTAATGTATGGTGATTAACATAACAATTAAAAAAAGGAAAAGAAAAAATATATATACTTCAAAACCAAAAAAAAAAAAAAATTGGTTGGCTCTTTAACATGGCATCTTAACAAGACAAAGACCAGAAGCATTTATTTTACGACCAGCGTGTGTATCGGACAGCTGCAGTTCTCGTGCCTCACAGTCTGAAGGGCCTGGGCTGTGTAATGTGACAATAGGCCTGGAAATAGAAGCAGAGTGTCTTGTGTTTATATGGACTCAGTTCATATCCATTAGACAGTGAAAATAACTACACAGTGGTGGAAGGTTTTCGAAAACCTTTGTGGAAGAGTTATTCTATCCGGGCCTTGAACCTTGAATAATTGGCTGGCTTTTGAAAACTGGATGGAGGTTAGGGAAAGGCATTTTAGATGGATTGTAGAGATTAACCAAAGGCCTGGAGATAGTGAAGGCCAGGGCTCATTCAAGAAAAGGCAATTAATCCAGTATGACATGAAGGTAAGAAAGTACCCAGAGAGGAGCAATGGGAATTATACCATCGAAGTCTTACTGCAAGTGTTTTCAATTCCAAAAGGAGAGATTTGAACTTATTTTATATGTCATGGGAAGTGACATGGTCAAATCTGTGCTTCAGAAGGTGATGTCTGTGGCTATTCAGAGGATGGATTGAAGAGAAGAGACTGGCAGAGGGAAAAAAGTCACACGATTAGCAAGCAGCGAGGACCTACACCAAGGCGGTGCTAATAGAGAAAGAGCAAGTGATATGTCTCCTACACTCACTGATGGGAAAAGGAAGATTGACAGGACTCAGTGATGGAATGAGTAAGGGAGAGAAATACTTCATTATTACTATTGTAAAACTGAACTCTCTTCCTAAGCTGCTCTTATTATACGACCTGCTAAACCATGGAATAAAGCTTAGGGTGGAGCCAATTTGGATTCTATCCCATGGAAACTCAAGAATAATGCTTTTGAAATCTTATCTACATATTGCCCCGTGCCTTTGCTGTGAGCCTGATGACTGGGTAAGCCTGTATTAAGAATATCCATGGTATTTCACTACGCTGTGTGGATGGCTGATTATTCAATAAGGTATGGGAAGATTCAGCTCTGTAGGCGATGCTGGCATTTGCGTCATCTGGATTATTTTCCTGCTGTCTCTAGGTGATCCCTACAGAGTAGTCTTATTTTCCTACTTACTTGACACGTAGGGGACTGTTGCAGACTCGAGCGATTTAGGAAATGTATTCTGGTCAGTGGGGGGCAGTGTCGCATTGCAGAAAGAGGACAAATTGTGTCGTCAGAGATTTGTGTGCAATCCCTGCAGCGTGACTCTCCCTTAATCCCAGGGTTCCCAGCCCTGAATTATCTTTAGAATCACCTGGGGTTTCTTTCTAAAATGTAGATTTTCACCCTCTATCCCTTCAAGATTCTGATTCAGTCAGTTTGGGATAAGGCCCTGAAAAAGGTGGGGTTCTGTTGTGGTGGTGGTTGTTTTTTAAACATCCTAAGTAATTTTGATAGCTAAATTTGGGAATTAGCGATTTAATGTGAGTTTCAACTTTCACAGGGTTGCTATGAACATTGAGTTTTATAAAATTTAAATCACAATAAAATATCAATTGCTAATTAGATTACTTCTTGAAATAACCATTCCATCCCCTTTCTAAATACGTCTTCAATTTTTATCAGTTTGAGGCTCTACTATATGAGAACATATTTGTTTGCTTTTTATGCATTGTGACAGCAAAGAGAAAACTAATAAACCCTGTCCAATAGGTATACATAACACATAAGTATAGGATTAATTTTAGATGTTGAAGAGATGATAGAAAGTAGAAGACCCGTGCTTGAATTTTTGTTAAATATGAGGAATAAATACCAGTTTCTAAAAAATGGCAAAGAAACATAAACAGAAATTGCTCCTATATATTTTTAATACAAAACTCATTTTTACTGACGCTGTGATAATTTAATTTACAAATAAATTCTGACTTCCCAGTTTTAAGAGCAATAGCTTAAGTTAAATACATTGTTCTTTTCTTCATCTCTTTCAAGCCAAAAACAAACAAAAAATACAAAACACCAAAAACCCTTGCAAGCATCAATAATAACAATGGTGGTTTCAAACACATATTTTCCAAACAGCCGTCCAAGTTAAAGAGATCGCAGCAGCTCAATACAATCTCTATATAATAACATGTAGCATAAATATCAGTTGACCTTGAA
This sequence comes from Phoca vitulina, assembly GCF_004348235.1. Lineage (NCBI taxonomy): Eukaryota > Metazoa > Chordata > Mammalia > Carnivora > Phocidae > Phoca > Phoca vitulina. The sequence continues at coordinate 14,545,457 of NW_022589729.1, read as the reverse complement.
GCTTATAGCATGTTTTAATCGGTTTCAAAACCTTTATTCACAGTTTCTGTGTAACTGGAGTTACCCGGCCTTCTCAGTTCTGAGGGATTTTCTGATATGTCCACTGTTTTTTTATGACAGGACCACAGTATCTCCTTCCTTCTTCTGTCTCTCAGGTCTCATCTTGCTTATGTGCCTTCAACCCTGAGGCTGGATAACTTCCATGTTAATCCATTTCAAGTTATTTGCTCTTCCCCTGGGCCTGTGGAGTCACTCAAAAGGGCCAGGTTGTTCACCCAGGGAGCGGTAACTGGCACATTCCTCTGTCCTTGATACAATCTTCAGTTCTCTCCAGCCAGGAACTGATCACTTTAGACTATTAGCCTGAAGTTCGTTCAGAAGATTTAAGTACATATTCGATTTGAGAAACCTGGGATAGGAGTCCTTTTCCATAAGAGTATATATAATTTTTTGGGCTTCATCAAAACACGTGGGGGTTGGTGCTTTAATCTTCTTGGCTGTAGATTCTCGAGTGTGGAAGTCAATGTTGATCTAAAAGGAAATACTTGCTAATTAATACACACTTCCGATGTATTGCACATTTTACTATGTGACTATGTTTGTTGAAGCACCTCAAGATAATGGCATTAAGCCCTCATTTATATCAGCTCAATTATCTTTTAAATGCCTCCTCCAAACCAGCTCTATACTACATATGAAGGAGGTAAAAAGAAATATCACAAAAAAATCTTTGTTCCAAGTTGGCCCATCGTATAGTTGGGAGATGCAAAAGAGGCAAACATGAACATTTTAAATATCCATACAAGGTGATACGTGCATCAGAAAAAGTGATGTGGTCATTTAAAATTTATAGGAGAGAGGACACTTTGTGTAGCTATTTTTTGCGTGACCAAGAATATTTAACTGGAAGGTGGGACTATTACTAACTGAAAATATTTCTGCTGCTGGAATTGTATGTATTACACTAATCCGTATTTTATCCTAATGTAAAATAAGCTAACTCATTAAGGACATTCTGGGATGCAGTTCTGGCTGGTAACACTGCTATTCCTTACCCCATCCCTATCATGTTAGCTAATTTTGCAAAATCAATCTTTTCAGTCTACTGTCTTCAGATATAGAAAATTAGATTATTATTGCACTGAACTATTGAACATACCTAAATATTTAGCAGTGAAATTATGATACTTAAAAAAGATCTAATCTTGCTATGTCTGCGGAATGCTATTTCTGCACCTAAGTTCCTTTACACATAAACTGATGATAATGAAGATAATACTCACTTGTTTAGCAGCATCTGAATGCACAAATGCTTTATATATTTTCTCTGCTTTGCAATGCAAAAGATCAGACTCCGTTTTTTTATAGTCTTCACAAGCCAGCCAGAACTCGATGTTCTCCTCACTGAACTCAGACTTTAGGAAATTTCCAAAGACATCTTGACCAACTACAAAGAAAGGGTGAGGGGTGAGATAATTAAATTAATTAAGCCAGTAAATGGATACTTTAAAGAAGAAATTTGCAAGAAAAATACTATTGTGTTGTCTAGGCTCAAAGGTAAGGGATGGCTAACCTGAAACAGCTGTGTTGTAAATCATAAAAATGGGAAGACCTCAGAGATTCCTTCACTGATAGTTTATCTGGGGCCAGACGAACCTGTCCACAGTCCCACAGCTGCTTAGTCATGGCTACACAACTGTGCTTTGCTTCTATCTGCTAATTAAGATTCTGCTCTTGTGATTACAAAACAATCTCTTCTCTTACAAATACCAACCCCTAGCCAGACTGTAGAGTATTTTAGGGAAGCAAACATTGATGAAGGTCATTAACATCATGTTCATTATCAACAAATACAATTTCCCCATCCAATTCATATTAGTCAGAAAATGTGCTGATGTACTGATTCTATTTGCTAGTGTTACTGAGGCTTTTAAATGGGCCATTTCTATACCATTTATTTGTTTGGTTGGATGTAAACTAAGTCAGATGATAAGAGGGATGAACCACATTGTACTACTTGACACCCTCCCCCTCAGCAAGGATTCTTAAGAGTGTTTGTTTGTGGGGAAAAAAGGATTAAGTTCATCCTCTAGATAGAGACCACACTGCTCATCTCAACCTGATTCAAGTCCTAATCCCAAGAGACTTGCAATTCCCATGATGAGGGAAAGACAAGCTGATCTCATTCTTTACCTTCTCTTACCAGAAACTCCCTACAAGACTCTGCTTAAAAATTCTTTTTATCAGAAACTCCCTACAAGACTCTGCTTAAAAATTCTTTTTATCATATCTGTGTTATCATGTGTCATGTTATATATAATGCAATTATATACTGTGTTTCTCAACTTCTTTCAAGGCAGCAAGGCACTGTGTCCTTGTTTTTGAATCCTTGGTGCTTCTAAAATGCCTGCCACATAGAAGTAGGCTAAATGAGTAAATGAATGAATGAATGAATAATAAAATAGTGAATTGACTGAATGAATCTTACTTCTTACATCCAGCAGTTACAAAAATACATTCTATAGATAGCTTTCAGAATGGCAGTTCACACGTTGAGATATTTGGTTTACTTTTAAAAAACTAAACTTGAAACTTCGGAACCCCAGCATAATTTTAAATTTTGCTCCCATAATGATCCATGGTAATACCTAATTGTCTCGGCAAATTTGCCTGAAGGACAGTGACAGAACTGAGTGCTAGGTCAGCATTACACTACAACGAGGCACAATATGCTGAAGCTATTAGTGACTACAGAAAAACTGGAATACAACTTTTCACACACTCTTCTATCCAGAATACTATATTTTAATGAAGTCATTCAATCTATTAGTGCATTGAGCTAAACCCAAAACCATTTAGTAGTTAATCATACTTACTTTGGTTTGCAAGTAGTTTTTCCAGAGATTGAGACCACTGCATTACTTCATTAATGGAGAGTCTGCTGGGGACAAAATTCACATAAATTAGTAAAATATTCTTGTGTGTGTGCAATCACACATGAAATCAGAATGGCTGCTGTATTTTGATAACTCCATGAACTAAGATTCTAGTTCCATACATTTTCTTAAAATTTATCTATAAGAAAACAAAACTTCCTTTAGAATTACTACAGTTATGAAAATATCTGCCAATAAAATGTGAAGAAATCCAAATACATCTACTCTAACTGTGTAGCAAATAGCAAATTATGCACACATATGTTGGTACTTAATTTACATTGGTACTAATGTAGTCTACTCTTACTTGGCTTGTTACTTAAAAGAAACAAAGTCTAGTATGTGCAGTATTAATCACTTGCTAGAATAGAGAGATAATGCATAGGCTTCTCTTAAAATGATAGTTCAGCATATTAGTATACATACATGTCTTTGGACTTAGAAGGTTTAATTCCAGGTTCCAGATGTGGGATCATAGATCTCAGGTACGCTTTCACATCCATTCTACTACAAAAGATACAAACATGAATATTTGCATTTCTTCAGTAGAATACATTTTATTTGCACAAGGAACATGAAATAGACTTTTCCAAGGAACAAGGCAATAATAAAAATAGCTGTTACAACATTTTTCTATATTAAGATTGAGCTAATTTTTATGAGCCAAAGTCTGCAAAAATTTCCACATAATTTAACGCCCTATTGTGATTCATTTTTTAAATACAACTGAATGCACTTATATACATATACAACAGCTAATTTCTCTGATTTAATTAACTAAATGCTCATATTTTCTTCCACTCATTCTCAATCCTTCTGCCATTAAAGATAATCTAAGTCCAAATTCACAAAGTGAGACACCGAATGAACTTACAAAGTCTTTGGCCTCTTTTTATGCATTTTATCATCTAGAAGTGAATGATCAGTTTCTTTTAATTCCTTTGGATTAGCAGAGAAGAACATTCCTGGCATTTTGTCTAACCTTGGCGTGGAGAAGGCTGCTCTTCGTATAGTCCTCACTCGGCAAATATCTGCTCGTCAACGTATCTGCTGCTTTATATAGTAAAAGCAGACGGGCTCTTGCTGTTCAAATGAGTCTGTTTATCAAGTGATGTTACCACAGACACTGGAAGTTCCCTCTTTCTTGGTGTGTTATGACGTGTATCTTGAAAAAAAGAAGCATACAGTGATGTCTTGTGGTTGAAACTCAACCAAACGAGAATAGGTCACTTGATTAAAAAGAAAGAAAGAAAATTAAGCATACAGAGGCACACACCCATATACCACACGTCTAAAGTATTAGCAGCATCAATCTTTGGTTTGAGGGGACACTTGTTTCTTCATGAAGATTGCATATTTCAATAAAATATTTCATTTAGTGTACTTATTGTATCACACAGAAACTCAGTATTAGAGATGTATCCCCTCAATTCTTTGAATAATCCTTGATTATAAAATTCATCTGATCACAATATTTTTACTTTTTTATTTTTTTAAAGATTTTATTTATTTATTTGAGAGAGAGAGAAAGAGCAGGAGCAGGGGGGAGGGAGAAGCAGACTCCCTGCTGAGCAGGGAGCCGATGTGGGGCTCAATCCCAGGACCCTGGGATCATGACCTGAGTCAAAGGCAGACACTTAAATGACTGAGCCACCCAGGCACCCCTGATCACAATATTTTAAAGAATTCTTTTCTTTTTCTTTCAGAAAGTAGTGTAAAGTAAACAAATACTTTTTTGTTTGATTATTTGTGTATATATCTGATAGGAAGGAGAGTTATGAGAGGTTATCTTAACTTTTCCCCACCGCACCTCCCATCCCTTACTTCCATGGCATGAAATTTCCATGTTAGTATTTTCCAAAGTATGTGCTAGACCTTCTGCTGGTGATATACAAGATAACTTTAAGGGCTCATGAATATTAATATTTACTAGGAATATAATTAATATATCAAACTGTGATTTTTTTGTATATTACTGCTTAGGATAAGAATAAAGGAAAATTAAACAAAACTATAAATACATAAAAGTAGATTTGACATACTAATATGTTACAATATGTAAATATAATGACACTAAAGAATCACACAGTATCAAAAGAAAACTGCCCAAGATAAAATGAAAGTATATTTGGATAGGCCAATAATGTGTACTTCTTAGGTGAAGGTCTTCCAAATTTTGGCATTATCTCTGGAGAGAGCCAGTCTAGCTTTAATTAAGATTAAGGATTTACAAAACCACAATGAGATACCACCTCACACCAGTCAGAATGGCTAAAATTATAAGTCAGGAGATGATAGATATTGGCAAGGATGTGGAGAAAAGGGAACCCTCTTACACTGTTGGTGGGAATGTAAGCTGGTGCAGCCACTCTGGAAAACAGTATGGAGGATCCTCAGAAAGTTAAAAATAGAGCTACTTTATGACCCAGCAATTGCACTACTGGGTATTTATCCCAAAGATACAAATGTAGTGATCCAAAGGGGCACCTGTACCCCAATGTTTATAGCAGCAATGTCCACAAGACATTGTGGAAGGAATGGAAGGAACCCAGATGTCCATTGGCAGATGAATGGATAAAAAAGATGTAGTATATATATACAATGGAATACTACTAAGCCATCAAAAAAATGAAATCTTGACATTTACAATGACATGGATGGAACTAGAGGGTATTATGATAAGTGAAATCAGAGAAAGACAATTATCATATGATCTCACTTATATGCAGAATTTAAGAAACAAAACAGAGGATCATAGGGGAAGAGAGGAAAAAATAAAACAAGACGAAATCAGAAAGGGAGACAAACCATAAGAGACTCTTAATCATAGGAAACAGGTTGTTGGAGGGGAGGGGGCTGGGAGTCTGGGATAACTGGGTGACAGACATTAAGGAAGACATGTGGTGTAATGAGCACTGGATATTATATAATACTGATGAATCACTGACCTCTACCTCTGAAACCAATAATACATTCTATGTTAATTAATTGAATTTAAATAAAAAAAGAAAAAAAAAGTTTACCAAAATCCCCCCCCCCAAGAAAGATTAAGGATTTAAAGAAAGCAAACAAACAAAAAAACACCTCAAAACAAAACTTAAATCCAATGAATTAGGTGACTACTCAGTGATGAAGGTAGAGGCGTTAGTGCAATGTAAGCTTTTATAGAGTTTATCAATGAGTGTCCAGTTTAACGTAAACCTCCTTTGTTTTTTGTCCCTGAAAAGACAAAACAAATTTTATACAGAGAGGCTTCTGATGGTGTTATGTAAAGTTGACAAGAAGAAGAGAGTAATACTTTTCAGTATTACTTGATGATAGAGTATTCTATCAAGATAAAAAATAATTGAAGAAATCATATTTATAATATTTCAAAATTCACTTATTAAACACTCACAAATATGTATATTACTCTGTATGTGCAAGCATCTTTTGATGTTTGCAAGATAACATGATGCAGAAAGAGAGCTAGTGAGATGAGCTAGCCACTTTGGAAGTGACCCAAACAAAATCGATGGGGCTTAAAAACTGATGACAGAAGGGCATTTGTTTGTATATTTTTTGTGGTTCAATCTATATTTACTTTTCTGTTAAAATCTTCAACGTTGCTCATGTTGGTTTATCTGGTAGCCTCTCATTTCTCTAGATAATTGTGGGTACATTATGTTAGAAAAACATAATTTAATATTTATTTTTATTGGCCTGCTATTATTGTTATCCAAATATGCTGACAATGTGCAGAGTATGTTTCTGCAACAATAGTTCCTTCAGAGGCAAATTAACAATATTAGGACAAAGCACCAAAGGTTATGGGGCCATGTAAGTTTGGGAAATTAAGGTTAAATAAGGTTCTTAAATTGGTTAAGGCAGATCTTCTGAGAGCCTTTAATATGTTAACACACATGTGTCTATCTCTAAAAGGAGGGTAGAATATGTGGCAATTTTCTAACATTTTTGAGACATGAACCCTCATTAGGTAGAGAATGTAGTCTGCAGAAATAATATTCTCTGGATAGATTAGGAAACTCTGGTCTGAGATAGCGGTAAGTATTCACATCATCTATTAATAATTCTTTTACACCTCTAAATTTTTGCTACCTAAATACTGACTTCCAAGTTCAAGCATTTGCAAGCAAGTACTTGCATGTAATTGCATGCTTCCAAGCCCAAATAGAGAATTAAACTCCTGATAGAGGGGGTCCTACTGAAATTCCTATGTCACAATTGACTGTTGAAGCCAACTCCACGGCACACTAATGTAGCTGCTCTCTCAAAGGCTGCTTGCTAGCACATGAAAAGCATGTATGTGCCAGAGTCAGGCAAATTTGGCGGGCTGGATCAGCAAGGACTGATGAGTCCAGGGCAGGGCATTGAAAATTCTCTATGAATCTTACAGTGTCATTGTCTGGCCCCTCTTTGTGAAATTCATTAAGAAAAGACAAATGACAAAATAGTAACTTTACTGAATCTATCACTTTGGTTGAAACTGTAGAGAATTTGATAAAAGCCAGTAGAAGAAACAGTGGCTCTCATAAACACAATCTTGTTTGTATATTTCCTTTGTGAAATTGTGCATAAGTAATTACTGGAGTCGTAAGAAAAGGAATATTGCATGTGGTCTTAGTGTTATTTAAAAAAAAATTAATAGACTTTAGTTTTAGAGCCGTTTAGGTTTACAGGAAAACTGAGAGGAAAGTACAGAGTTCTCACATACTCTCTCCAACTGGCCACAGCCTTCCCCACCATCAACATCCCGCATCAGTGTGGTATTATTTGCTGATGAACCTACGTTGACACATCATCATCACCCAAAGTCCTTAGTTTACATTATGGTTTCCTCTGATGGTGTACATTCTACGGGTTTTGACAAATGTATAATGACACATATCCCCCATCATAGGATCATACAGAATAGTTTCCCTGCCTTAAAAATCCCAGTGTGATATTTTAAAATGTCTACGAGATTGGTTCAATAAAACATTTCTGATTATGGCTATCAATTTCAACGGGGAAAATTTTAATTTTTGCTGAGTTGATTTTACATTTTGGTTTCAATTACTCCAGCCACCTGAATCCTAGTAGGGAATGCTTGGCTATATGACTTTTTCAAACTTGATATTGATTAAACTGATTTTGAACCTTTGCTGAAATTTTGTTGTGGAAGTTAGGAATTATGGGGAAAAGGACATAATGAGTATGAGATTGTATCTTAAAAATGAAAATATATCTATACCATTAAAGTCAGTGACATGAACAGAAATTTTGATTCATTAAAACAAAATGTCTTGAGGGGCCCCTGGATGGCTCAGTCGGTGAAGCCTCCGACTCTTAATTTAGGCTCAAGTCATGATCTCAGGGATGGAGGATTGAGCCCTGCGTGGGGCTCTGTGCTGAGCCTGGAGCCTGTGTAAAAAAATTTCTCTCTCTCCCCCTCTGCCCCTCCCATCCTCTCCCCCCACCCCCACAAACACTCTCTCTCTCTCTCTCAAAAAAAAAAAAAAAAAATTAAGTTTTAAAAAGTCCAGATTTAACAAACTTTACTTGCAGTCCTACAATGTATCTGATATAGGTACTGCAAATAGAAAGATGAATGAATCTCTGTCCTAAAGGGTTTACAGTATAGTAGGGCAAATGTATTTAAGCAAGTAGTCAAAGTGAAAAGTGCCATCAGAGAGGAATGCATAAGAGGAGTGATTAACTCTGGATGTGTGGGACAGAAACAAAATGCTGTTTCCATTTACTGCAAAAGCAGCATGTATCTCTTCTCTGCCTGTTTCTGCATTCCAGATCAACACCCCTTGGAAAGTATAAAAGGCTGCAATGGAGAAACTGGTCTTCAGCAAGTAGACACCTCTTACATGTATACCGATCATGGAAGAATGGATCCTCTATGTAAACACAAGGCTTTGCAGAATTTAAAAGTGGCTCTGAAAGACTTTGTTGAGTTAGCATAATCACTCAACTGTTCAGGAATTAAGACAAAGACTCACTACTTTTTGGGCTCTTGCAACCTCCAGGTTTGTAGGTAGGGCTACCAATAGTGCTTCAGCTACATTTCATAGAGTTTATTTGAAAAGCTTCAACAAAGGTAAATTTGGAAGGATTTTTCTCTATGTCTAGGTAGAGGGATATACTCAAACATTTTAGACTTGCTTATGATTTTATTTTCTAAATGAAGAAATCACCTGATAAGTTTGAGTAAGATATTTGCAACTTGGTGAAATTCAGTGATCTCAGAAAACTCAAACTGAGCAAGATAAGAATCTAGTTTCTTTTTCTCACTCTGTTCTAATCTACTTATAGTCAACACCAAACACCTCTTTTCTATAATTTAAGTGATTATAAGAAAATCAAATGTGAGCCCTTCAGTGAACTGGAGGCTCATGTGATTCTATTAACTTCAATTGCCTTAGAGCTCATCTTGCCAATAAAGTTCTTGTTAATAGGCCCACTTTTCTTTCATTTTTGAACGTACTAAAGAAATCTTTGATTAATATTATCTCTGATATACTTCTTTCATATTGGACTCCTTTCATTTATTATCACCCTATGATTTATAATCATTTCAACAAGGGAGAGTAGTCATGTCAGACTCTATTTGACTATGCTTTGCAAACAAAATTTGCAAGTACTGAAGCAAGCCTCTTGTTCCCAAGTTGAAATAAATGGAAAACTAAATGCTCTAAGAACATTGACACATTATTTGTAGTTGGACTGGAATGATATGTTACATAACACAGGACATAAACGCAAAAGCAGAGCTACTCAAAAGTCAACAAGGAGAGGCAATTTGTAAAAAATAAAGGATTTTTTAATTATTAGGGAACAACTTCAGTAAATGGTTGTGTTAATTTCTCAAATTTCTCATAATACTATTTCAGTGATTTCCCTTTGCTTTTACTGCACATGAAAGTGGTTAACAACAGTGACTTATTTGCTTTGTTTTTCTCCATTAATTATGCAATTTTCCTAGAAAAGTCTGTCAAGTTTGCCTGACATGCTTTGTTCTTTCCAAAGCTATGGCACTTATTTCTCATGACTCCATTAACTACACTTTCTTCATGTCTTCGCTAATGTTTCGCTTTTGTGTTTGTTTGTTTAGTTTTACCATGTATTGATGTCAAAATATACTGGACATTTATTTTGTAATAAATGTCATATTCAAAATAAGTCACGCGTTTCCTGCTTGAGTAAGCACCTTGAAGTCAAGAGATAGTGGCTACTTTTAGCATGATTCTACCCTTACTGTCGGTACACGTGGTCTGTGGTGTTCCATTCTTCCTATGTCTGCCCTGTCCTTTTCAAATAGGCTTGATTTGTTAATTTGTTTCTTTTTTTATTCTTAATTAAATGAAAGGCTTTGAGCCCATTGAATCCTAATGACGTTAAACTTGCTGCATTTCAAAAGGTTTGTGGGTTCAATACCAAGCTTTAACTTTGGCCTGTTTTTGTGAGTTTGATCAAATCAGCTAACTTGTCAGTTTCCTCTGTACAGAAGTCAAAGGTGATCATTAAGCAACTTGAAGCATTGGCAGTGTTGTGGGGACATTTTTGCTCCTTTTGAGGTTCTATAGTGATTAAAAAATTAGACTCAGAAAAATCAGAATTTAGATAGAATTTGTGGCAGGCAGTATGTTTTCCATTTTTATTTTATGTTAAAACCCTCTGTCTAGACTTCTCCTTCCTAAAGCTCAGTGAATTTGGCCACCCAACTTCTCTAGGCGCAGAGCTAGTCCTGCCACTGCAGCTCTGCATGGATTGGGCCAATCTTCCAGACTGTTTCTTTTTCTATTAATATTTGTTTGGGGGCACCCGGCTGGCTTGGTTAGTACAGCATCAGATTCTTGATCCAGGGGTTGTAGGTTTGAGCCCCATGCTGGGTATAGAGATTACTTAAAAAGAAAAAAAAAAATCTAAAAAAAAATTTTTGTCATAAATCTCCTTTTCTCTTAGCTAGGGCATTTTTGAAACTAACATGTTAAACAAATGTATAAATGTATGCTCAGATGTTAATGATGTGGAAATATCACAGACTATTTCTGCCAACCCTCATCTAATTTTCTTGGCATCTGCTTTTTACAGATACTGGTAGCTTGGAAATATTGATCACTTCCAACTGCAGACTTTATACAGCTCCAGTTTCTGAGCTAATTCATAATGAGGCTAGAAAAAGCTAAGTTATTTCAGTTTGAATTTGAACTGGTGGAAAGTTTCTGTTCTGGAGTCCATTTTTAAGATAGGATTTTCATGGTTACAGATGTCAGCAACCCCATTTTGAGTACTAAGTTGGCTTAGGCAAATAGTAAGCTAACTGGAAGTATCGTGGGTGTACCTTAAATAATAATAGGCCTGGGAGAGCTACAAACTGGGGAAACATGGCTGCCATCAACTATGAAACTTATATTCCATAGTTCCAAAGGTAGCAGATTCCTAAAGCTTCTTCTAGCTTTTTATCTCTATTTTCTTCTCCCATGTGCTTTGTTTTGTCTTTATTTGGGTTTGTAGAAACAGAAAACCAAGGCAATATATTTGGTGGGAACTAAAATTTAGAACAAGTTCATAATCTTTTTCCATCTTTTGTCTCAGATCATATGGAAGATCAGGAGATATAAACTTATAAACTGCTATATGTTTCTGTTATTTTCTTTGTAAAAATCAGGTAACTTTTACTTGGAGAAATTTTTGTCTTCTGTGTTTTGTCATTGTGAGGCTTTAAGTTTTATTTCATCTGGATTTGGTGTGTTGTTTATAATTCTTTGGCTTTTTCCTCTTGTTGAGTCTGTTTTGGCCAGGCTCGTAGCTGAGACAGTAAGATCTTAACACATCAAAAACAGCACAGAAATAGTAAAAGCAGCCTGGTTTGTATGGGAGTTTGTTCCATTTTTCTAGCCTGGGGTTTCTTTTTTTTACATTTTGTTTAAGCAAGGTTGAGATATATTTGCCTTCCCCATGTGAAAGGGTGAGTGGACAATGCAAAAAGTAAAAATAAAAAAAGTGAAGTGATTAGCAATGTTTGAATTAAATTATAGCAGGAGGTTGGACATATGCAAGAAAGCAGGGAAGCAAGGTCAGAATGGGATAAGGAGTGGAAATGTCACAGTGGGACTGGCAACATGCATGACCAACTCTGAAACTGATCTGTCTCTCTCTTGACTTCCCTGTTCACTATGCAACAGCAATTGATTCTCAAGAAAACTGAAACCTCTTTAGAATATGGTAGTTGCATCACGACTTACGTGATCCTATTCCATCCTGGGAGTCACATCCTTTACAAGTATCTTGGGGTGCCTGACTGGCTCAGTCAGAAGAAGAGCATGTGACTCTTGATCTTGGGGTCATGGGTACAAGCCCCACATTGGGTGTAGAGAGTACTGAAATAAATAAATAAACTTTAAAAATAATAAAAATTAAAAATATGAAACAAGTATCTTGTAGGTGGTTGCATATTATAATTCATTCTTTGTATCTTTAAGTGAATCATTATTTACCATGTATAGAAAATCAAAAGCTTCTGAGAAGACCTAAAAACGATCAATACATTAGGATTTTCTTTCCTTTATATACATTTCCTCCTGATTTGGGACAGTTTCAAAAACAATGGAGGCCAAAGACCAGAAAGAATGTCACCATTTCACTTTTGTTTTACTAGAAAAATTGATTTAAAAAGTGAATCACTTCAGAATTAACTATGAAAGAAGTTTTAAGTTTTGAGTTGTGTTTTTTTTTTCTTTTTTTCCTGGTGGAATCCATATCTGACTATCAAATCAAATGTCAGTTAATCCAGAGAAAGAAGATCTGAGCAGCTGTGGATGTCTCCAAAACCAGACTACCACACAGTTGTAAAACTGCTGGAAGATGAGGCTACTGGTTCAGGTGTTTGTGATCTCACAGAAGTCTTAAATCACCCATGATTATATCAAGTTAAGATCTATCTTAACCACAGCCTAACTTGATGGCAATACTTGATATTAATCAATGAATAAAACTAGACCCAACTTTATGTAGTTAGCAGGCAATTATTCAAATTTGTTTATTCTTTCTCAGATTCACTCTTCAGTCTCCTTTTCCTATCCCTTTAACTTTCCTTTCCTGCTAAACCCCTTGTATTTTTGTGCCAACATTTCTCTCCCCTCCCCTTCCCTTCCTTTTTATCCCCTTCACTTCTCTTTATTCTTCACTAACTTCATTGGCTTCTGAATGTGCAGATGGACAATGGCTACTGGATTTCACTGTGAGAACTTTACCTTTACTAACTGTCTTCCTTTGTGAAGTTAGAAGAAAGAACAAAGCAAGTCAATGTGGAGTTGAAAGCTTAGGGCTTCTGAGGGCTCTGTCCCCCAAGCTCCTATAGAATCCATAATCTTTCAGTCAAACTCTAAAAGTGGAGCAAATTTCTTCTACATAAAATTTTTGTATGATTTTAAATGGATAAGAATGAGTCTGTTTTGCTCAAATGTCCAGAACAATGTTTGAAGAAGATGGCTAAAAAAGACATTAAGGGCTGAAGCTTACATTAATTATTTTAACTATTATATTTATTGAATGCTTTTTGTATGCTAGTCACTCTGCTAAGTATTAGGTTATCTAGAGGTGAATTGTATTCTGGAGAGAGACAAATGGGAAATTTTAAAACATGTGCTAATTGTACAATGTAGGGTTAAGCATAAAATGAAGGGTATTCTGGGAGGACATAAGGTGGTACCTAATTCAGCATAAGTGGGGTCATGAAAAATGTATTCACCCAACAGATAATACTTATTACATACCAGTTACTTTTCCAGGCATTTTAAAAGAGGACAGATTCACTGGTGTATGCCTCTTGCCCTTAGCACTCTTCCTTTCTACCATCTGCCTGAGCAGTTATGTTGCTATCATGTGGTTTCAAAAGGATGAAAGCCAGAGGCTAAGGATGCCTGAACAGAAATATAGAAGGATCTGAAGACCTGATGTGCTCATGAAGCCACACTTCCAGCCTCGTCAGCAGACCTCCAGGTCTCTTGTACATGACAAAAAGAAAACCATCAAACTTCATTGTCTCACCACGTTATGGTCTGCTTTTAATTTTTATTATTCTAAAATATATAGTCTGTGTGATTTTTGCTATTGTTTTGGTTTTTTGAATTTGTCCTGATTAATCTGAAGATTTGCATTTTTGTCCTGGTAGTTATCTTTATAGCTATGACTTAAGATTATACACTTTAACCTTCATTGCTTTAAATGGTGTCTGTAACTATGAATTACAATCCTGTCAGTTTATTCTACTTTCCCTACATCTCTCCTTTCCCTCTACAGTACAATTTTGCTAAATATCAAGTTTTCTTAGCTTGTCTCAATATTCTCAAGTATTTTTACCAGTATAACAACTTATCTTTAAGAAATATCATTCGACGAGCACCTGGGTGGCTCAGTTGGTTAAGCGTCTGCCTTCGGCTCAGCTTGGGTCATGATCTCAGGGTCCTGGGATGGAGCAGAGCCCGGCGTTGGGCTCCCTGCTCAGCGGGGGAGCCTGCTTCTCCCTCTCCCCACCCTCTGCTCCTGCTTTCTCTCTCTCTCTCTCTCGCAAATAAATACAATCTTAAAAAAAAAAAGAAATATCATTTAACACCCAGCAATAAAAGAGAAGGAAATGAGCACATCCTCAGTTACCTCCACCCTCTTTCCCTTTCCAACAACAACGAGAGCATCAGTTCCTGGGTGATTGAGACATGAGCGCGTGGTGAAGGAATATGGATCTTTTTGGAAGATAGAGATGAGGCAATGAAAATTCTTTCCCATTTTTTCAGATTGCTTTCTTTAGCAATTATAGGGTACCCCCCACTGCAAAGCCGGAAGGGGCAGCTTAATACAGCAGACTATTGGAGATTTCATTCAGCTTTTCAAGAACGAGGTGCCCAACCCCTTGTACAGCAGCACAAAACAGATGTCCTATGTAGAAAACTGACTGTGTGTTAGGATTCCTCTAGATTCCAATCCACTATGTCAGCCCATAAGGCCATCGAAAGTTCTGCTCATGTCTTTTCCACTGTGGAGTTTTCTCTGCCTAGTCTAAACCCTTAGCCTCTACCTGTGCCTAGGTGGGCAAGGAAAATGGCTGATGATGCAGCCCACTTATAAAGGGCTCTTTCCTACCTGAATTTTAATTCTTCTAGTACTCTTTGCTTCTACAACAATCTACTACCTTTAAAAATATGACATTTTCCATATATATATATATATATACATATATATATATATATATAATGAAGTAGATATAATTACTCCCCTTTTAGATAAGGAAATGAAGGCTCAGGGGATGGGATAATGTACCAAAGATCACACAACTAATACACGGTAGTTGATAGAGAAGGACAGGGAATCTGTCCCCATGCCATGCTCAGATCCTGTCTGCTTCTGTTCTCTGCACCAAGGAACAGTTCTCTCTTGAGCAACTGTCTTTCTTCACTTGTTTAGTGGTCTATTCAGTGGTGTCTGCTCATAGCTTGCTTCATCCCTCCAGAGGTCAGGAGGCCCGGCAGTGCCCTGCCTCCAGCAGGCTTCATCTTATTGGGGATGACCTCTTCATTCCCCTAAGATCCACTTTCATTTTCCATTCCTTCCCCTTTTGAAGAAAGAGAAACACACACATGTGCACATCATTAGTGCTTCTTAAAAAAAAAAAGAAATCAAAATCTCCCATCTAAAGTGATTTTCCCCTTCTTCTTCCTTTTTCTTTTTTTTTCCTTTTTTGGTCTTAGTGATAAGACATTTTACATCTCAGTTAAGGCTTCTCTGTTCCTCTGTAGAATTTTAGGTTTTCATATCTTGAGGCTCTGCCTCTAATTTTCTTTTCAGGAATTGTGGTAAATGGCACATATGGACACATATTCTATTTTCTCCTTTGAGGTTCGGTTGTCATTGTCTAATAAGACATTACCCCATCCGGTGCCTTTTTCATTCTGGATATTGTAGTTTCTGTTTCTAGAGGTTTAATTTGCGTCTTCTTATGGCTTCTGTGTCTTTACTCAACATCTTTAATCTTCGAACTTTCTGAACACATAGGGTGCAGTTATAATAACTGTTCTAATGTTCCTGCAGCAGGTGTGTTTGTACCATTGTTGTGTGTGGTACTATCTATATCATTTCTGCAGAAGGCTTTCAATTGATTGATTTTCACCCTCACTATAGGTTGTATTTTCCAGGCTTCTTTGCATGCCTGGTAATCTTTGATTGGATACCAGAAGTTACGATTTTACTTTTTTGGGGTGCTACTTATTTTTTTTCTTTTCATTCCTATAAGTATTCTTAGATGGTTAGGTTACTTGAAAACATTTTGATTTTTCCAGGTTAGGCTTCGTTAGGTGGGATCAAAGCCATGTTTTGTCATAGATTGATTTTCCCTGTTTCTGAGGCAAGGCCCTTTTTGGTATTCTACCTAGTATCTTTTGAATTTTAGGTCTTCCACTCTGGCTTTTGGGACTAATTCTGCCTTTGTGTAATCTCTGAGTATGGTTCCCTCTTACCCTTTCAAGTGATTCTCTCAAGTACTTTATCACAGATCAGCGCTAATGAGTATTCAACTAATACTGAAGTGGAACCCTTTGCAAACTCTAGAGTCCTTGCTCTGTGTAGCTCATTCTTTTATGGTATTTTTTCCAGCTGACTTTAACTGCCTTGGTCTCTGAACTCCCAGCATTGCCTCTTGTCTTCAGGGAGACTGCTGGGCTCTGCCTTGGGTCCCACACTCACCACCCTAGGGAGACACTCTCTGCGGGGAGTAAACTGTAAAGATAAGGTGCACATTTGTTTCCCATTTCTCAGGGATCACTGCTCTTTATCATCTGAGGTCTTGAGCTCCCTAGAATAGTAAATGCTTGAATAGAGAAATCCCCAACTTGGTGACCACCCTTAAATTCAGTGACCATAGCTTTTGTGTCATTTTTATGTTGATACAATTATTACCTAGCCCTAACTCCTTGCTATGACATTACGTGCTGACAGCAACACATTCATATCAAAATTTTATTCTTTTTTCATGTGGTCATTTGATTGTTAATTTCACCTTCAGAGTACTATCATGCTGACCTTATTGTCTTTATTGATAAATATAATAATCATACAGACTATCAAATGACCTGGATTTGTATAGTTTTTAAAACTGAAGTGTTAGACTGTCTCTCTAGAGTGATGGTATTTGAGGTTTAAAAGAAGGAATATAAATAAACATATAGGCTCACACTAGTCAAATGACTAGTCTGAAGTCAACCAATGGCGTCACCGTAAGACCTGGGGACAGCCCTTGGGATCATGACTTCCAACCACTTGTCATAACCTCTAGACCACCATTCAAAACCCTGAACTTTCCATCATTCAAAACCCTGACCATGCTTAAGGAAGTATTGCTTGCTTTGTTAGAGTACTTATGTCAAGTGGTAACTCTCATGTGTGACTGTGTCACAGGTAGATATAGAAATTCATTCATAGGATTAACACACACCAGTTTCCCTTTCTTATCAATGCAGGGACAACACATTATATTTGCAATAGTTTCACCAATAAAAGAAACTTTGCCATAATACAGGAATCTGAGAATACGCCGCACATTCAAGACACTTGATTTCGTGCAGTGATCCCTTAGTGTTGTGATCTGGAGAGGGATGAACTCAGGGAAGTAAAGTGATATAGAGCAGGCCAATTAACAGAAGACGTCCTGCCATGCTCACTGTGGCACAACTCTGTGCCAATTGTTTCATTTGTTATAAACACCAGTTACTCCAAAGAAATATTACCTGAAGCGACTCTCATGCCAATAGTTTCCTTCAGACTTGGTATAGAAGTAATTTTACACTACTCATAAAGGTAATAATGATAGTTAATAATAAAGCTAGATAAGAGGGGTAAAAGCAATGTAGACATTTTTTTTTTTTTTAAAAGATTTTATTTATTTATTTGAGAGAGAGAGAATGAGAGACAGAGAGCATGAGAGGGGTTAGGGTCAGAGGGAGAAGCAGACCCCCTGCCGAGCAGGGAACCCGATGCGGGACTCGATCCAGGGACTCCAGGATCACGACCTGAGCCGAAGGCAGCCGCTCAACCAACTGAGCCACCCAGGCGCCCGCAATGTAGACATTTTTGATTATGTGATCTAATCTTTATTATTATCCCATGAGACAAATGTCATTATCCCCATTTAACACATTAGACAACTTTCAAAGAGATTAATTTTTCTAACTAAATGTGTCAAAACTTGGAATACAACTGAAGTCTGACTTCAAAGTTCATGCTTGTTCTTGGGGCACCTGGTGGCTCAGTTGGTTAAGTGTCAGACTCTTGGTGTAGGCTGAAGTCATGATCTCAGGGTCATGAGATGCAGCCCTGCATCAGGCCCTCAACTCAGCAAGGAGTTTGAAGATTCTATCCCTCTGCTCCTCCCCCTCAAATAAATAAATAAATCTCTAAAAAAAAAAAAAAGTTCATGCTTGCTCCACTGTTCTAAGCTGCTTCTCAAAATCACTGCTTTGTGTGACTAAACTGTCAGCTCTTCAAGGTGCCACTTCCCTTAAGTGGATGAGTACAGTGCACCCTGAAGAAGTTCTCAGCACCATGTAGAGATAAACTTTCCTATCCAGATCAACTTTTTCCCCTACTTGGGTAGTCCTGAGGGGTACCCTGTAGCTCCTTTTTTGTATCTATTTCTTTCCCAGATTGGAATCTGGTTTGGGGCTTGTCTTGTCTTTGGAGCTTTGTTTGGGGCTTGTCTCACATATGTAAAGTGCAAAGCTCATAATCAAGACTCTTTCCTGGCAACTTACCTTCCATGGCTTCCCCACCTCCATCAACTTCACCAATTGCTTTCTTTTCTTAGGCAGTTCTCCTCACAGAAATGTTCACATGTATGAAGACTGTAGTTTTTTATGGCATATTAAGACCATTACCTAAGTTTCAAGTATGATTCAGAAACTTTAGAATGTCATTAGAATGACAATATATCATCTTATGAGAGTTTAAGACTTGGCTTGTGAGTTGCATGCCTCACTGCACATCTTTGACAAAAATCATTCTAGTTTTAGGGTTTTAATTCATCTATTATATAATGACTTTGAGTGTGTTTTGTAAATTTTAGTGTGAGGGTTCTTTATAGAGTGTATTGTTTTTTAAAGTAATGTTTTAAGATCACTTAGTAGGACAACATTTTTGCCAAAATGAAAATGTGAAAAACACTTTGATGGCAATAAGCTAGGGAAAAATTATGAGACCAACTTTAATAATATGATTCCAAAGTAGTTTATGAGAACCCTACAAACCATGGGGGTTTCCATTAGAAAAATCCTAAAATTTAGTTCTGTGAAATCTAGGGGCTTTCTGATGTTCAGCTGTAACACATCTGGACTGAAAAATTAAATCTCATTTCATAAGCATCCTGTGTCAGTTTCTTTGCAGTGCAGGAAATAGGTTCAAAAAAAAAAAAAGATATGAGCAAAGATATGAGAAAGATATGTAATTGCTATGCAGAATACCCTGCATACTAGTTCATAATAATGTGGCCATTTCCAGGAATCAGTGGTTGATTATTTTTCACGTGATATACTTAAAGCAAATTGATGAGAGAGTATCCACATCCAATCAAATTCTCAAACATCTTTGCTGGTGCAATCACATGTTCTTATATTTATCATTAACACTGACATGTAGAGACATGCATCTGAATGTTCTATATGCTTTTTCATGTGTCATTTTTTATATGTAACTCAAGAAATATTTGACAATAATTCACTTAACATTTCACTTTTGATATATTATGCTTCTCTTAAAGAATCTCAAAAGATCTTTACTAGAAAAGCACACTGGTTTAAAAATGTAACAACTGACATATATCTCTCGAACATAAACACCATTTTTTTTCCACATAGGTCAGTTCATCTTTGCTACAATACTATGAGATATGTATTATTATTCTTATATTTTACAATGGAAAATCTAATCTCAGAGATTTTTTTAAACCAACTTAATATTTCATATATATATATGAATTTAGGACTCACTACGTGCTATGTTTTCTGTATATTTGTCAGTCCTCACAATGACCATAGGAGAAAGAAATAACTTAATCTTCATTTGACAGATGAGTCAACTATAGCTTTGGAAGGTTAAGTAATGAGACTGAGTTTACACAATTAGCAAATTGCAAATTTTAGGGGTAGAATTCATAGTCCTTGGTGTCTGATTTGACACCTAATGGCTGTCCATTCTACCACACATTTTTCTTTGGCCCATTGACTCCACTAGGCATGCAAGGACACACGCCTGGAGCCTGTGGCTCCATTCTCCATTGAGTATCCACTCTAAGGAGTGTTAGTTTTATAAGTACAAGAATTTAACTGGTGTGGAAGTTTCAACAAATTGATGGTTAGAGGTAGCAATAATCTCCACAACTGGAATTATTTTTTACATGACTTATTACTCTTTTTTTTTTTTTTTTTTTTTTTAAAGATTTTATTTATTTATTTGAGAGAGAGAGAATGAGAGACAGAGAGCACGAGCGGGAAGAGGGTCAGAGGGAGAAGCAGACCCCCCGCTGAGCAGGGAGCCCGATGCGGGACTCGATCCCGGGACTCCAGGATCATGACCTGAGCCGAAGGCAGTCGCTTAACCAACTGAGCCACCCAGGCGCCCGACATGACTTATTACTCTTAAGAGTAAAACTGCAGAAACATCTGCCCCTGAGACATATCCTTGACTAAGACTGATGGAAGAAGATGTTTTAGCAGCTTAGCAGTGAACATCTGGAATAGCATTTTATCTAAAAGGGTGCCCTCAAGAGTGACTGATTGCTACTATGATTATAAGTATTAAATAAAACCTCTCCAAGGCATTTCCCTCAACTGTTTAAAACTTATACCCTACGTCCTTGGCAAAGCCTTGGCTTTGAGTCATCCAAGAGAACCCTGTGAGAGAAGCAGAGGTGGATTATTCTGGAGTACCACCCTGACCTTCCTGTCCTGCAAACAGAGGTCAAATTTCCCTGCAGTCAACTTCAAAACTGCACGTATGAGGACATGTGCATAGTCAATCCACTGATCTGGACTCTGAGGTCAATCCTCCTCAGTCTCACTGTTGAACTTCCTCTGTGACATCTGATACGAGGAAAGTGTTCCTGTTGACAGTATGTCAAGTTCCCTTCCAGGATGATGGCAACCCAGAGCATTTTATCTCTGACTAAATAAATGGCTCCAAAACTTCGGAAAATGCCAGTATGAAAACTGGTGACCACAATTAGTCATAAGCCTCATCGATTGAGAAAGATTCTTGCTATTTTACCTCCCTCTGAATATTCTTTATTCAGTGTTGGGGCTTCAGAGTAAACTTTGGCTGAATGCTAAAGTAGGTAGCTCAAACCAGGGTACACACAGTTCTTGAAAATAAAGCTGTGGCTGAAGACAGATCTTCTAGTGTGTGAACTAATGCTTGGGGGTTATGTCTTTTAGTTGGGGAGGAAATGCTACTGAGCACTTTAACCTTGAAAATTCAGACTGAAAAATCCAACATAAGTCATAGATAGATTATGAATTAATACAAATTGATGTGTAATCCCCCTGCCATCTCTTTCCGGATACCCTTTCCAGCTCTCTTCACTGTGCTGTCTTCAGTGGATCCCTTCAATAGTTTCACAATGAAAATATTTATTCTTGTGTATCTCAATCAGTTACTGTAATGGGTAAAGGGAAGATACTTTAGAGCAAGTTTATTACTTCTGAGCTGTAGGAGCCCCGTGTAATGGTTAGTCCGAACAGTCTCCAACTTTTGGACTTATGAAGGTCATCTTAAAAGGGGACTTGCTCGGCTATTCATTATTAAAGTGAGTTCAAACTGAATATTTGTTAAGTGGAAGCTAAGTTATATGAATCGTAAGTGTCTTTTAAAGACTGGCTAGAGGAATTGTAAAACATGAGGGGAAAAGAGCTCTATGTGCATTGTAGGTGAAGCTCAGGTCTGAAAGTGGCACAGATGTGGGGATTCATGCCCAGAGAGCTCAAGAAAGAAAACCACAACTTCCTCATAGAATGTCCTCCTCATGGCTTCAGAGCTGCCTTCAGCTAGCTCAAAGGAGGCTCATAGTTTCTAAGTAACTATAAGTAGGGCAGCAGCAGGAACAGACTTGAAGCTTTTTACTTTATTTACCTTTTTTTCCTTTTTGGTCAAAACCAAAAAGTTTGGTTATTAGAAGCAATTTTGGTTACTAGAAGCAATTTTGAAGACTTCTGAGGAATACTGTGGGGGAAAAGACATTTTATGGTAAAAGATAAATTCAAGGGAAAGGAAGAGTGTTATTTGAACTTCTCTCGAAAATCTTTAAGGGTTGAAATGTTACTGTCATCATCTACTCGATTTAAGACATTTAATTAGTGCATAGTGCACACTATCGAAAGGAATCCAGAGTTGTTGTTTTGTACCCAGTAGAGAAGGAGGTGCATGCTAATTGCACACTTATGTTTAATGCAGGGTAGGATAAAATCAGTGTTATTAGAGAAGTATAAAAAAGTGAAAAGACATTGAAAAGGTGAAGAACTTACAATAGAGGTATCAGGTTCAGTTCCCAGAGGTTCCTTACTTCCTCTTTCACCTTGCCTCTGGTGTTCACTGACAGGAGATGGTCCGACCAATCCTTAATTATAGATGGAGTTAACTGCTGGTGGGATCAGTAAACTCTTTCATCTACTATTGTAGTTAAACAAAAATGTTTTCAATTAGCATATCAAAAACTTTGGAAGGCTTTATTAAGTGGTATATCTGATGATCTGCAGGAAAAAATGAAATTCAAGTTCAATGGAGGGGTGATTTTATTTTGTTTATTTGTTTCAAATTTTTATTTACATTTTAGTTGTTAACATATAGTATAATATTGGTTTCAGGAGTAGATTTAGTGACTCATCACTTACATTTAACACCCAGTGCTCATCACAACAAGTGCCCTCCTTAATACCCATCACTCATTTAGCCCATCCCCCATCCACCTCTCTCCATCAACCCTCAATTTGTTCTCTTATAGTTGAGAGTCTGTTTTATGGTTTGCTTCCCTCTCTCTCTTTTTTCCTTCCCATATGTCCATCTATTTTGTTTCTTAAATTTCACATGTGAGTGAAATCATATGGTATTTGTCTTTCTTTGACTTATCAAAGGGATGATTTTAAAAGACTTTTCATTTTGATATAATTTTTAGACTTATAGAAGACATGGAAAGATAGTACAGAGTTCATGTATAATTTTCACCCACTTCCCTTAGTTTTAACATTTTATATAACCACTTTACAATTAGTACAACTAACAGGGACACCTGGATGGCTCAGTTGGTTAAACATCTGACTCTTTATTATTATTATTATTTTAATTATAAATTTTTTATTATGTTATGTTAGCCACCATACAGTACATTATTAGTTTTTGTTGTAGTGTTCCATGATTCATTGTTTGCGTATAACACCCAGTGCTCCATGCAATATGTGCCCTCCTTAATACCCATCACTGTGCTCACCCATCCCCCGCTCCCCTCCAAAATCCTCAGTTTGATTCCCAGAGTCCATAGTCTCTCATGGTTCATCTCCCCCTCCGATTCCCCCCCTTCATTTTTCCCTTCCTTCTCCTAATGTCCTCCATGCTATTCCTTATGTTCCACAAATAAGTGAAACCATATGATAATTGACTTTCTCTGCTTGACTTATTTCACTTAGCATAATCTCCTCCAGTCCCATCCATGTTGATGCAGATGTTGGGTATTCATCCTTTCTGATGGCTGAGTAATATTCCATTGTATATATGGATCACATCTTCTTTATCCATTCATCTGTTGAAGGGCATCTTGGCTCCTTCCACAGTTTGGCTATTGTGGACATTGCTGCTATAAACATCTGACTCTTGATCTCAGTTCAGGTCTTCATCTCAGGGTCGTAAGTTCAAGCACCACATTGGGCTCCATGGGCAGCCAACTTAAAAAAAAAAAAAAACACCCTAAGAAATTAACCTTGGCACAATACTATAGTTAAAATACAGACTTTAAAATCAGATTTCCCCAGTTTTCCACTAATATCCTTTTCATGCTTAGCCTTCAGATGGCAAAAAATTGAAACAACCCTGAGATCATGCCCTGAGCCAAAACCAAGACGCTAACCGACTGAGCCACCCAGATGCCCGCCAGATTTTTCACTTTTTAACAAAATACTCATTAATTGTTGCATTAAAATAAAGTGGGATGGACTTGGTGCTCTTTTGATTTATATTTTTATTATCATAATTTTATCTAATAATGTGTGAATCATATGGCAGTGAAGAGAGTTCATATCCAACACACGGTTAAATCTGAAAATCAATGAGTGATATCTTTCATTTTCCTACACCTTTTCAGAAATAATGGGACCTACACAGCACCTAGAGACAGCCACTTTCCTCTGATTTTGTACAGCAACAGGAAAAGTGTTTGAAGACTTTTTCTTAACTCATGTCTTTTGCACCAGCCATTTGTGCCCGGCTCTAGCCTTTATCGTAATTGGGAGAAAAAACTCCCATTGGTGAAGTCATTGGGAAATATGGGAATTGAAATGTTAGTTGTACAGAAAGCATGGCCAGGAAATAGAAGCTGAGCACACCTGCCAAATAACCAACGGAAGGTTGTCTGAACACTTTTGCAAAAGTGTTTTATTCTTTATTCGTCACGGGTATAAACATACAACTATTCGGTTATTTTTTTTTATTTGGCAAAAAAACCCTTTCAAGAGCAAAAAAACTAAAGTTTATATTTAATGAAAAATAGTTGTTTTTGTTACTCAGGAAGATTGATAATAGAAGTGAGCTTGCACAAAACATTTGTCAACATTTTCCATTTACGGTGGGGGCTGCAGTGCAATCACTGGCCACATGAAAAACGGAAGACACAATTGTACTAAAGCATCAGCATGTACTTTATAAGTGAGTGTTTCATGAAGACAGTACACAGAGATTATGAATATCAGCATGTAAGATATTAATGAAAATCTCTGTGATCTTAGTTAAATGGAGCCTGGCAACCATAAACCATAAACTGCTAGATCTATCAGAAGCCACCTTGAAATATTAAAATCGTTTTACATGCTGACTTGAGGGTAGTTTAAATTTCTTCCAGTGTACTCAGTAAGCCAGTAACTCTGAGCCCTTCAGGCAATCCTCAGACACAGTGCCTTCCACAGTCTGCCATCTGCCTCTGTATGCCCACATTTTTGCCTTGGCTACCATCTCACTTCACGATTTTGATGCAAACCCAAAGTGTGGTTTTCAAGAAAAATTGCATCAGCTTCAGCTCATCCCATGTTCAGTACCCTCATATTTTTGATCATCATATCATATTTTTTGTAAATGCCTATTTTCTTCAATTGCCACTACTTTAAAAAGAGGAAGTGATGGTATGAAGTAGAGATAGCATTCTCAGTGAAATATTCCTAAAAAGTGGGGACAATCCCATCAGTCATTCTAGCTACACTTCTTGGTACGAGAAAATTTCCTCAGTAATGGAATTTCTAATGACAAAGATTCTTTGCTTGGCCAACTTTAGTCAGGCTCCTGAACCTTCTCCTAGGCCCATCTGTACACTTTCTTGAAAAATCCAATTTTAGCAAGACCCCTGCTAAAACAGTTCAGCAAAACCCTCCCATCCTCCATATCTGATCATTCTCAATATCTAATCAGGGTCCTCATCCTCCATCAGTCCCCCAGTGATGTCTGATCACCCTGGCCTATCTTTGGCAAGAACCCTGTTAGATTAGTTTGACCAGATTCCCACCCTACTCTTTGGGCTCCTCTTAGTAATTTTTCATCCACTAACCCCCACCCTGCTCCTTGGTTATAAATTGCTGAGTGCTCATGCTATACTCAGAGTTGAGCCCAATTCTACACTGAGATCTCTTTTCCTCTTTTGTAATACTCCTGAATAAAATTTATTTTTACTGTCTTAGCTACTGTCCAGCTCTGTTGTTTTGTTGACACTAACTTGAGTTCTTATAGAAATAAAAGAAATATTTATGTCAAGAAAGAGTTTGCACCATTGGAAATAATATTTATAGTTCCAGAAGGCTACCTTCCTTTCCTTACTATAAAAACTATAAATTATTAAATGTTTTCATATTATCATTCCTAATAAATTCCATTATAATCCTAATGTTGTAGTCATAAATATTAATCTCTCCCAAAGACTTCTCATAGTTTGGTACAGATTCTTTTTTCATCTTTGTGCTATTCTTATGAGGTTAGAAATGAAAGAAAGTTATTTTCTTTTAGAAATGGAGGAATTTTTTAGGCTTCACCAAGAGCTAATGAGGTGGGGACGAAATGAAACTTACTGATTCTCAGCTCATGGGTTGTTCTCATTTTTCATGGGTTCCTCATTAGAAATGACTAGGAAAAATGAGAAAAATGGTAATAAGATTATTCTTACTGGGAATTTTCAAGTTGTCCATGGAGGTTTTTTTTTTTTTTTTTTTTTTAGGAAAGAATATTTGATGAATCACAGTTCCTTGCATAAACCCCTTTGAAGGAAAAAAAGGAAAAGGTTCAAAGGGGATGTCCAGAGGATAAGTCTCTGGGCCTACAGTGAATTGATTCTTAGTCAACAGGGGAATTTCTCAAACATTCTTAAAGCTCAACCCAGAACCGCATCTGTCAGCAGCGTCTGTCTTCCAGGTCAGAAACATTTACAAGTCGAGCCTAAACGTGAAGCATCTACAACTCCATCTTAAACAACTGTCTTCATCCCCTCAAGAGAAGAGAAGGCAAATAACAGGACTCTGCATGTCTGACTAATTACTCATTTCCTGCAAATGCAAAACCTAACAGTTAACATGAAATGAGGATAGCAACAAGTTGTGTATTATAAATGTGTTTCAAAGAATTCAAGCTCCTCTGAAATATTTCTGTTTAATAAAAGGCCAAAGAAAAAGAAGATCTCTTAGAGTCTGTCTCTACTCCAGGAAATTTTCCTCGCAAATCACCAATGGGGATTTCTTTTTGCCACCAACTGGTAAAAATGACCCTATTCCTGTTAGTTTATTTTGTGGTTTATAGTTCCTGCACTAAATCCTAGTTATACAGATGAAATTTCAAGGAACACTGTTCATTAGTGTTTAGCCTGAAACTATAAATACACTAGAAATTTCTGACATTTATGGGATTGGTTCATAATGATGAATGGTACGTAAGGTATTACCTTAATTTGTCAGACTTCAGGCAAAATCACAGAAAAAACATATTCGAGAGAGAATCTCTATAATTCATCTGGAATTCTGGAAAACATCTCCCTTGTTAAAAGATACAGAGGGGCACCTAGGTGGCTCACTTGGTTGAGTGTCTTCTTGCTTTCTGCTTCATGCTGAGCAGGGAGTCTGCTTGAGATTCTTTTTCTCCCTCTCCCTCTGCCCCTCCCCTCTGCATGCTCTCTGTCTGAAATAAATAAATAAATCTTAAAAAAATAAAAAGAAAATGTGCTTTCATAACATCCATAGCAAATTATGACATTTCACAATCTTTATAATTTAAAATAAACCATTATGAAGTTTTTATAGAAAAAGTAAATTATATTCTTATGATTTAATTGGCTAGCAAGAGGATTTAACAAGAGGAGAAGAAAAAAGAAAGGAGGTTGTCTTTCTTTTGTCAAAGATAAAGAAAGATGTTAGTTAGAGTGGTGAAAAAAAGATTTTTTTTTCAGTAACTGAGCTCCATTTACATTTACACAGAAGGACTGTGGCATTTCAAAAGGAGAACCAGGGAATAGGGAGGAGGAGCTATGGGGGCTCAAGTACAGCCGTGGGGAGTGAAAACTTCTAGAGGGTTGGTCAGTGTAAATGATTAGCCAGCTGTGTCTGCTAGCTACAGTTATGCAAGTTAGGATTCTGTCCTCCCACAGAGACTAGGAGATAGAGGCCCCATCCTTCCTGGTGATTACATTTCAAGGAATGGCTTTCAGGTCCTTGAAAAAGACACTCCTGAGTTGTAGGAGTTACAAAGGGACAGAGGAAGGATTCATAGTTGTAAGCCCTTTTCTAGTAAACGCTCTAGGAAAGGGAGGTCAAAAGCCTATCATCAGGTGTTGTCTAGAACAAGTAGTAAATTCTTTTGACGGCCCTGAGCTTTTCCAGACAAGAGCACCTCTCTGTCTCTCTTTTGCCCGCCCTCTCTCTCTCCCCTGCCTCCCTCTCTTTTTCTCTCTCTTTCTCCCCTCCCACTCCACTCCCCCACTCTCTTATTCCCTCTTACTGTTATCTGACGGAATGAACTATAGAAAACAGAAACTACCACCGTAGGTATTTTAAGCAAGAAGGGTTTAAAGACAGGAAATTATGTGCTTACACAAATATTGGAAATGATAAGAAAAGATTCCAGGCTGGGCCTCCAGGACTGACCTCAGATTGACCCCACTGAGAAGCTACTACCTCTGAGGTCTTTACTAGAGCTGTAAGTTCAGGAGTAATTCCTGGAGCTGTAATGCAGGTGTCCGAATGCTAAAATGAAGAAGCTGTCCTGCAGCCAGTGTGTCTGCCTTGCAACACTAAGGACACTAGAAAGTGGATTCCAAAAGCTAGAACTAGGCATTAATTCTTGACATCCAAGAAGCTGTAGTGAAGATGCTGGAAGTTAGCTGCAGGAATGCCTCATGTTTCCACGGCGTTGCTCATAAGCAGAAATAAAAAGATAGCTTTGACTTTGCTGTTCTTCGATATCTTCTATCAACAGAAACTAATATGAATCCAGAACACTAGCTACAAAAGTGTCTTTGTTTCTTTTCATTTTTTCCCCTTTTTTCTCCCCTCTCCCAGCTTTTAAATGCATGAGTATGTACTTACTCCACCGAAAGTGCTAAACATTGCTGAAAATTACACATAACAGGTGAATCTCATGCTTTTGTGTACTTCACAGTCTGGCGGGGAGCTAGATGAGGGGTTACTGTCCCACAGGTAAGTGCTGGAGTAGAATTGTGGAGGGGGCTCTGGAAATGTAAGAGAGGTTATCTCTAGATGGAATCCGAGATGTTGTTACAAAAAAATGATCCTAACGCTGTCTATGGAAAGATGATTACAAAGTTGTCCATTGTGTGTGTGGGGGGTCCTTTTAGAGGGAAGAATAAATCAGAAAGTATAGATTTAAGGAAGTCTGGTGAGCTAATGGAATAGCAAATTGTTTACTATAGTCCTGATGTAAGGGTAGTGGCTCTAGCTCTAGAAAAGAATAGCTGGAGACAAGACCTTACTTCTAAGCATGAGGCTACAACTCCTAAAAGCACAACAATATCTAAACAATGCCACTTGGCCTTTTTCCAACCTTGCTTTGTAATGCCGACGCTTAACCCACTGAGCCACCCAGGCATCCCTATGACGAAGAATCTTTAGTGAGGAAACAGACGTGTAGATGTTAGCTATATAACCAGATGATTGCTCTGACGGAACAATGTACAGAATGCTCCAGGAACCCAGATAAGGGCTCTCCTAAGTCATTTGGAGACATCAACAGAGGCTTCATGACAGAAGCAGTATTTTAACTGAGAAGTAAAGACTGAGTAGGAATTTTCTAGATGGATTAATATGTGGGGTGGAAGGATGTTCTAGGGAAAAGCTTTTCATATATCAATCTTCCTCAGTGAGGAGAACACTGGCCAGTAGTGGAGGGCCACTATGGGATTGGGATGGCGCTGTGAGGATATGCAGAGACATAAGACAGGTCAAACACTGCCCTCAAGGATATAGCAGAAATTGTGTAGTGAACGCTGCAAGTAATATGAGCTTCTAGAGAGGAGAGGTTTCCTGAGGCCCAGGGAAGGCAGCAAGGGCTTTGTGGAAGGGGTGAAATTCAATTAAGTCTTGGATTTGGAAGGACTGCAGGGACATTCCTCCGGATAAGGCCAGGGATGTGAACTACTCTCCAGAGATAATATTAGTATGGTCCAACGATTAGAGGAAATAGAGCCTGTCTTTAGCAGAGGCACATCTTTGAAATTGGCAGAAATGAATGTTGGACATGTCACTGGCACACATTATGGAAAGCTAAAAATGCCAAGGTGCACTTAAGGGAGTAAGATAGAAAAGTATAGCAGAAAATTCTGCATCTGGAAGTCCATAGATTCAAGTACTTGTCTCATCTATAATCAGTTCTGTAATGTTGGACATGGTGCACAATGTATAAAGTGAGGGCGGTGAAATTTCATAATCTATAAGGCCACTTCCAGTTCTAAATTGCTACATGGCTTTAAGACATGTTGAAATTTCTAGTGGGTTTTATTGTGGTGCTATTGTTATTTGGCCTTAAGAAGGTAAAATTAAATTTGGGGAACTGGTATTTCAGCTCTGCAATTACTAGTTTCATGACCTTAAGAAAGCAGTGTACTTTCCTGAGTCTCTTTCCTTATTTGTAAAGCTGGGATAAGGTTTGCCTTCCCTATCACTAAGGTTATTTTGAGGATCAAATGTGATGACTATATAAAATGTTGTGTATTCTATAAAGTGTTACAGGAAACATTTTAAAAGAGGTAAAGTAGTTGACCATTATGGTAATCCTGTATGAGGAGACATGATCTGAGCATAAGTAATGCCATACAGATAGAGAGTAACAAACATATATGAAGATACTTTGAAGGAAATGTAGATAGAAACCAGTGACTTCTATAGTTTTCAGAGTACAGATCTTTTACCTCTTTGGTTAGGTTTTTCCTAGGTAACTTATAGAACATTTATGAAAGAAATTGAGGAAGACACAAAGAAATGGACCAAGTTCATGGATTGGAAGAACAAATATTGTTAAAATATCTATGCTACCCAGAGCAATCTACACATTAAATGCAACCCTTATCAAAATACCACCAGCATTTTTCTCAGAGCTGGAACAAACAATTCTAAAATTTGTATGGAACCTGCAAAGACCCCAAATAGCCAAAGTAATGTGGAAAAAGAAAACCAAAGCTGGAAGCATCACAATTCCAGACTTTAAGCGGTATTACAAAGCTGTAATCATCAAGACAGTATGGTATTGGTACAAAAACAGACACATAGATCAATGAGACAGAAGGGAGAACCCAGAAATAGATCCTTAACTCTATGGTCAACTAATTTTTGACAAACCAGGAAAGAATAGCCAATGGAAAAAAGATGAATTTGGGAATTTACAATTGTTGGAAAATACAATATTTTATATAGTCATCACATTTGATCTTTAAAAAAACCTTAGTGTTAGGGAAGGCAAATCTTATCCCAGCTTTACAAATAAGGAAATAGACTCAGTAAAGTACATTACTTTCAAGGTCGTGAAGCTTTCTCAAGGACATGAAACTGTTAGGAAAATTGCCACATGCAAAAGAATGAAACTGGACCACTTTCTTACACCATGTTCAACAATAAATTCAAAATGGATGAAATACCTAAAAGTGAGACAGGAATCCATCAAAATCCTAGAGGAGAATACAGGCAGCGACTTCTTTGACCTCGGCCACAGCAACTTCTTGTTAGACATGTCTCCAAAGGCAAGGGAAACAAAAGCAAAAATGAACTATTGGGACTTCATTAGGATAAAAAGCTTTTGCACAGCAGAGGAAACAATCAACAAAACTAAAAGGCAACCTATGGAGTGGAAGAAGATATTTGCAAATGATGTATCAGGTAAAGGGCTATTATCCAAAATCTATAAATAATTTATCAAACTCAACACCCAAAAACCAAAAAGTCCCGTCAAGAAATTGGCAGAAGACGTGAACAGACATTTCTCCAAAGAAGACATACAAATGGCCAACAGATACATGAAAAAGTGTTCAACATCACTTGGCATCAAGGAAATACAAATAAAACCACAGTGAGATAGCACCTCACACCAGTCAGAATGGCTAAAATTAACAACTCAGGAAACAACAGATGTTAGCAAGGATGTGGAGAAATAGGAACTCTGTTACACTGTTGGTGGGAATGCAAACCGGTGCAGCCACTCTGGAAAACAGCATGGGGGTTCCTCAAGACGTTAAAAGTAGAGCTACCTTACAACTGCACTACTAGGTATTTATCCAAAGGATACAAAAAGAGTGATTTGAAAAGACAAATGTACCCCAATGCTTATGGCAACAATATCCACCATAGTCAAAATATGGAAAGAGCCCAGATGTTCATAGACAGATGAATGGAGAAAGATGTGATCTATGTATGATATGTATGTATAGCTATCTATCTATCTATCATCTATCTATCTATCATCTATCTCTCTATATAATGGAATATTACACAGCCATAAAAAAGAATGAAATCTTGTCATTTACAATGATGTGGATGGAACTAGAGGATATTATGCTAAGCAAATTAAGTTAGAGAAAGACAAATACCATATGATTTCACTCATATGTGGAATTGAAGAAACAAAACAGATGAACACAGGGGAAAGGAAGGAAAAATAAAATAAGATAAAAGGATAAGAACAGAGAGGGAGGAAAATCATAAGAGACTCTTAACTATAGGAACAAATAGAGGGTTGCTGGAGGGGAGGTGGGTGGGGGATGGGGTAACTGGGTGATGGGCATTAAGGAGGGCACATGATGGAATGAGCACTGGGTGTTATATGAAACTGATGAATCACTAAATTCTACCCCTGAAACTAATCATATGTTAACTAAATTGAATTTAAATAAAAGTTAAAAAAAAAAAGTGGTGACTTCTAAGGTTGATGGACAAAAGAATGAGGTGGAGGTGGGGAGATGCTAATAGTTGGGTTCAAATCAAGCTAAAATGAGAAACTTATTTCTGAATTTCAAGCACATGGAAAGAGAACAAGATTTTAGTAAGACATGTGCATCTCTGTAATCTCTACTAATATTTTCATACAAAGCATTTTAAAGATTCTATTTATTTATTTATGTGAGAGAGAGAGAGTGCACAAGAGGGACAAGGGGCAGAGGGGGACAGAGAGGGAGAGAGAATCCCAAGCAGACTCTGTGCTGATCACAGAGCCCAACCTGGGACTCAATCTCAGGACCCTGAGATCTGATCTGAGCTGAAACCAAGAGTCAGACGCTTAACCGACTGAGCCACCCAGGTGCCCCATACGCAAAACATTTTATTTATTTTTTTAAAGTTTTTATTTATTTATTTATTTGACAGAGGGAGAGAGAGAGCACAAGCAGGGGAGTGGCAGGCAGAGGGAGAGGGAGAAGCAGACTTCCCACTGAGCAAGGAGCCTGACTTGGGGCTCGATCCCAGGACCCCGAGATCATGAGCTGAGCTGAAGGCAGACGCTTAATCGACTGAGCCACCCAGGTGCCTCCACAAAACATTTTAGATGATAAAAAGATGATAATCTATTTTTCTACCCTGGGAAAAAAATAAATTATAAGGCAGTCAAATTTTATCAGCTCTTTTCAGAATTGAAGATTTCTTGATGCCTTGCAAATAAAGCCAAAGAAGTACAAGTGCAAAGGGCACACTGCTAGAAACTAGTGAGTCTTGAGTTATAAAATCCTAGGGTACGTTTCTGCTCCACGTTTCTGCAATTGCTACCATAAAGGGAGCATTTCAGATGTAGTGCTCTGTAATGTGGGCTCTCTTCTCAAGAATTCCGCCAATTCTTGATACATGGCTGGAGGAATGCAGACCTCTGTAGGTCGTATTTTATGTGTTGCTATGGAACTGTCCAAATATTATGAACAGAGCAGTAGTATTTGACATACAATGGTCTAATGCCATGAAATTATGGCAACTAGAAATCCATTTTCATATCTCTGAAATGTAAGCTCCTAGATTAAAAGAATGGTATGAGTGCCTTTAATAAATGAATTATCCTTTATGCACTAAATTGGATCTTAGGTGGAGATATAAAGTCTCAGACTTCAAAGGAGCTTTAGTCCAGGGAGAGTTGTGCAGACCCTAACAAGGAAATACCCAAGCAGGTCAGGGAAGGGCTAGTGAAGGCGGGTT
Source organism: Phoca vitulina (assembly GCF_004348235.1). NCBI lineage: Eukaryota > Metazoa > Chordata > Mammalia > Carnivora > Phocidae > Phoca > Phoca vitulina. The sequence goes on along the minus strand of NW_022589729.1, from coordinate 14,511,595 downwards.
GAATAAAGAACTTGATAGTGAGGGAGCAGAGTATGTGACCCCAAAATATGCCACTTTGGCACTTGGGTTATTTTGGGCTGAAGGCGGTCAAGACCCAGAAGACTCAAGACAAATTTTTCCTCCCCATAACTACTTAAAATAATTTAGCTAGGGGCTTGGACCAGAAAGCAAGGTATTACTAGAGATAAACTTTTTATCTGAGTGACCTACCTGTATAGCAGGGCAAACATCTAATTACCAAACATCTGCCCTTGTTATTGTTCTGTGAGTTATCTGCTTCCCTTTGGAGCTTCGGGTCTCCATCCCATTCTTTAGCTCCGGATGTCACATGAGCCTCCATTGCCCAAATCGTCCTTTGGTCTCATGTTCTTATGGGCTGCCCCCCCATACATACATACATAAAATTTATTTTTCTCCTATTAATCTGTCTTATATCTATTTACCAGCTAAAGAACCAAGAAGGTGTAGAGAAAAAAGCTTTCCTTTCCAACTGTTGGCATAGTTGGCAGGATACTTCACTGGCTGGACACTGTTCACCGTGGGGCTACTGCACTAAAGAGATCTGAGAGACCCTGGGACCTTGGGACCGTGGACAGAAGGTATGAGTTTCTTACCATGTCAGTCTCTTGGATCTCTGCCTACAGGGTTTGGTGGAAGTGAGAATGGTGAAAGTCCTTCTTATTTCTTTTTCTAACTTTAAAATTGGCAGAAATGTTTCTGGAGCTAGTTTCTTGGATATAGTGACTCTGGTAAAGACTTGTTATTATGAGTACTGTTGATTTTTATAGATCCTTTTCCTTCCAGGGATGGTCACTGTCCTCATTTGTCTCTGCCCATTGTGTTATTTGTCTTAAGGAGGGAAACCATAGGGTGGAGGCAGGCATAGGTCCTATGAAGCCTGCTGTTTGATTCAGCCCCACAGACGGATGAGTTTGTGATTCTCACCAGACCAGCATCTATCTGTTTAGATAAACTTTGTTGTGGGTTAACATGCCTGTGAGGTTAGGGCTGTCACTGACGGATCACTTGAAAGCCAAAGCCACAAAATTGCTGGGCATGGGTTCAGCACGTCAGAGCTTTGGAGCACTTGCCACCTAACTCAAAAGACTCCCAGGCTAGGGGAGTGGGTTAGATTGACAGTAGGATCACTTGCCAACCTCAAAATAATTCCGTGCAATGAGCCATGCTATGAAACACTACCCAATCTCCAACTCAGCCGCCCATCCCTCTCAGGTATTAGTTTGGCTCTAAGAGAACCAAACCTTACCTAAAGATATTAATGTGCATATAATAAGAACTGGATGAGGTTTTTGTTTTGTCTTGTTCTGTGTCTCGAGAGCTTGGTCTTGTGACCAGTGAGAACATCCTTTATGGTCTCCCAGCCAAAAGGTGCACATACCAGGGTGCATCTTGGTGGCCAGTCTAATAGGCTGGGGTTCCAAAAGACAAAATCCCAAGCAGGACTCTCTGTGTCTGACTGTGCCAGCTTCAGGAGAGATGTCATAAGGGGTGCTGATCTATTAGGGGCTTTTGCTGTCTCAACTCTCTTGCTTAGTTAGTGCTGGAAAAATCCCATTCCAGTTAGCATCTGCCTGGTGTCATAGATTAGTGGGTCTGGGACTGGAAGTGTCATGGTCTTGTGGGAAACCAGAGATACCATTTTCATTATACCATTCTTACCACCTGTAACAACAGAGGGCTTTTACTTTCTTAGACTCTCTTTGGGCATGAACTTTCTGGATCTTATGAGGGCTGCAGCTTTTGCATGCTCCTTTGAAGATGTTTCTTGCACCTTTGGTTAAGCCATGGAAAGGCTTATTGGTTTGAATCGCTATTGAGATTAATAAGATTCTGCTCATCAACGGCCAGAGGAGGGATCTTTTTGCACTGGTTATATTTGAAATAATTTTTAGAGAGCTGTCATTCTAAACAATTGTCTCACTGGTACCTATGAAAAGACCAAATTAAAAAGTGGGTACAAAGAAATATAATAATCCCTGTGTGATATAGATTTTCTACCCTTGTCTTCTCTAGACCCAAGAACCATTTTTTTCAGATGCAAACTTTAGGGAGAGGTTTCTTATCAGAATCAAAAAAATATGGAGAGACATATTTGGAAATTGGGCAAATGAAAAATCTTCTTCACAAATATTGGTAACTGTAAGGCCTCTATGTCTCTGTGTATGATTATGCATGTCTATATATGTATGTTGTAGATGTGTGATATTTTCCTACATCTGGATGGATTGCCATACTTAATTTTTAAAATAGCTCTTTTTGATTGGCTTAAACAAACACACACTTATATAAATTTATTATTCATAAAAATTCTCAAAAAAATATAATAAAAACTAACCTAAATGCTTTTCAGGATCATATCACTTAGGAAAATGTTCTGTGTTGAAACAAGTTTAAATTTGTTGGTTTAATTAATACAGACAAGTCTTTAGAGTTCTTAGCATGAAGTATACTATTATTCTACCGGGGTTGTTAGTCATATAAACTCATGTTATCTATGTTACAAAATTTGTCAGCAAGGAACGTAATTTAAGATGATGGCTAACTGCTTTAATGGCTCATGAAATTAATGAAGGATGGTTGGAAGAAAAGCAGGCAGGGACAAGGCCCCACTCGGCCCCCCAAGAGGAAACCACCCTTAAAAGGATTTTTACACCACCCTGGAAGGAGCCTCCACCCTTTCCCACCATAGGTAGATGACAAAAACCTGATTTGGTGGCAGGCACACAGGGAGGGTTAATCATATTAAAACAGCCGCCAACAGGCCCATAAAAACCCCTAGACTTAGAAACTCCGGTGGCAACCCTTTCGGGTCCCCTCTTTCTTTGGGAGCTTTGTACTATCACTCAATAAACTTTGCTTTGCTGCCTACCACTCTTGGTCTGGTCTACCTCTTCATTCTTCAAAGAGGTGTGACCAAGAACCACGGACACTGAAAGAGAAGAAATCCTGTAACAAAATCTTTAGGAGTATGAGTATGATTGTTAAGACCAGATAAATTAAATGGATGTAAGTATGATGAGAGTTTTTAAGTAAAACTTTTGAAATGGGTTCCCCAAATCGTTTGGTAATCTGGAACCTTAAGGTATTGCTAAGTTAAATGATGGATAGTCATTTAAATATTTAGATCATTTCCAAATAAGATAAAATACTGAAACAATTGCTAAACATAGGCTTATCCATTTTTTGGCTTCCTTTTACAGAGGAACTAAAAGATATTTGGGTGTATTAGTAAACATATTTTTGTGCTACATTAAAAAAAATTTGTACTATGAGAAATCATGTCTTTAGAAATTCTGAAATGTATTAATAAATTTGCCAATCTAAAGAATGCTGGTGTAACAGTTCACAATTGTTTAATTCTTAGTTTTCATTAGAAATTATGATTTCTAAGTGTTAAGAATTCTAATTAATATGTGTAAAGTTACTAGAAGTAATAAGGGAAAAATTTCCCATGCTAAGAAAGTAGTATATGTGTTTTTAGTAAAAGAAGTTATGAGGAATGGAGATATATTTTTGCTGAAGAAAAAAAAGGTGTAGAAGGTTTGTGGAGAAGGAATCTTTGGAAAGGAATTTTAATGTGCGGTCAAGTTGACTAAGGTTAGAATAAATTTAAGTTAAATACATTTTAATGTCAAAAGTAAGCTGGTATAAAATTAGAATTGGTTTTCTCTCTCTTAAAAAAGATAAGATTTTCTTGGACTTTTGGTCTGCTTTTGATAACAGATTGTGAAAGTTTCTTTACCTTTTAAGTAATCTGCCTAGAAAGCAAAAGCTCTGTGTTTTATAATTTTCTGTGCTTTATCAGGTCTTTTATTGGTTTTGTTCATAACTGTAATCTCTTGTGTTTGCCCTTAAAATCTTGTCACTTTCATTAAATAGATAATTATCATTTCATAATGAGCTATGATTCTATTAGTCAAGTCTCTAACTCCTTTAATATTATTTTGACAAACTTCCCAAAATCAAATTCTAAATAAAGTCTTTTTTGACCTCAAATTAAATTTGAGAATTTCCAGATGGTTCCTGAAACATTTTAAAATATTTGTTCTCTCTCCTTATAAAAAGAGAGATGTTACACTACTTAGGCTTATTTGGTATGTTAAGCTACCTGGGAAGTGATGATAAACCTTTTTAGGTCATATTATGTTGATAAATATTATTAATGTACGTATATTAGAAATTGTATGAAATTCCTAAAAATCTAATATGTCCTGGTATAATGTTATCAGTCACAATTCTAGTTATTACCTTAAAATGTTGTATGTCACAGAAATAACCAAATTTTGTTATCAATTCCATTACAATGAACTCATCAGATCTTTCAGAATGGGCAGTTAAAGTCTTCTGGTCATTTACAGACAATTATTGCTTTACACAGGTGCTTTTTGAGAGTGTTCCTGCAAAAGTACTTCACCTTCAAGGAGATTCAAGGAAAGGCCTTTTGACAAGTGCCGGATTCTGATAACTTTAAGATTATGAAACTTGGCTGGGTAAGAATTTCCAGAACAGGTGGAAAACTGGATTCAAGCAGAACAAGTGTTAATTACATGGGACTGAATAAACTGACAAGGATGACTGTAATTATTATGACTGTTTTGAAACATCGCCAGTTCTTCTTTGTTTTTGCAGATTTAAGGAAATCTTCTCTTTTCTCTTAAGCTCTCAACAATTTGGTAAGATAGATCTTTGTGAACAAAGACAAAACAACTAACCTGATCTGATCTCTCTGGAATTCGGTAACCTAGTGAGTATTCTTATTTTCATGGCAATATAGTTATTTACATAACTTCAATAAGAATCTGTTCTTCTTGTAACAGGACACAATTGGAAACATTGGTTATATCACCTAGGCTATGCCTGGAATGTCATATTTGAGAGACATACTCATGTACTCAGATACGACCAGATAGCTTTAAGGAACTAAGGTGGACTTTGTGGAGCCGATAAAGCCCCTTGGAAAAAATGGTCTGGTACCTTGCTTACAGGGTTCCTAGCAGCCTTATCAGGCAAGTAAGGAAGGTCACTTCCTGACAGGCTCAGGAATCTCAAGATATTTGGGGCACTTCAAGAAGAGAGGAATTCACCCAAATTTACAGACATCGAAGGCAAGGTCTGATGGTGAGTCCTTGGCATGGCTTCTTAGCCTTGAGAGACTTTTAAAAGTTCAGTCTGTTTCTTATGAAAAATTCCATCAAAGCAGATTTAACAAAGCCTATATGGTCAATCACTATTTTTGCTGCACTTATATAAATAATCATGCCAAGTTTCTTGAAACTAGACTTAATTTGCAAACACATCAGTCTTAAGTTGGCTATCTTTGATAGAAATGAGGATGATTTGAGAGAAAAAAATTGTTTCAGTAGAAACCATTATTACAGGATTTTTTTCTCCATCGGTGCCCTCAGTTCTTGGTCACTTTGAAGAATGAAGAGGTAGACCAGACAGAATGGTGGGCAGCAAAGAAAGGTTTATTGAGCAGTAATGAAGTAATAGTACAAAGCTCCCGAGGAGGAAGGGGACCCGAGAGGGTTGCCACCAGAGTTTCTCAATCTAGGGGTTTTAATGGGTTTGTTGGCAGGCTGTTTTAATCCGATTAACCCTCACTGAACCTGTCACACAATCAGGTTTTTTCATTTGTCTATCACAAGGGAAAGGGTGGAGGGCTCCTTCCAGGGTGGTGTAAAATCTTTTTAAGGGTGGTTTCCTCTTAGGGCAGGGGCCCCTACCTTCCAGCTATCCTTCATCACTATTATATACACTTTTGGATATTAGATTCTAGTGCTGTTCATTGTCTTTAAGGTTTTGTACTGGATCCTGAATCCTTCCAGTTACCTCATAGCTGGCGACAATTCTCCAAACTAACATCCAATTTTCTCCCACCTTTTTGGCTTGGAATCTCCCACCTTTCCCCCCAAAGCCCTTCAAAACAAAATGTGAACTTGTTATAAACTTAAGAGAGATCACCACAATAACTCATGTGTGGACAGTCTTCATGCCTGTTGCTGTGTGGCCACTCAGAACGATCACCAGAGACATTCAAACTGCAAACCAGGAAAATCTGTCAGACTGCCAAAGCCAGCCTCCACTCCATCCGAGATGCTTCAAGCCAGACGGCTGGCAATCTTCTCAACGGATTGCCTTCAGAACTCAGAAACCAGGATTAGAGTCCGCTCCAATCATTAACCACTGTGTTTCTTTTGTTTCCATAGAAATGCCTCTTATTAAATACCCAATTGCTTGCACCATAGGTCTCACTTCGGAAACACATCTGCATCACCACCTCCTGAAATGAGACGCCCCATTTGACTGAACTGACCTGTTCTCAGGACTAAGAAACCGGTTCAATGAGATGAAGCAATCTACCAACTCAATTTATGGACTGAAACTTCTTGGGGAAGTTTCAAAGGTATGACTGAGGAAGAGCAAAATACCTGACCCCAAAATAGGCTGCTTTGGCATGTGGATTATTTTGAGCCGAAGGCAGGCAAGACACAGTGGACTTGGGGTGTCTGGGTGACTCAGTCAGTTAAGCATCTGCCTTTGGCTCAGGTCATGGTCTCAGGGTCCTGGGATTGAATTCTGCGCCGGGCTCCCAGCTCATGGGGGAGTCTGCTTCTCGTTCCCTCTCTGCCCCTCCCCCATGCTCGTGCACGCGCATGTGTGCTCTCTCTCTCTCAAATAAATAAATAAGATCTTTAAAAAAAAAAAAAAAGACCCAGTGGACTAAAAAAAAACTTTTACTGCTTCCTTAACTGCCTAAATGAATTTAGATGGGGGGCTGACCCCAAAAGAAAGCTATCACCAGAGGTAACTTCTTACCTGAATGAGCTATCTCTATGGTAGGACAAACATCTAATACCAAACATCTGCTCTTCTTATTGTCCTGTGAATCACCCTCCTCCCCTTTGAAGCCCCAGGCCCCTGTCCCATTACCTCAGGATGGCATATAAAACCTCAAATATCCACATTGTCCTTGGGTCTCAGGTTCTTATGGGGCTTCTGTATTTACATAATTAAATTTGGTTTTGTCCTGTTAATTTGCCTCATGTTAATTTACCAGCCAAAGAATCAAGAAGGATGGATGAAAACTTTTTCCTCCCCAATATTAGCCTCAGGGATCTCAATTTTAATGTCGATGTTACTAGAGCTGCTTAAGACTCACCCCAGAGGTGTGGTTGGAGGTAAACAAGATCACTGGACTCCCAGGTCAGGGACTTCAAAGCAAGGCTAAGGCAAAGCAAGGCTCCTCCTTCCAGCTCCCCTGTTTTGAGAAGTGAGACCCCAAACTCTCAGCTACTCAGGTTTTGATGTTTGACTCTTTCTCAGGTTCCAATAATTGTTGACGAAACTTTGTTCAAATTTAAAATCAGAAGTTACCTACCATAAAATTCATCTATTGATTCCTGCCCCCCCCCCCCTTCTGGCTAGTTCTAGCTAAAATGAGGTTAATTTAAATAAGAAATACAGATTTCTGTGCACCTTTTAAAATAACAGTTCTGTGAATGCTATTTTCTTCTGCAGATTATGCTAAAGCCAGTTTCCTCTCTGAATGAATGTTTCTAACACGTGAATTCAAAATACAACAAGCCTACGTCACCAGATGCCCTGAGTAAACAGGAACTAAGTGCAGCTGGAGCTTTGTGGCTTTTCTTGCTTTCTTTCCTTTTTTCTCCTCTTCCTCAGACCGTTGCTATTAAATACTTTTTTTTTAAATTAAAGAGGAAAAAAAGTTTTTGTTTTTTAATAAATCCTTTAGCCTGTACCAAAAAAATCAAATTAAAAAGTTCAAAACTTTCAAAAGAATGAAAAAGTTTTTCTTTGCAGAACACAGGAAAATCCATTTGTCTCAATATCTGATCACGTTTCCCTGACAGTAGAAAGTATTCACTTCTTACTGCTTCTCTATTTTCTCATCTGCCCTGCCTACGAGGGGAGGAAGAATGCTTTCCCTCTTTTTTTTGGTTCCTCATTAAAACAACATGAAAATAAATTAAAAAAAGATTTTTTCTATTTATATCACTTTTCTTGGAAATGCCACCACCTGGATATCCTTGTCTGGAATATGCCTTCAAAAGTGTGGGAGGTCTAGAAAAATTATACAATAAGTAGAGGAAGTTAAAAAAAAAATCTCTTGAATAAAACATGGTCTCAGAATTACTTCCAAACATCAAATTGTCCATTATTCCTTTTTTTTTTGGGGGGGGGGACCATTCGTATATACTGGAAGAAAGTCAACAAAACAGGGTCAAAGTTCAGCTACAACAAGAGTAAATTTAGGAATTGTAAGAACTAATCAAAACCTGTGACAATTATTGGTATTATCTTGTACCAAATATTGTTCAAAATAAGAGGCTTGTCATCTCGTCTTGAAAATTGGCTTTGCTACAGAGACTCTTCTTATAGTCCTCACAAGAAATGCTTTATGTGCATGAATTCTGTCCAGTGGTAGCTTTTCTTCACGCATAAAATAAGAGATGAGAATGCAGTGGACAAATAGCTTGGATTTATTTATGATCCAGTTACAAGTTTCTAACTGTTGCATTTCCCATATGAAATGGAAATGGAAGCAAGTAACATAAAGCTTCTTAAAAGTCTGACATGAAAAGGAATTGTATTAAAATATGTCCGTGGCAAAGTGTGCTCACAGTTAAGCTCTTATCTGTAAACAGATAAAACAGATTAAAAGCAAATCTATGGTACAATTCTGTGGTCTTCCTGCCTATTGCCCAGCTTAGTGAGACATAGATCCTACTGAGTGAACAAAAAGTTGCCTGATACTTGCTGTTTCTAGGCTGTTGAGTTTCTGAAGAAGGAAGTAGATTAGTCAACTGTGTCATCTATGAGTGGCAGAAATACGACACTGACATAACTGATAATTTGTATGCTTCATCAAATGACAGTGTGCATGGTGTTGTTTAAAATTTTAGGAGATAAGATGCTTTACATTATCTTTTTGGCGAAATTTTGTTGTCCTCCCTTGATCGCTGACTTCAAAGTAGTTGCTCAAAATGAAAGAATAACAAAATGCATTATGAAGATGAATTTAGTTCTCTATTATAATCTGTGAAGTAATAGAGTCTGTATCACTGGTTGTCAGCCAAGGGTGATTTTGTCACCCAGGAGACATTTTACACCTTCAGGAGATATTTTTGATTATCATGACTGAGCAGGGAGTAGTGAGAGGTCAGGGGTGATGGTGAGCGTGCTACAATGCATAGGATGGCCTCCCACAACAAAACATTATCCAGCTCCTGTGTCTACAGTGCTGAGATTGAGAAACTCTATTTTATATGAATTATCAGAATGAACAAATAACATGTATATGATATAATCCTGAAGTAGTTTTGTTCTTTTCACATTATAAATTTTTAGAACGTTTTTCTACATGTTTTTAGAGTTTTGTTATCAAACACATAAAATAATTACTCATGTTATATCCAGTTTGAACCTGGAGGACATAATTATATTTTTAAAGACATGAAAGGGACACATTTCCTCTTCCATTTGTGTGTTAGATGAATTTACCTTTTTCCACTCATTCATAAACCCCAAAATAGAGGCTGTCTTCAAAATGGAGAATAAGTTTAATGCAGATTTCAGGAAAAAAAATAAGGTCTATTTTACATTGAAATTATCAGCACTGTCAACATTATTTCAACCCATATTATGAGTTATTAAGTAGTAACACCTGTAGGTTTTCTTCCTCTTGTTGAGGTACAAGAGGAGAGTGAGGTATAAAGTAATATTTAAGAATGGAAATCTGTGTTCCTTTCGTATTCCAATTTTGAAAATTTTCTTTCCACTCATTCCTCCTACTGTGATGAGGGCAGGAAAAAGGAGATCTGGCAGAAGACTGGAAAGAACAATGCAGTTCACTCAGCTTAGAGAAATGATGTGGTACTACATTCCTGAGCCAGCAGAACATTTTGCCAGGAAACCAATTTCAAAGAAATCAGCTGATAAATACACAGTCCTTTGGTCCCCATTTGGAACCAGAATATATGTGTACACACATCTTTTACCAAGCTGGCTGTAAAAATGACATCACTCATCAATAAACAGTGACGTAAACTACAGTGAGTCTGACCCTCCTTCACTGTAATTATTGAATATCAATCCTCTCCTATAAATTATTCTCAAATTATTTCTGAGCTCCTCAAAGAGGTGCCTCACATACAACCGCCTTATGGCCCCCCTCACTTCCTCCTCTGTCCTGTGTTCCTCCCCCTTGTTGGTATTTCCTGTCTTCACCCAGCCCAGGCAGCCCCTCTCTTGAGGACACCTCTCAGGAGTTGATGGGGATTCTGAAACTGCCTTCCACATTTATATGTCCAACCTGACCACTCTCTTAAATACCACACTCATGTTGCCAATGTCCAGGTCACTGTCTCCACTACTCAAATGTCTAAGAGGAATCTCAAACTTCCATGTTGAGAACTGAACTCCTGATATCTGTCTCTACCACCACCCCGTCTGTCTCTCTCACAATTCCTTGTCTAAGTTCATGGCAACTCTTGTTTTTCTGTTCCTCAAGCCACAAACCTTGGAGTCATTCTTCATTCCTCTTGAAGTTTTTCTTTCTCCTGACACAAAACCCATCATGAATCCTGTTGGTTTCATCTTCAAGGTGTTTCCAGAGTCTGGAACTTCTCACCCCTTCCACAAACACTGTCCTTGGATCCACCACCATTACCTCCCACCTGGATTATTGGAATAGTCCCCTAACCAGTCTGTTGCTTCCACCTGGGGTCCCAAACTAATTTCAACACGGATGTTGTAAGTTAGATTGCTTAAAACCCTCCAATGATGTGCCATTTCTCTCAGAGTAAAAGTCAAAGTTCTTAAGAGGGCCTAGAAAACCCCCCAGAATATGTTCCCTCACTTTCCTATTTGACTTGCCTGACCTTATCTCCTGCCAAAGCCAGCATCATGGGTGTGTGACCTGTGCAGTGACACAAGGTTCTGTGCTCAGAAGGTGTGGATGCACGGTTTAAGTCTCTGCTATAGCTATTTTGAAATACTTTTTTTTTTTAAAGATATTATTTATTTATTTGACAGAGAGAGAGAGCAAAAGCAGGGGCAGCAGGAGAGGGAGAAGCAGGCTCCCCGCTGAGCAGGGAGCCTGATGTGGGGGCTCGATCCCAGGACCCAGAGATCATGACCTGAGCCAAAGGCAGACGCTTAACCAACTGAGCCATCCAGGCGCCCCTATTTCGAAATTCATAATAATTTTGAACAAAGAGCTCCACATTTTCATGTTGCATGGGGCCCCACAATTAATGTAACCAGTCCTTTCTTCTACTTCTCTTCTCACTCACATCCCTCAAGCTGCCCCTGCATACTGCTAGGAACATTCCACGCACTCTCTCTCCCAAGCCTTTGTATTTGTTGCTCCCTCTGCTTGGCTCTCTCTTCCCCAGAGAACTTATATGACTTCACCTTCATCTGCTACAAATCTTTGTGTTAATGTTAGTTTTTCGGTGAGACTTACTCTGACCACACCATTCATATAGTAAACCGTCTTCCCATTTCTCCTACTCTGATGCATTTTTTCTCATTGTACTTAGGATCTTCTTACCTATTTAACATTTTATTTGTTTTGTTAATTGTCTATTATCTATATTTCTCCCTCTCGAATATAATAAGCTTCATGAAGGCAAAGATCTTTGTCTGGTTCTTCGCTGTCGTATACTATGTGCCTGATACACAGTAGGTACTTAATAAATATTTATTTGATGAGTGAATGAATAAGCAAATCAGAGTTCAAGAAATAACCTATAGTTAAATATGTACAGAATGTGACTTATTTCATTCACAACAAATCTTTTGTTGTGTCCATATGCAACCTGTTTTGCTCTAATTCAAAAGGGAACATGTCAATTTTCTCCATTAAAGTATGAGAAAATTCCAGTTTATGTAAAAGCAGTCAACTTTAGGCTAATTTTGAAATGCAACATATTTTGTGCAAAGGTGCATTGATGATTTTGTAACAGAAACATAAAAAACCTGGCAAATGGGGATTCCTCATTAAAAACAAATAAACAGAATAATACTCCTCCATTTTTCACATGCCTCCCCCCACTGCCAAATAAACATGTGTAAGTACACAAGACTTACTTGGTGGTAAAACTGAAACCTGGTGGTGGTAATGATTGCATCTGGACAGACTGGAGGCAGACGTGAATAGCCAGATCTGACTTAGCTCTACTGTTTCATTTCCTTTAAGCGTGGCTCTAAATGCGTGGCTCTCTTCGTCTCTGTCTCTTCACAGGCTGTGCGAAGAGAAAGAGATTGTACTTCAGATTGTACATCAACACATCTTGTCCTGTCTTGAGCCCTTGCACAGATGTTTGTCTTTAAACAGACAGCAGATCTCAGATCTTGCTCTTTGGACATTATTTTTGTTTTTCCTTGAATTATGAGTTTTACTCTTTAAACCCTTATTATCAGGTGGTGATCTTGTTTCCCAGTTTACTGAGAAAAACAGAGGTAATTAGAGGAGAATTTCTGCAAATTCCCACTACCTCATCCACTCAACCTCTGGCCTCTGTGGCTGCATATTCTACTTTCTCTGCTGTTATCAAGGAGGGATTGCCCCCAGCGAACACCAGGACTAGCTCTTTCCTTTCCAGAAGGGTATTCCTCCAGAAATTCTCTTCTCTCTACAATTTTCTCTCTGCTAACATGATCTTTCTTATCAGTATGTAAATATGGACTGAGTCCTTAATTTTCTTTTCCCATTAAAAAAAGGTTACGTCTCTTGGTCTTATTACTCCCTTTCAACCACTGCGCCTATTTTTCTCTTTCTTATGGTAAATCTCCATCATAGAGTCAACTATGCTCCTATCTCTGATTTCTCTATTTCCATTTTATTCTGAGTCAAGCTTTTGCTTCCAGTATTCCACAGAAACTGCCCTTAGTCTATGTCACCAAGATTTTCTGTCATTGAAACCAAGATCTATGCTCAGTCCCCTTTTTACCTGAACTATGAGTAAAATCAGACATAGTTGATTATCACTTCCTCTTTGAAATATTTTTTCACTTGTCTTCCAGGACAAGTCTGGTTTTCCTTTCACTTCATGGGCCATTTTTTTTTTTTTCTTCATTTTCCATTGCTGGTTCCTCTTCAGCTCCTGACTTCTTGATTTTGGAGTGGTCCAAATCTCAGTCCTTAAATCTCTCTTCTATTCTGATTTAATTCCTGAATCATCTCATTCATTCTTATGGTTTTAATACCACTTACATGCTGTAAATCCCCTAAATCTCTCTCTTTCCCTTGATTCTTCCCTTTAACTTGAATGTTTAATTGGTGTCTGAAAATTAGGATGTCCATATGTCCCATCACTCTTAACTTGCTCTTGTCAATTCTTTCTGATCTCCACGGACTTATAAAAATTCCATTTTGTAGGTGCTCAGACCACAGTCTTTAGAGTCAATCTTGATAACCTCTCACACCCAGTCTGTACTTCATCCTGTTAGCTTTGTCTTGAAAATATTCAGAATCTGGTTCCTTCTTATCACTTCCACTGCTACCAACCTGCTCTAAGCCATCATTATCCAGTGCTTGGATTATAGCAATAACCTCTTATCCAACCTTCCTTTTTTTATCCTCCATTTCATCCCACACCTTTAGTCTATTTTCTATATAGCAGCCAGAGTGAGCCTTTAAAAAAATTGATTATTTACTCTTCTGATCAAAATCATTCACTGACTTTGTACTTTACTCAGAGCAAAGTCAAAGTCACTAGGAAGCCCTACAAGGCTCTAAGCACTCAGACTTTCTATAATCACTCTAACTTTATGTCTTGAATACTTCATGCCACTGACACTTCTTCCTTGACTCTGCCTTTTGCACATTCCCTTTGCACAAATTGTTTCCCCTACTTAGAAGACTATTTCTTGAATATCTGGATGAGTTGGTCCCTTACTTCTTTTAGATTTTGTTTATCTCTTCTTAGTGAAGTCTTTCCTGACTACCATATTTCTATTGCAACCCTTCAAAACTCTTTATTTTCCTTCCCTGCTTTATTCTCATCTACAGCAATTAAAATCATCTAACATTCTTTATATTTACTTCTTACTTTTTAAAAATTGTCTGCTCACACTAGAATATAAGTCCTACAAGAGCAGGTATTTTTATATTTTTGTCCACTGCTGTTTCCCTGGTGCCTGGAACAGTACTTACCACATAGTAGGTGTTCAATAAATATTTGTTTAATAAGTAAATGAATATATTTTGTACCTATTTGATTATATATGTATAATTACAGTCTTTGATAAGCAAAAGTAAAAAATTACAGTCCCTATTTTAGGTCACCAAAAGAAGGTGGGTCAAAACAAAGTGAGATAAATTATTTTTAGTTTTTTTTTTTAATGAGAAACTATCTTAGAATATATGTCAACCACATATTCGGTCCTGCATAGCATTTTCCTACTACTCTTTTATCTAACTTCATTCTTGTCTTTTCTTTGTTTCTCCCTGGGATTAAAAAGCATGCTCCCTAACCATGGTATGTGACATGTTTAATAATTATTTTATAATAGTTATTTTTAGCTCAAGAGTTTGAGCAATCTCTACACCCAACATGAGGCTCAAACTCATAACCCTGAGATCAAGAGTCACATGCTCTATCGACTAAGCCAGCCCAGTGTCCCTTTAGCTCAAGAGTTTGCATGGGCCTGTAGCAACTCTTTGGTAATGGACACCCCAAAGGACCCAGGCTGAAGAGGGGGGACATTCTGATTCTGTTCTCAATCAGCATGGGAAATATGAATGAAAAATAAAAAGACAGAAAAATCCTTGGTGATATTTAACATCCTGCTTTTCTATGATTGAAACTTTCCCAAATGTGCAAGTACCCAAATTTTCAGATATATTAGTCTAATTATCCTTTTCAAAACATGAAAATGATAAATCAGAAAAAACAAAACAAAACAAAACAAAACTTAGAAGGATGCATGAATGATCCTGTAATCTCTTGTGGTATATCTGAGTGAGCATGATTCTACACATTTGTGTGTGTGTGTGTGTACCTCTGTGCATATGTCTCATTTTTAAATGTGCTTGAAGCTGCTCAAGAGAAGGGGATTGTCCTTGAGAAATCCCCAGTATTTGTCTTTGAAGGTGAGCATCTGCCTTCCATCATCTCATGATTCTCCTGATCCTTGACCAGAAGTAAATGACACAGAGAGCTTGTGAAAGTGACTAATGGTGAGAATCTCTTAGTTCCTGGATTTTTAAAGGACAATTAACTTGATATTTATGGATGACTTTTTTTTTAGAACACTTATGTTCCTTTTAAGGTATGTGAGGAAGACTGGATTCATTATGCTGTCATTCAGTGAGTCCTCCAAAATGTTTCTTGCTGGACCTATTCACTGAAAATTTTAGTGAGCAGACCTCATAGTACCTTCTGAAAACTCTAGAGGAGAGACAATAGATGGCCTCAGTAAGTTCTCTATTTTCTGTGGAAACTGTGTAGGTTGTTCATGTGGAGGTGAATCAAATGATATTTGCCTTGATCTTTTCCTACCTTGGTTTTGTGATCCCAGGCTGATTACCACATGTGTGAATACTAATCATTTGCTTTTTCTTTGTGTGGTTTCTTTGTATTTGTTTAGTTCTTGAGCTCTTTGGCTCTATGTGCCTTCAGATTTATTGATGACATTTTATTAATTTATAGTTCAAAATGAGCTGATTAGTGTTCATGTTTAGTTACTATTGATGTAAGTTACACTTGCATTTGTATGTAAGTGATATGTTGCTCATACAAATAGGAGTGGACTCCAGAACCTTGTCCATTATCACCAGCCAGTTGTGCAGGAATTCTGCTGGGGATTTTATAAAATCAAGAGAATTCATTGAGATTGACAGCATCCATATTGTAAATCATGTGTAATTTACTAAAGAAATACTTTACCCATGTTCAATTAGTAATTTATTTTATTCAAAAACTATTTATTAGTTTCCCATCATGTTTTGGAAATTGTTCTAGACACTGGAAGTGTAGCAGAAAACAGAACAGACAAGTCCCTGCCCTCACGGAGCCTACGTTCTAGTGGGAGTGGTGGGGCAGACAATAAGCAAATAGATAAATAAATGATATAATGCCTAGTAGTGACATATGAGCCATGAGGTTTTATTTTATTTATTTTAAAGATTTTATTTATCTATTTGACAGAGAGAGAAAGAGAGAGAGAGAGAGCACAAGCCTGGAGAGGGGCAGAGGGAGAAACAGACTCCCCACTGAGCAGGGAGCCCAACGCGGGGCTCGATCCCAGGACCCTGAGATCATGACCTGAGCCGAAGGCAGATGCCCAACTGACTGAGCCACCCAGGCGCCCAAGCCATGAGGTTTTAAAAAGTAGAGGACAGGAGCTCCTGGGTGGCTCAGTCAGTTGAGCGTCCGACTCTTGATTTTGGCTCAGGTCATGAGATTGAGCCCCGAGTCAGATTCTGCCCTGGGCATGGAACCTGCTTGAGATTCTGTCTCCTTCTCCCTCTGCCCTGCCCCCTATTCCTGCTCATGCTCTCTCTCTCTCTCTCAAAAATAAGAAAAAAAAAAAAAGTAGAGTATAATGTTGGAGAGTAAGGCGCAGGTGTCAGGAAAAGGCTGGTATTTGAACAGAGACATGAAAGAAGTCATAATGCAAGTTCTAGGACTATTTCAGGGAACAGAAAGAACAGCAAGTCCAAAGGCTCTGTGGCAGGACATGATGAAGTAATGGATGGTGATGAAAAGCATAGTCAGATAATGGAAGAACTTGTAGACCAACCTAAAGAGTTTGGGTTTGTGAGTGAGTGGGATGGGAAGCCACTAGATGTTTCCAAGGAAGAAAATTATAGGATTTTATTCGTATTTTAAAAAGAATCCCTATTTGCTCTGGAGAATAGACTTATGGGAGAAAGAGGTATAAACATGGAAGCACAGAGACCAGATAGAGGACTTGCAGGAATCTAGGGGAAAGCAAGTGATGTTTGGTCTAGGGCTAGAACACTAGACAAAGAGGAGGTGATAAGGAGCAGCTAGGCTCCCAATCCTAAATGGACATAAAGTGGCCAGAGTTTGCTGAAGGAGTTTGATGTAGGGTGTGAGAGGAAGAGAGGAGTCATGGATAACTTTGAGGCTTTTGGCTGAGCAACAGGCAAATGATGGTGGCACTGAGTATCGTGCGGAAGGCTTTGGGAGGAGGGATAGGTTTGGGTAGCTGGGTGAAAATTAAGTGTTCAGTTTGATAAATATTAAATTTATCATTTAAATTTAAATTTATCATCAAAGCCCCATTAAGGGGGTGCCCGGATGGCTCAGTCAGTTAAGCATCCGACTCTTGATTTCGGCTCAGGTCATGATCTCAGGGTTGTGAGACTGAGCCCCGTGTTGGGCTCCACACTGAGCGTGGAGCCTGCTTAAGATTCTCTCTCTCCCTCCTTCTGCCCCTTCCCGCCACTCTCTCTCTCAAATAAAATTAAAAAAAAATTTTTAAAAAGCCCCATTAGGCATCCAAGAGAAGAGATTGAATAGAGTTGGATGCAGTAGTCTAGACTTAAGGAGAGAAGTGAGGGCTGGAGATAAACTTGGAGGACATTTACAAAAATATGGGACTCAGTTAGAGCGCCTATAAAGTGCAGATAGAGAAGAAGCTCAATTTTGAGAAACTGGAAAGAGGGAGGTGGTCCAGTAAAGAAGCAGGGGACAGGAATGGGGAATGAGATCTCTTGGAACCAAGTGAAGAAAGTAGATATTTTCAGAAGGAGGAGGTCTGTATGAGTTATGCAGCTGATAGATCAAATAAGAGAAAGAATGATAATTAACCACTGGAATTTGAAATATGAAGATCCTTAGATCATTAGCAAGGTATGGTAACATGTTTAAGTTTCTAAAAGATCCCTTTTCTTTTTTATCCTGATTCTCCATTGTCTGCTAATATTTTCCTGTCTTCCCCAGTAAAAATCCTATGTTCATTTAAATTGTAATGATTAATTTTTTTCTTTCTTAATTAAATGTTAGGGCTTCTGGCTCTCATGTCATTGCTCAAAATTCAGATTTTAGGCAGTTTATCCATGGCCACACTTTCAAACATTTATTTTTTAAAGATTTTATTTCTTTATTTTAGAGAAAGAGAGAGAGAGTACGAGCAGGAGGGGCAAAGGGAGAGGAGAGAGAGAATCTCAAGCAGACTCCATCCTGAGCACGCAGCCAGACTCGGGGCTCAATACCAGGACTCTGAAGTCATGACCTGAGCTGAAACCAAGAGTCTGACCTTAACCAAGGGCACCACTCAAGTGCCCCCGCACTTTCAAACATTTTTTACTGCTCACTCTCTATGGTCCATGTATTAAAAATTATAGGGTAACTTTTGAAAAGCAAATTCAGTTTGTCTTTCCACAGTAATGTCCTAATAGTATTCTATTTCACATTTCTTATTTGCCAGTGTTGTTCCAACTATGCGCTTGTTACCTGGGATCTTAATGTTTCTGACGCACCCACTTCTCCAGTAAAGGTAGATCAATCCCTTAGTGTATCTACAGTGTTCCAGCTAAACTAGTGATGTGAATAGTATTTCCTAGGGAAATTTTCTCTACCCTCTTCTCCTTTCCCAGTATTTCAGATAACACCTTGCCTACGTAATCACTGGCTATTCGGTGGGAAAGATGAAACATTATAGTTCTTCAAATGTTGCAGAGGGAAACACATTTAGAAAGGGGAAAAGGTCAGTGGGTCTGTGTAAGGGGAAACTACTATTTTTACGAGCACCTTCTCACTAACTGCCTGGAATACAGAAGGAGGAAGAACTGGGAAAATTCTGTATTTTGGTTGGTAGGTGGTAGAACTTTGAGGATTTGGGGGTTTATAGTTCATGTTGTATTTCTATCTGGGAACTTTCAGGACACTGAAGTCAAAACAAAGATATCCATTTTTTTCTTGGCTGGAATTTTTGAGAAACAAGAACTCTTTTCAGTATATGAATAAAAAAAAAGAAAAAAACACCCAGCCATTGTTATGGGAATGAACTCTGCCGGAAGTGACACTGGTCATTCTGATTTAACCAGATCAGCTGATATTTTGAACACTTAATCTGTACCTAGCGCTGTATGAGACCTTCTTTATTAATTTTCTCACTTAATTTTCCTAACAAGCCTTACGTGGATATTACTAATGATATTATATAGGAGAAAATTCTAGTACCAAGTATGTTTAAGTGGTTTTATTAAACACACACGGGAAGTAAATGATGGAGCCCAAACTTTCTGAATTCAAAGCCTCTGTCTAACATCCTGAAAACATAAGTGCTAGATATACAGATATACATATACAGCTCACCAATAAACAGCCTGAGAAATATGGTTCTGAGCCCATTGTTATGAACCAGCGGCAGGAACAGGTAAGGACCTTTTGAAAAGGCCACAGAAGTATATTTTCTGCTGGGTCTTAATAGAGAGGTAATGGCATTCCTGACTTTTGGAAAAATGTACAAAAAGGCATAAAGTCCTAAAAATGATGACTTTTGTGGTAATATATGTCAGTGAACTAATAAACCAGCTGTTGAAAACCTTTCCAAAGTAGAATATCAAGTCTCTATATTCAATAATTCATTCATACTCTTTGGAGTTGGATATGTGTTGGTAGTGCTGGAAGTTGGTAGTGCTATACCTGCCTAGAAGCTTGCCTGAACAAGCATCAGCAGAAGGGCAGTTGGAGACATGCCTAAGAAAGCTCCTCAAAATCCTGGGTTATCAAGTTACTTAGAGGACCAAGAGTAGAATATGGAGAAAGAGGGAAGGCAGTGGGGCAGGTTGTCCTCTCTTCAGTTCTGCACTTGCTTGTCAACATCTCTCTTGCCAATATTGATTGCTTTTATAATATAGCATCCAAAAGGTAATATTATTTGAAGACCTGAAGTCAAATCAGAAAGATTATTTAACATAAGAAAGAGTAAAGAGCATTGTGGTTCTCCAAATCCACTCCAAACCAAGTCCAAACTGACCTTGGAGATTAAAATGAGAAAGAAACATCAAGGTAAAAATTCTCCTTAGCAAAGTATCTCAATCTAGGTATCAATTTGGGAAACATAGGTAGATAATGGTAGTTCAGTAATGTTGTTTAATATTGAACCAAAGGGGCGCCTGGCTGGCTCAGTCGGAAGAGCATGCAACTCCTGATCTCGGGGTCCTGAGTTTAAGCCCCATGTTGGGTGTAGAGATTATTTAAAAAAAAAAAAAATACTGAGCCAAAGCCTTCCCTGGTACAGGATGTAGCATATCTCCCTTCCAAGCCTAGAGGTGCCTC
The DNA here is from genome assembly GCF_004348235.1 of Phoca vitulina. NCBI lineage: Eukaryota > Metazoa > Chordata > Mammalia > Carnivora > Phocidae > Phoca > Phoca vitulina. The sequence continues at coordinate 14,491,286 of NW_022589729.1, read as the reverse complement.
AAGGGTAAACAATTCTAATTTCAAAAATGAAGTTTTATTTATATTTGGTGGAAATGGGAGAACAAGGTCTCAAAAGACAGGCAGAATTTTTAGATGATGATTTTTCAGTGATTCAGATTACCTTTCCTGCACCAGTTTTTCCAGTGGGGTTTGAGATGCAGGCCTGGCACCCCTGTGCTCTGTCCATTGGTGTTTTGCTCGATGTCCCCCTGTTTCACAGGTTGTCTGTTGAAGATGTTGGGCAAGACTCTGCTGCACAAATATTCCCCCAATACTGATTAGAACTTCTAAAATGTCACCTGGCCTTTGAGCTAAGTGTCTTGGTGCTCCCTCATGAGTCTCATACAATTCATAAGGTTTTAGCCTCACTCCCACTTTACAGAGTCTATCATAGGAAGGCGTCCACACACAGGAGCTGAAAGGCTGGCATTTCCCTTGATCTTCAACACCTGAGATCCTCAGCCATTTTTGGTTACATCTATTTTGGCATGTATCCTAATAAAATGTTGTGTTGTTATCTTTTCAAGTATGTAAGTCTTAATCGCCCAGACTATATTGTAAAGTCTTCATGTCAGGGAACACAAAATGTCTGTCCTAGCTTTGTGCCTGGTCTGGCAGTTTTCATATTCTACTGCCCACCAAAGTCACCTGAGGAAATTGTTACAAATGCATATTCCAGGGCCCCTCCCCAAGATAGTGTGATTTAGTAATTCCAGGAAGGAGCCCCAGAATATATCTCTTTTAAAGTCAATTATCTCTGGGGATAATGGTTGTACTTTGGAAAACACTAGAGTCATCAGCAAGAGCTCAAAAGACACATATCGAGTGATTATTGATGTCCAGGAAGTAAATAGAGGAAAGAGCAAAGAAACTCAAGAGGTGTGATTTAATTTTGTTGCCTGTAACAATTACTGGCTCTCTTAGTTACACATGCTGTTGAACATTACTTCTGAAGTGGTAAAGTTTGAAATGTTCCTCAGTGCCAAGTCACCCATTCACAGTTAACACACCTCTTCACTCCCACCCCTATTTACTTGATTCACCCTTTTCTATATTTCAAATGTTGGTTGAAATGTCACTTCCTCATAGACTTTCCCTAACTTTTTTAAGCACTTTAAGAGACCCGTCCTTCACTCAATCCTTATTTTGTTGTACACCTATTTCAGTTGTAATTTTTGTAAAAACACATACACATAATACACTTACACAAATATATATGCGTGCATATATTCACTTATTTATTCACTCTGTTTAATCACTAACCCGCATTCGATGTATAATACCATTCTTAGCATCTTGTGAGTTTTGACAACATTTAATAAATAAATAAAGGAATGAATGAAGGATCCACTTGGACATCCATATGTTATACAGATGAATTTTTTTAAAACATTGATGATGGAAAAACAAACAATATGTTTGGTGCATATTATTTTATTTGGTGACTCTTTCGGAAAGGTAGATGTCGTTATCCTTAATGTACAGATGAAAATGCTGAGATCTAGGGAACTATTTCTGGATATCCCAGGTAGAAAGTGGCAGAACCTGCACATCTTCTCTCTCCAAGTCCACTGCAAGTTCTTTTATAGTACATTATATATACAAGATAATCAACCCTGCTAAAGCAGGATAGTTTGTGTTTCTTTAGAATCAAGGATCTCAGGATTGTTCTCTCACAAACTCCACATCTCTGGAACTATGTTTTGGGAAAATTCATAATGTATATACTTTTCTTGTTTGTTGAAGACTGTATTTTGGGGCTGCTGACAGTAGGCTGCGCAGTGTGGTGCTTCTGTTGACCCTCAGATAAAGCAGTTAAGGGAGACTCTTTTTAGGGAAAAAATTGCTTCCCTTCTCCTATGTACCTAGGATTATGTGGACAGAGTTTAATCTTTGGATGGAAAAGTATAACAGAATGAAAGGACATGCTCAGAGTGAATTAATATTTCTATTAGCTTGCAGGCTGTAAGAAGTACTTCTTACTGACACTGCCCTAAGGCTATTGGCTAGGTATATACTTTTGGTGGTGATGTGGGTTTTCTCATATTCATCTCTGATGTGTGTGTGAACGAAAAGGCCATCTCATTCTTCACAACTGACAGAACAACATTCAGATGGCACTGTTAGCCTCTGTCAACTTATTTATCGCTTTATTCTACACATGCACTACGATTAGTTTTGAAACAGAGTAGTTTTATAGGTCCTTTATGGAGGTCTCTTAGAGAACTAAAATTTCTAATTATGACCATTTCCGTATATTTTATGGCCTCAAATAAGGATTCTTGATTAAGAGGTGCCTGGGTGGCTCAGGCGGTTGAGTGTCGGACTCTTGATTTTGGCTCAGGTTATGATCTCAGGGTGGTGGGATTGAGCCCTGCATCTGGCTCCGCACTCAGTGGGGAGTCTGCTTGAGATTCTCTCCTTCTCCCTCTACCTCTCTCCCCACTTGTGGTCTCTCTCTCTCTCTAAAATAAATAAATAAATCTTAAAAAAAAAGAATTCTTGATTAAAATATTTAATAAAGGGGCGCCTGGGTGGCTCAGTCGTTAAGCGTCTGCCTTCAGCTCAGGTCATGATCCCAGAGTCCTGGGATTAAGCTCTGTATCAGACTCCCTGCTCGGCGGGAAGCCTCCTTCTCCCTCTCCCACTATCCCTGCTAGTATTCCTGCTCTCGCTATGTCTCTCTCTGTCAAATAAATAAATAAAATCTTTAAAAAATATATTTAATAAAACGCAATGTTACTAAAGCCTATATTAATCTTTTGTTTAGAATTTTGTTTTGTAAATTTTATTTTTTAGAAATTTTTTTTGACATGATCATGAGGAAATGAGTAGGGGTCTTTCAGCGTCTTTGATCTACTATAGTATTCTACATTAAAAATAAGATAGTAAATCAATACTACAGATTACAGTACCTTATTATGTATGGATTTCATATCTCTTCAGATGGTTCAATGTTGAATTTTATAGTCTAATAAGGTTATATGATAAATTCATGTGATTTTATATTAAATTCAAGAAAGAGTATTCTGATGCCTACCTGCTTTTTTAGCAGATAAGAGTAAGAACTGAAGAAATGACCCCAGAGCAAACTTACTAAGTTCTGGACCAGATCAGAAAAGATGACATACTCAAATTTAACCCCTCCTTAGGTGAACAAGGGTCTGTGATCATGCAAATATGAATTCCAGTGCATGGCATCACCTGGTTTCTGACAGGATGTGTGGCAATCTTTTTAGAACTGTAAAATTGACTTTATTAAACTGAACAGTTAAGAGGCAAAGTTTGGGTGATCCTAATTGTATTCAGGTGAAGAGGTGGACTGGTTAGGCAGCTACCTGGTTACCTATACGATGTTGCAATATCTGTGTAATAAATCAAAATGAAGTGTCAGGTCACTGAGTTCTCTAATTTTCATAATTGGCAAAATGAATCTTGGTTTTATTCCTGCCAAAAGAGTTAATTCCAAGAATGGACACTGAACATACTTGTCTTCACGTACATTGATCCATTTTGGTTTAGTATGTATGTAGGAAATGGCCCAGTGCAAGAAAAAGCCACCCCACCAGCTCTGAAGCCAGTCAGCTGAGAGTCACTCTGGGTAGGCAGTTGAGTGCACTGAAATTATGAATATCAATAATGTACCATAGAGAGCCTGGGTGGCTCAGTCGGCTGGGTGTCTGCCTTTGGCTTGGGTCATGATCCCAGGGTCCTGGGATTGAGCGGGGAACAATTTTTAACTTGAGAACCAGAAAATTCCACAACAGTGGAGATGTTCTAGTCAGTGAATATAACAAATTTATTTTTAATATTAAGTGGCATATAATCTACACTCAGAAAGTTTCTTCACAGCTTACTAAATAGACATGGAACAAGCAATTTAAAGAATATATTCATTTGAAGAAATGCCAAGTTATGAGCAAAATGGGGCTCTCACACCTCTTTCGATACACCTGGTCCTAACTCTGACTCCTGGTCTGAACCCTGCACAAAATCTCCAGGTTTATCGCATCACTCCATTGATGAACAATATTCAATGGCTCAACATTACCTATGGAAGGAGGTCTGAACTCCTTGTTTGCACTGATGCTCTTGCTAGTCTGATTTCAACCTGCATTCTCAACCCTGGCTCTAACTCTTCTTCCAGCGTACCTCCGCACAGCCAAATGAATCCAATCCCTGTTTCCTAAACTTCCCTAAAGCTTTCCTCCTATGAATTTGCTCCACTTCCCTTTTTCCCTTACAGCACTTCATTCTCCATTTTATCCTTTCCAAAGCTCACACGAAGTACAACTTTTTTTCTAGATTGCTTTAACTCATAGCTACTGTTATCTAACTATACACGTACCTCTGACTATCAACATCAGTTATTTGGCAATATATTGTGTGCTGCCTGGTTTTGTTGTTCTTTTTTTACACATACTTAAAGTTTCCCCCCCCAACTGGATTGCAATTTCTTTGAGAATCAGCAGCATATTTTATATGTCTTTTTATCTCTCCAGCATCTACAAGAGTAGTACACAAATAGTAGATATTCAGAATATAATTTCCTCTAGAATCATTTTGGGAGTTTAATTGAAATAAAAATTGCTGAATCATTTTCCCCCAACTGTCATATGATTGTAATTTTTGATCTGAGATTCTGTTTGTTTAAGCCCAGCATCTTTGACTTTGTTTTAAACTTTAACAGATAGAATCTGCATCATCAGTCAATTGAAACATGTCCTAAATTAATGTGGGTGACCTAACTAAGTTCCTTTGCTGTACCTTGTACAAGTTTTATATGTTGCATCAAGAAAAGCAAATGATTGCTGAAATGAGTAATACAGAGCCTCGCCGGTTAGTCAATCTTCCTATTCCGGAAACAAAGACTTCCACTGAAGGCTCATTTACATCCGCACCCTGCAAAAGGAAGTTTTGGTCAGTGTCTGCAGTCTCTGTTCAACATGCGTGTCCCACACAACCACATAGTCCTTATAAAACCACCTATATCCGTTCTCAGGCACCATGTCTCTCCGTCGTGTTAATCATTACTGACAGCTGCACTTTTTTTTCTTTTTTTTTGTTAAGTTTCTGAGCTCTTTTGTGGCAATGTGAGATGTGGTGGGTAGTGAGGAGAGTGGATGCCACTTTAAAGGGAGTCATCTCCCATAAAACTTTTATATATCATCAGAAAGAGTTAGTTTTTTTTTTTTTTTCAAAAAGAGTTATTTTGTTACATATCCATGCCCTTACTTTAGACTTGGAATTCTTGGAGGGCAGAAACGGTTTCTTATTTGTTTCTTTATCAGCTCCAGCACAGGGCCTGAAAGATTGCAGGTGTTCAGTGACTGTTTATTGGATACATGTTTGAAGAAGGAATAAAGGGATAGAGTTAGTGTGTATGGGAGGGGGAGGAAATTGATAGCAATCCCACAACCAATGAATCAACTGACAGACGCTTGCCACGCTCCTATTTGTGAGCTGTAAACTTCAGAGTACAAAGGGAAATATGATAGAACAGTCTCATCAAAGCTCACTTTTTACCCAATTTAAGGTGAAAGCAAGTGGAAAGAGAAAACAGAAGGAAAAGAATTGTTTATTCTCCCCTAATTCCTTTACTGAGTGCAGACTTTATATAGTAAGCTGTGTGGAAGATGCTATGAATGCTTGTTTCTTCACTTTTTCCATTATTGCAGAAAACATAAACAGGTGGTTTGTTTAGCCCTCTTAATATTTAAAAAACAGAAAAAAATTTACATCAATATTGAGATATATGTCTGTTCTTGAAAAATATCTAGCAACAGTGGGTTGGGACTTCTGCACAGTAGTACTTGTCTGAACTGAACAGCCCACATGGGCGCCATTGCAGGCTGTCACTATATGTATTTTTGAAGCACATAGAACTATACAAACGTAGTTGGCATTACACGTGGGTGTTTCATAATTCTTGATTAAGTTTAGAATTGGAGGGGGCATGGAGGGTAACACTCTTTTTAAATTTATTTTTTATTTAAATTCAATTAATTAACATATAATGTATTATTTGTTTCAGGGGTACAGGTCTGTGATTCATCAGTCTTATATAATACTCAGTGCTCATTACAACACATACCCTCCCCAATGTTCATCACTCAGTTACCCCATCCCTACACCCCCCACTTCCCCTCCAGCAACCCTCAGTTTGTTTCCTACGATTAAGAGTCTCTTATCATTTGTCTCCCTCTCTGGTTTTGTCTTGTTTTATTTTTTCCTCTCTTCCCTTATGATCCTCTGTTTTGTTTCTTAAATTCCTCATATGAGTGAGATCATATGATAATTGTCTTTCTCTGATTGATTTATTTCGCTTAGCATAATACCCTCTACTTCCAACCATGTCATTGCAAATGGCAAGATTTCATTTTTTTGATGGCTGTGTAATATTTCATTGTGTGTGTGTGTGTGTGTGTGTGTGTGTGTATTATATATATATATATACACACCACATCTTCTTTATCCATTCATCTGTCAGTGGACATCTGGGCTCTTCCCATAGTTTGGCGATTGTGGACATTGCTGCTATAAACATTAGGTGCAGGTGCCCTTTGGATTGCTACATTTGTATCTTTGGGATAAATGTCCAGTAGTGCAATTGCTGGGCGGTAGGATAGCTCTATTTTCAACTTTTTGAGGAAACTCCATACTGTTTTCCAGAGTGGCTGCACCAGCTTGCATTCCCACCAACAGTGTAGGAGGGTTCCCCTTTCTCTGCATCCTCACCGACATTTGTCGTTTCCTGACTTGTTAATTTTAGCCATTCTGACTGGTGTGTGGTGGTACTCATTGTGGTTTTGATTTGTATTTCCCTGATGCCAAGTGATGTTGAGCATTTTTTCGTGTGTCTGTTGGCCATTTGGATGTCTTCTTTGGAGAAATGTCTGTTCATGTCTTCTGCCCATTTCTTGATTGGATTATTTGTCTTCAGGTGTTGAGTTTGATAAGTTCTTTATAGATTTTGGATACTAGCCCTTTACCTGATATGTCATTTGCAAATATCTTCTCCCATTCTGTCAGTTGTCTTTTGGTTTTGTCAACTGTTTCCTTTGCTGTGCAAAAGATCTTATCTTGATGAAGTCTCAGTAGTTCATTTTTGCTTTTGTTTCCCTTGCCTTTGGATATGTGTCTAGCAAGAAGTTGCTGCTGCTGAGGTCGAAGAGGTTACTGCCTGTGTTCTCCTCTAGGATTTTGATGGATTCCTGTCTCACATTTAGGTCTTTCATCCATTTTGAGTCTATTTTTGTATTGTGTCAGGAAATGGTCCAGTTTCATTCTTCTGCATGTGGCTGTCCAATTTTCTCAACACCACTTGTTGAAGAGACCGTCTTTTTTTCATTGGATATTCTTTCCTGCTTTGTCGAAGATTAGGTGACCATAGAGTTGAGAGTCCATTTCTGGGTTCTCTATTCTGTTCTATTGATCTATGTGTCTGTTTTTGTGCCAGTACCATACTGTCTTGAAGATGACAGCTTTGTAATGGAGCTTGATAGAAGGTAACACATTAACTAATTTTTAAGTAAGCTATGTACTTTTAGGTAGATACAAGGGAAAAGACATTGAATATGGAGGTTTTTTTTAACTGAATTTACCACTGCTTAGCAGTATTTATATCTTTAAACATTCTGAAACTTATTCTCTTTATTTGTTAAATGAGGTCACTTGATGGTCATTAAGTCTGCTTTCAGTTTTACCATTTTTTGATTCTTTATTTAACTATCCAGCAGAAGTAGAGCATAAGACAGGAGAGAAAGCTGTAGGGAGAGAGGAAAGAGAGGAAGAAGTAGAACTAACAGGGAGCAAACCGACATCGAGTCCCTATTTCCTAGCTACTTCTTTGCATTGTCTCTTTTAATCTTCATTAGCACATCACGTAATATCCCCAGTTTATGGGTGAAAGACAAGGATTTGGAACTCAAGAACACACGGTAAAGGCATAAAGTGTGTTCTGTTTTTGTTTTTTGTTTTTATCTTAAACTTAGGATGCTTCCAACTGGCCCTGTTGATTTGGGTGCCCTTTCTTCCTTAGGAAATTGGATTGGTGATATAATAGCTTTACACCAACTCTGAGTTATATGGTTAGATTTAGAATACTGTGAAATTTTAAATGATATAACAGATATAAAGCATCAAGCATTGAAACCAAGTACATAATAGACAATAAATATAGATCCCATTCCTGGGACGCCTGGGTGGCTCAGTCGGTTAAGTGTCTGCCTTCGGCTCAGGTCACGATCCCAGGTCCTGGCTTCGAGTCCTGCATCGGGCTCTTTGCTCAGTGGGGAGCCTGCTTCTTCCTCTGTCTGCCACTCTCCCTGCTTGTGCTCTCTCTGTCTCTCTCTGGCAAATAAATAAGATCTTAAAAAAAGGAAAAAATATATAAATCCCATCCCTTTTTGATTGTCTTAATCAAAATTATTGCATTTGCATATTTAGGTGATTTCACAACCTTAGACACTTAAAGATTGAAAAAGTTAATAACAATAAAATAGGAGTTCTTTCCTTTAGATATAGTAAAATATCCACCTATAGCCATATGTGTGTTTCTACAAGAGTCTATCTAGCTATAGACATATACCCCTTGGAATTGAGTTGTGAGCATAGTTTACTTAAGTCAAGTAATCTAGTTGCTATTACCTAGTTGTCCACGGGAATCAACCCAGATCATATGTATATCAGCAGGAATTACTATAACAAAGAAAATCTAATATAAATCTTGGCATAGTCATTGCTAAATGTATTTATAAAGGGTGATATAACAAATCTCTTTTGTGTCCAAGGTGCTAACACAGACTAAAATAATAAACTTGTCTGTTCTTGGAAACTAGGCATGTTTTCAGGAATCCTGGAGGAGGGGAAAAAATTCTCTGTAAGCGATCAAGCCCAAACTGTTGCCAAGTAGAATTAACTAACACCAGCCCCAACCCTATTATTTAGCTTATTTTGGGAATCATGAAACATATATTTTAATTTATACTGGTAAGCATGTAGCCAAAGCATGAATTAATTACTAGTGATTAAGAAAAATACTCAGAAACAGAAAAAAAAGTTTCCTGTTTCATGATAATGAATGAACTTGAATTGATGGTAGGCTCTAGGATGAAAAGGGAAGGAAAAGGGCCAGTAGAAAAGAAGATTATTTTAATTGGTTTGATGTTGAGTGTGTGGTCCTACTTCCATATTGAGAAGGGTCTGAACCAGCCCAAGAGCCAGGCTACCTGCCTTCTGGATGTTGAGAAAGCAGTGGTATGATGAATGGCAGTCAGCAGCTTACTTTATACTGAAAGCAGCCTGTGCAGAGTAAATTAAAAAAAAAAAGAAAGAAAAAAGGCCTCTTGTCAATGACTGCTTCATTTTTTTGGTCCTATAATGCAAGAAGAATTCTTAAAATTTAGAAGGGACAAACATCAAGAAAATGTTCTTTTCTATAACTTTTAATAATTTAAAATTAGTTAGGATCAGGGCACCTGGTTGGCTCTGTCAGAAGTGCGTGGGACTCTTGATCTCAGGGTGGCAAGTGAGTTCGAGCCCCACGTTGGGTGTAGCAATTATTTAATAAATAAAAGTTTTTTAAAAAATTAGATAGCATCTCACTCTCTCTCTTAAATAAATAAATAAATAAATAAATAAATAAATAAATAAATAAAATCTTAAAAAAAAAAAAAGGGCACCTGGGTGGTTCAGTCAGTTAAGCATCTGCCTTTGACTCAGGTCATGATCCCGGGGTCCTGGGATCAAGTCCCACATTGGGCTCCCTGCTCAGCGGGAAGCCTGTTTCTCCCTCTCCCACTCCCCCTGCTTTGTCCCCTCTCTGGCTGTGGTCTCTCTCTGTCAAATAAATAAATAAAATCTTTAAAAAAGAGGGGGTTCATCAGGGACTCTTGGGTGGCTCAGTGGGTTAAGTGTCTGCCTTTGGCTCAAGTCATGATCCCAGGGTCCTGGGACTGAGTGCCGCATCAGGCTCCTTGCTCAGCAGAGGAGTCTGCTTCTCCTTCTCCCTCTGCTCCTTTTCTCTCTCTCTCTCTCTCAAATAAATAAATAAAGTCTTAAAAAAATAGATAGCATCTAATTTGGTAATACTTTATCTATGTGCCTATGTACTAATGCTTAGAGAGACAAGCAGATGTCTTATTTTTGTATTTAATTTAGCTTGAAAGTAAAATGAAGTTAGCTATTTTTTTCTTTTCTTCTTCTTCTTTTAATCCACCGAAGCCCCATGATCTATGCAAAACCACCCCCTGCCCTCCATCTACCCGCCAGCACACATACAAACCCAGACCTCTTTTTCCCTTTGGAAAATAGGTGTGTTAAGTGAACTAGAGATCTAAAGTGTTTTACTATTCAAACAAGAGTGTTTCTCACACAATAAGAGTATCACAAGGCTTTTGAACTAATTTCTTTTGTACTGTAATATCTATAGTTCTTCACTTTTTAAGTCTGATATAGTCACAAAGTAGAGAATGTTAGAAGTTTAATGTAAACAGAGCCAAAGAGATAACAAAAATTTCATAGAATTTTGACAGTTAATTGTTGGATTCATCCTCCCACACACCAACTTGTGTGGCAGTGTTTGACCATGTGAGCTTTGCCATTCACAAGTGTTCTAAGAGACAAAAGAGCAGATTTCTCTAGTTCAGATAAGAAAGTTGATCCTGACCCCAAACAGCACATTGCTGAATTCTGTTTAGAGTGAACGGGATTGCAAGTGGCTCTTTGTTGACTAACCACCAAGTGGTTCCCTCTATCTCCTCTATTCTTATCAGTCAAGCAAAATGTTAAGTTGAGAAAGTAGAAGTATGAAATATAGAAGACTAATGTTCTTTATTTTGTAAAAGATAAGATTTTACTTAAAGTGATAGGTTGCAGACAATCAATATGGAGTAGGGCTGATGGTCTGTCATGTCGAAAGAGCTACGTAAATGCTCTCTCGGTAGCAGAAGAGAGCCCACTGCCCTGGCAGTACTTTCTCTGGGAGCTGTGATTATTCTTCTGCAGCTTTGGAAATGAGAAAGGCCCCAGCTGTGGGAAGTGGTTTCTCTTCCTTTTCCCTATGGGTGGTTCTGAGGGAAGTGCATCTGGAAATCCAGCGTTTAAGACACTCGAGCTGCACACTTCCCCAAATCAGTGTTTCCTCAATGCCTCACATTGTGGATGGGGTGGAGGGAAGGCTATTTTCTATGTCTGTTCTAGGGTTCAGGAAAGGGGTCCAGAAATAAAAATTATTGACAAATTAGAGATGGTAGAAAGGAATGCAAATTTGTTGAGTACTTCATTTGTGTTAAACACCCATCTATTAACATAGTGTCTACTTTTCGGATGAGGACTGGGACTCAGAGAGATTAGGCAACTTGTCCAAGGTTGTAGAGCTTAGCATAAGCAGAATCAGGTTTCAAACCAACACCTGTCAGCTCCCAAAGCCTTCCCCCTCTCCACTTCATTATTCTGACCAGCAGGATGCAGAAAGAGCTGAAAAGCAAAGCCTCTACAAATGATAGTCTTTCCTGGTTCAAAAAATCAAGCAAGCAAATGAACAAATCTTATTATGTTGTTTCACTTTGTATAATAGCTTGCTTTGAAAGAGATAAAAAGCAAGGCCTTCCCAGTAAGGCTGCTTCTGCCTTTTGCTTCTTGGAGACATTCTTAGAGTAAAGGGTATCTGGAAAGATTTAAGAGGTCCTGGAATAACAAGGATCACAGGTAGAGCTTTGTTATCCAGGACTAGGAGGTGATTTCCAGTTTGAAAGAATACCTGTGGTGATTACACAGACACACACGTGTACTTATAAATCACATGATTATATTATACATAAATTATTTAGTGGTCTTTGGATTTAAAAATACCCTAATAAAAAACTCTGGTTCTAAGTCCAGGATCCCATTCTGGGTATAACTAAATAACTGAATTGATTTTGAAGGTAGTTGAGAGCGGTTCTTCTCAAACTTTGTTGTTCCTAAGAATCACTTGCAAGGTTGTTAAGACACAAATTCTTGGGCTACCTCCCAAGATTCTGGTCCAGGAGGTCTGTAAATGGCATCTGAGGTTTGCATAAACAAGCTCTCACTTGTGCTGATGCTCTGGTCCAGGGACCACACTTGGAATAGGTCTGCCTGGGAAATTGAGCAAGATATCTTTCTGGTATTCAGGCTTTGCCAGCTACAGGCATGAAACTAGAATTCATTCTTTTTCTTTGATAATTTCTTGATTCGATTCACTTCAATTCAGGATATATTTCAGAGCATCTTCTCTGTTTCAAACATGGTACCAAGGACTGTGAATGAAATTTAATCTTAATGACTTTAAAGAAATAGATGCTAAAAGCTCTCATATTATTCTAAGCTGAGGTTTAAAAAAACAAATGATTTATTTTCCCTTTTGTTTTACACAATATTTTTAGGTTTTAAAGTTTTCCAGACTTTTTCTCCTAATTGGATAGTAAACAAGTTGATGCAGAATCAAGAATCCAAAGATTTCTTTAAAAAAAAGGGGGGGGGGCGCCTGGGTGTTTCAGTCGGTTAAGCGGCTGCCTTTGGCTCAGGTCATGATCTCAGAGTCCCTGCTGAACAGGGAGCCTGCTTTTTCCTCTCCTTCTGCCCCTCCCCCCAACTCGTGATCTCTCTCACTCTGCGTGCTCTCTCTCAAAAAACAAAAAAACAAAAACAAAACAAAACAAAACTTAAAAAAAAAAAAAAAACCAAACCTTTTTTACTATGTTCACTGCTATCACCCTAGTCCCCTGGTCCAAACCACCAAACCATCAATCCTCTCCCATCTGTTGCAATTACAGCTTCCTAACTGGTCTCTCCATGTCAGCATGGACTCTGCAACACACCAGCCACAAAAATACTCCACCATAAGCAGATAACTTCACTTTTCTGGTCACAGTCTTCCAACGTTCTCACTTCGCCAAAGGTAAAGGCATCATTAGAAGGACAGGGAAGACCCCGTCCACCCGCGCCCTCCTTTATCTTCCATTATTCTCTCACTCTCTCTTCCAGGCACACTGCTCGCCTTGCTATTTCTCAAACATGCTAGGCATCTTTTCCCCTCAGAACTGCTGCTCATGCTGTTCCTTTTACATGGAATGCTGTTCCTCCAAATAGTTACATGGCTTCCTCATCGCTCAAATCTTAGCTCAAATACCACCTGTTTAGTGAGGCTCTCTCTGGCCACCTAATTTAGAATAGTGACCCCCCTGCCCATAATTTCTATCTACTTTCCCTGCCTTATGCTTCTCCTTAGTATTTATCAACATATAGCATATTATATACTTTTACACTTCTTCTTCTTTTTTTTTTTAAGATTTTATTTATTTATTTGACAGAGAGAGACACAGCGAGAGAGGGAACACAAGCAGGGGGAGTGGGAGAGGGAGAAGCAGGCTCCCGCTGAGCAGGGAGCCTGATGTGGGACTCGATCCCAGGACCCTGGGATCATGACCTGAGCCGAAGGCAGATGCTTAACGACTGAGCCACCCAGGCGCCCCTACTTTTACACTTCTTATTTATTGCCTGTTTCCATATACTATGTATTTATATACATATATTTTATTGCTAGAACAGATAAGGCAGTCAATAAATATTTAATATATGTTTATGTAATACTTTTCAAAAAAAAATTACATTATTAAGCACAGGACTAGAAGTATTGCAGATAGTCATCATGGTTGTCATGTCTCTTTGTCTGAATCCAGACTGAGTTTTCTTACTTCTGGAAGCTTGTCCTCACCTGGCCCATTTCATCTCCCATATATACATTGGGTGCTGAATTTTTCTTATGTATATTGATATTATTTCATGTAATCTTCAAATGTATGAAGAATATAATGTATATATTTGTGTTATTGGAATTTACTCAGTATATGGAATGGCCTCTATTGGATTGAGGATGAAATAGTACTTTAAAAAAATTATAATTTTATCTTTGTTTAGAAACACAAAGGAGAAATCTTAATTAGGGGTAATTATTGATAGAGAGAATCAATAAATATTTTTGATTTATCCAAACTTTATCCTAATTTTTAAAAGTCATTCGGAGAGGTAAATGTTTATGCCTAAGAATTCAGAGGATGAAACTGACACCTTTTTTTAATTCCCGATTTTGTGTAATTGCCATTTCTACATTTCTTCTTCTTCTCCATTCCCTATGTCTTTTCCTTCTCCTTCTACTCCTCCTCTGCTTTCTTCTCTTCATTTTCTTCTTCCTCCTCCACCATTTCCCGGTCTTCTTCCTGCTCCATGTATTCTTAATTTTATTTTATTTTTAAAACAAATACTCATCCTTTCTCCTTAGGAAAAAAATTTCACAATGAATTAAATACTTCTATGGAACTGATATCAAACTCACGGATCTATTTGATGGATGGGCTAACCCTGGGTGGATGGAAGGTATTAACTTTTTCCTGGGCAAAACCAAAACAGAATAGCTGATTACTCATTAATTAAATCATATATATCTAGGCTGCCTTAAGTCTTGTGGGACACAGAAAAATATTAAAACATGATCTTAGCCTGTGAGGAATTTATAATCTAACTGGGAAATGGATGTTTCTGTGAACTAATTAGTTAGCAATATATGATAGAATGTTGGATATATTGATGGATATAATCAATGTGTTAAACTTTAACTGTATTTGATATTAAAATGACGAGATCAATGATGACTTTCACTTCAGTGAAAGTTCCCTGTTTTATCTAAGTATTGACTTTAATGAGCCTGATCAGGCTGAATTGATCACCAAACTGAAGTTGGTTGTCTAAGAGTAATGTCATACTGTTTGCGTGACCTGAGGGGTCCCCCTAATGGTTAAACAGTTCCCTGGAGCTCAAGTGGGGCTTCTTAACAGAAATAAGAGCTCCTCTGGTCCTGCGTCTGATCTTCCCGGTCCCATCTCCTCCAAGAACCTAGAACAATGACTTTTTAAAGTTTTATAACCAGCAAATCCTGCGTCCTTCATCCTCCTTTTGGGCTTCTGTCTATAAATATATGGAGTGTTGACTCAGGAACAAATATGGACAACTGTTATTTTCTGCAGCCTTGGAGTTCTTTTTCTGTTTCAAAGTCTGGCTGCCAGCTTTTTAAGTGCTCACAGTACTTTTTGTTATGTATTCACACTCTCTGCTGTCTGACCTTTGGGAGATCTCTCTCTGCCTGCCTGCCGCATCACCAGGCTTCAGGAGCAATTGCTTGTATCCATTTTCATATTTTTAAATTGTCTATATACAGAACTATCTAGATTTTTAAAAACAAAGTAGAGATCACATTAAGAATTATACAACATGATCTATTTTAGTTGTTATATATGGACAGATAATACTCTATTATGCATTTTCCTAACCAATTATTTTCCCCAAAAAGCATCCCTAAGCATCTGTGTTAAGCAAAATTAAAAATTGAATATGAATATGTAAATGATTTTTAAAAATAGTTGTGGTGTTTTGCTCCAAATAATTTTTCACATATTGATGAGGAGGACAGTAGATTTGTAAGGCAGTTTGTCATGTTAATTAGATTCAGACAACATAGGATGTTTGTATTAAACTGAAAGAAAAGCAAAACTGCCTCTGATATTATAAGACCTATATTTTACAAACATGGATTATTTACAGTCAATATGAAAGAATGAAACTTTGATGAGAAACAAGGATTTGTCTAATGCTTTGATCTTCATGGATCCTAAGGACTAGAGAATGTGTACATTGATCAAACAAACTTGAGTACAAATTATTTGTACCTGAAAATTATCTATCAATATATACATATATTTATAAACATGAGTTATACATCACAACAAAGTATTGGAAATTTTTTAAACAGTGCACAACACATAGTGAATGTGACAGCATCATTCCAAGTTTCTTGCAGTAAAGTGCTATATCTAGTTTTACCTTCCAGCATCAGTGACTTTGGAATATACTCATGAGTCACTCCTTTGTGAGACAGGGACCTAATGAATTTTGGTTACTTTAGTGGTTGGTGTCAGAGACTGGGTAAGTGGGGGGTGGGGAGAGAGGGAGAGAGAGAGATTACATCATATATACAAACCAATTAACCCATTTCCAGCGTTTGGCATTGCAAGCAGAAACAACATTTCTAGAGGCTACGGTTTCCCTACTTATTAGAAATAATTTGATTTTTATTTAATTCACATGAAGAACACATAATCAATGACATTTTCTAGCTATCTATTTAAAAATCAATGATCTTCAAAATGAAATGGTGGTTGTATGACCAGCAGAAAACAGTTGGGTTAATATCAATTTAGCCAAAAGCATTTTGGCCTAAAGTTGAACAAAACAATTAAATAGAAATGATGATGATTAAAAAACCGAGGTTGTGGTATTGATAACTTTGGTGCCCAATGGGTAGGTTTGCAACATTTTGAGTATTTTTCTTACATTTTATTTTTCTTGTAAATTTTTAAATTTTATTTAATAGTTTTGTTTTATAAGGCTAGTTAATATTTTGATTATCATTTTTATATTATTATACTCTCTGAAATGCCAAAAGTAAAGAAAAAATCGAAATATGCCAAACTGATAGGTTAGATTCTTAACAATCTGTTAACAATTTATCAACTAGATTAAAAAAAATTTTTAAAGTTTATCAATAATGTTTATACAAAAAGTGTCACAAAACTTTCTATAATGAACTAACATTAAAAATATTTGAAGCAAGGGGTGTCTGGTTGGCTCAGTAGGTTAAGCATCTGCCTTTGGCTCAGGTCATGATCCCCGGGTCCTGGAATCGAGCCCTGAGTCAGGCTCCCTGCTCAGCTGGAAGTCTACTTCTCTCTCTCTCTCCCTCTGCTCCTCCTCCCTGCTCGTTCTCTCTCTCTTAATAAATAAATAAAATCTTAAAGAAAAATTCTGAAACACAAACATTTGGGGATAACTTTTTCACCAAACTATTCTTATAATCAAATGTAAATTAATCAACTTGCTTTTGGTAAATTTTTAATCTAACAAATTTCTATCAGACATTTTTTAAAAATCAAATAATATCATTGCATTATTAATGAGAATTAGCCTTTTTTGGGGTAATTAGTCATTTATGGTAACAATTCTTAATTAAATGTGAATATGTTAATTTATTATGTATAAATTATTTGTTAAAGACTTAATATGAAGATTATTATAATTCTCCTCTAAAACATTAATTCATTTTTTAAAAGTACCTTATCATCAAGTGATTAAGATTGATTCATTTGTCCTGAAGAATTTCTCACATTCTGGATATGGCTGCTTATATTTACTTATTCCTCTTTACCCATATTTCCTGTAAATTGGCAGTTTACATATTTGATTAGATTCACGTTCAACTTTTGGAAAAAAATACTTCATAAATGTTGCTATAAATATACCATCTTCCATCACATCAGGAGCATATAATATTAGGTTGTCTCATCTGTAGTGATATTAGGCTTGATGAGTGGGTTAATGTGTTGCCAGTCTTATAAAGTTTCCCCATCAAACTTTGACACAATGATTTTAGTCACTAGTTATGGTGGTGGATGGCTTAGATAGATCTATAATTTCATTACAGGCTGCCATTGGTGATTTGCTAAATCTATAATCCCTTCTGCATTTGTTAGCTAGAATTCTTTGATAAAGAAAATTCTCACACTCATCAATAATTGGTCACTATTGTAGGTTGATTTCCTTGGGAGGGAAACACTGAGATGGAGATTGATGTGCAGGGCATTTATTAGGCATTGCTCTTGGAAACAATATCTTTGGAAGGGAATTTAAAATTTCCAGGTCCAACAAGCTAGATATCCATCCCAACCCTATGTGTGACAATCACATTCTCTCCCATACAAAAAACTGACATTGGTGGAGTAGAGCTGTGTTGGTTGGGATTTTAATCTTTGGAATTTTGGCTACTTTTATGGGCCTTGTTTTCAGCTTCCTTTGCCTGTCTTCCCACTGCAGAAGATGAGACATGCCTCTATCTATTTATCATCCATCTATCTATCATCAATCAATGACCTATCAATCATCTATCTATCACCAGGGAGGCTTTATGGCTGTTACATTTAGCTTTTAAATGCAGATTAATCATTCTCAGTTTTTATCTTTTTTTCTAGAGTGTCACTTGAGCTCACCCACTTCTGTTCCTGGTCATTACTATATCTCCCATGTTTCTCAAATGTCTGACACACGGCACCAGCAAATGTATTTCCTTCCATCGGTACGCCAAACCAGTGAAAATATTACCAGTTCCACTGCTGCCTTGTGCCAGAGTCTGTGATCCACCTGCCATCAGTGAACGAGTTCTCATGCCAAATGGACAACAAAGTGATTCTGCTCTTTAATCCTATCTTTGTATTTGCTTTCTTAGACCACACAAGGCAATAACTGCTTGCAACAGGCTGGGTCTTTTGGGAAGCAGACTATGTGATGGAGATTAACATCCAGGGCATTTATCAATGAGAGCACTCAGGAGAATAGAGAGCAAGAGTGAAGAGGGAGAAGCCGACTGCAGTCTCAACAATGTCTGATGCTATGGAAAGTTTTGGAGCTCTGGTGGCATTTCCGAGTTGTCCCAAGTTGAAGTAACAGGTTTTATACAACAGTTACCCTGGAAACGCGTATAGCATGAAATAAACTATACACAGAAAAAGCAGAAGAGATCATGCATAAAATCAATTTTTTGGGAAACTTAGTAACTATTGAAGGTGACCAATGAGTGTTTACAAAATTTTCTTTTGGTATAATTACTGACTCATATTTTATATATGTATAAGATCACTTTCAGGCCTTTCCAGTCATTTCTATTGATGCTCAAACTGTTTCTTAAATTAGCCAGTGGGAGCTGCTTAATTGCTTCCTCTGCCTCTTTGTTATGACCTCTACAACTTTGATTGCTTTCTCGCTTTTCAGCACAAGATGTTGCAGATTTATATTTGACGGATTTTTCCACTCAGACCTGGAATCAGTTTACTGAGGAGGAAAATAAAGTTCAGAGACCAGAATTGGGGCTCCAGAGGTGGTCATTGCTACTGGTTTGTCACTGCTTCTGGAACTTTTCAGTGGACAGGTATTTATATAATACGCATTTTTAAAAAGATAAATAAATGTAGGTGTCTTCTCTCAGGCTACTATAACAAATGCCATAGACTTGATAGCTTAAGCAACAACAGTTATTTCTCGGAGTTCTGGAGGCTGGGAAGTACAAGGTCCAGGTGCCAGTAGATTTGCTGTTTGGGAAGAGCCTGCTTTCTGCCTTGTAGAGAGCTACTGTCTCACGGTGTCCTCACATGGAAGAGAAAGAGATCATTTCTCCCCTGTCTCTTCTGATGAAGCCTCCAGTCTTAGGACCTAATCACCTCTCAAAGGTTCCCCCTCCAATTACCACCACACCGGGGGTTAGGGCTTCAACATATGAATTTTGGGGGAAAACATTTAGTCCATAACAATGAAAATATAAATTTTTTTAGAAAAAGAAAAATATGAATCCATAATGATATTTCCATTTCAAATGTATGATTGCTATATATTACTTTACTTGGCTTTATACTTTTCTTCTCATATTAAAAATCTTGGTTACATGATATGTACATAATTACTTATTTGATTTATCCTATACCATAAACATACAATGACTTCAAAAGAATAATACCAATGTTATCATTAACAATAAGGCTGCTGAATGCAGCTTATGATTTATTTGTGGTAATTTTTATCCCTAGGATATATCTCACTCGTGACGGACAGTAAAAGTATTGCATTTTAAAGTCACTTGAAATAATTCTTCTCTGTGTGTTTAAGTAAAAAATTTGATGTGCAATTAGATTCTTTTTTTTTTTTTCAAATGCTTAGCTTTTTATTTCAGAAATAATTATATTTTTTTATTACATAAGACATTTCCAAGGTTCCAGTGTAAATATATATAGAGACATCCCGTTTCTATTCTTGTTTCTTTCCCTATAGTACCATTTTTAATAACTTTGTTTTATCTTTCCATCGTGTCAAAACATAAGTAAATTTATATTTGTATTCCTTATCTGAAAGCACTTCTTTAAAATTGAAAATTAGAAGGACTTTCAAACATAGTCATATAGTTAGTTGCATGGCCTGGTCCTGTAGTTAAACAGCTGTATCAGATGGAAGCTTATTTCATCTTGTACTAGTGTAGACTCTGAGAATAGAACTTCTAATCAGAGTAAGCAAAGATTGTAAACCTTCAAGGAAACATATGTGGGATATTACAATAAAAATATAATATCAATTCATATTCATGGAGTGCTTTTCAGTTTATATGGTAATTTCACTATGAATTTATTTATTTATTGAAGTATAATTAATATAAGGTGTTATATTTGATTAGAATATAATGATTCAACACTTGCATACTCTACCATACAACAATTCTTTTTTTTAAATATATTTTTTAAAGATTTTATTTATTTGTGTGTGAGAGAGAGAGAGAGCACAAGCAGAGGGAGTGGCAGGCAGAGGGATATGGAGCTCGATTCCAGGACCCTGGGATCATGACCTGAGCCGAAGGCAGATGCTTGGCCAACTGAGCCACTAAGGGCCCCAATAACCTTATGTTTTTATCTCTATTTTACACATTGGAAACTGAGGCATGGGGACAAAGTCCTTTGCCTAAGGCCTCGTTGAGTTCACAGAGGTAATTACTGACAGGTAAGAGAAGAATTCAGGTTGTCTGCCTCCAACTCTGCATTATAATGACATTGACTCTCGAATTATTTGCAAATATGCTTGTGTTTTAATCTATGTCTTCTGTAGTCATCATAAATTACTCCAATTAACTTTTAAAAGTAGGAAATCCTCTATTCCCTTTTTGTAGATTCACAATTCAAAATAACATCAAGTAAAGTCTCCGAAAAGTCCTGTATTTTTGAAATCTGTTTCATGTTGTATTTCTTAACGTTTCCTGATTTTACAAGAACATCTCCCACCCTCAATGAGCCTGAAAAGGTGTTAAAGCTGTAAGACTTGTTACTGTTAAAAGTGTGGGTTAATCCACTTAATGGCAGGTTCAATCAGCGGTTGTTTTCTTGACATAAACCATGTTCCAGGATTATATTTGACTTTGATAAACATCTATGGCTTGTCAGAGCCGAATTTTGAAGATCATTTGTGTTATAGTTTGATTCAGTCAATCTTTTAGCAACTTGACGATAATGGTGATAATTAAAAAAATAAACATTTATTGGTAATATTTTTCTCTTAAGAAAATTCACCCATATTTAGTTACACACAAACAAGAGAATCTGCAGTAGCCAGCAGTGTTTCTGTGTGTTCCTAGCAACAAGAAACCATGACAGTGCAAGGCCTAAAACCAGAGCCTTCTGCATTTTCTCATCTGTGATTACGTACATTGATGCTAGACATTAATGAGCCTGAAGACATAAAGAAGAAGTATTTACCATTGGAAAATATGCTCTACACTAAAACAGAGGTAAGCCCAAAGGCAAACAGAGTATAATATGTGGAGCTATAAAGCTTTGAGTTTTCTGGAATTTTTTTGTACAAAGTAATAAAAAATAAATACTACAATTACTTGAGATAGCAGATACGATGTTCTGTTTGTCTCCATTTTTTATTTTTATTATGATTATTTCAAGTCAACTGACCTATTTCTTTTAAAAAATAGGAAATACTATTTTGAAGAAAGAGGAGGAATTGGATTTTTTTTCTGATAAGCTCTGTGGGAAATAAAATCCAGATGTGGAGAATTCAAGGTCCATGCTTGCTGTTGTCAATGGAGTAGCGATGTAGCAGGATTACAAGGTATATGATTGCAAGAAGATTAGTATTAATAGGGGAGCCTGGGTAGCTCAGTCAGTTAAGCACCTGACTCTTGATTTTGGCTCAGGTCATGATCTCAGGGTCGTGGGATTGAGCCCCATGGTGGGCTCTGTGCCCTGGCATGGAGCCTGCTTAAGATTTTCTCTCCCTCTCCTCCTGCCCCTCCCCACCCCGCTCTCTCTCTCTCAAAAAAAAAAAAAAAAAAAAAAGATTAGTATTAATATAAGAGGAGCTATAAAGTAATTCATTATGATGAAGCACTGAGTGGATTTTAGAAAGCTATAGGTATTTTGAATATATATATATATGTATATGTATATATCTGAAGGCTGGAGAAGTATAGAAAATTTTTGTGGTGATGATATTTGAACAATGAACAAATAAAAACCTTGGGTAGTTGGAAAAGAATAGAGAAAGCTTTCCATAAAGGAAGACTGTTAGCAGAGGCCAGGAGAAAATAACCCCTGGGTGGTTTAGGAGATGAGTAATAGCAGAGCTTGACTGTAGGGCACAAAAGTACAATGGGAGAAACTGATATCAATTGTTGATGCACTGAAAAGGACACAAGTGAATCTGTATAGACTCGTGTTCAGAATATTTAAACTGAATCTAATCATTTGAAAAATCCAAATTGTAGAACATTCTGGAAAACAACTTGTTTGGCTCTTAAAAAAATGTCAATGTCATGAACAACAAAAGTGGCTTGGGGAACTATCTCAGATTAAAGAGACATGACAACTTCAACGTGAGATCCTTGGTTGTAACCTAGAGAGGAAAAATAAATAACAAATGAGCAGCAAAGGACATTATTGATAATTGGGAAAATTTGGAACTAGACTGTATATTAGATAATGGCATTATTTTGGTGTTGGAGTTCCTGAGTGAAGTAATTGTACTGTTATATAGCAGAAGGTCTTTGTTCTTAGCAGATATTCACTAAAGGGTTTAGGGATGAAATGTTATGATATCTGCAAGTAATTCTCAAATGGTTCAGCACCCCCCCAATATTACAAGAGAAACAAATATAGCAAAAAGTTAACATTGAGGAATCCAGACAAAGGGCATATGAGTGTTTCTTTTACTGTTTTTACTTTTCTGTTGATTCAAAAATTTTCAAAATAAAAACAAGGAAAGTAAAATTTGTTAACATTTGGATGTTCACAATTTTTTGTTTTACAACTTGTTTTATTTACTTGATACACATTGAATGACTGTTGTAAATGACCTCATGATTTTATCATTCTGAGTTTGCGGCGATCATTTTTGTGGAAGTATTTGCTTTATAATTATTATCAAGAAATTTATTAATGTAGTGTGATCTCATTATAGAAAATAACTGCTCTGGATAACTATGTGCTAATATTTTTTAAAGATTTATTTATTTATTTTTGAGAGAGAGAGAGAGAGAGAGTAGGGGCAGAGGGAAAGGGATAGCGAGAAGGAGAGAATCTAACAGACTCCCCACTGAGTGCAGAGCCCAACACAGGGCTTGATCTCAAGACCCTGAGATCATAAGCCAAACTCAAGAGTTGGATGCTCAACTGACTGAGCCACCCAGGTGGCCCAATATTTTTTTTCCTTGAGTGATAGTCTCACGTAGCACAAGTGGTCTTTTAAAATGGTTCTAACCTTTACCACCATTATAAAATATTTTCTTGTGAATATTTCACTTTTGTTTTTTAAGCGTTCATGAAATAGTGTAGATTAATTTGTTATGAAATACATAATTTAATACCAATTTATTATATAGATTTTCTTTGATTTACCATGGGGTTACATCTCAATAAACCCACTGTAAGTTGAAAATGCATTTAATATACCTAACCTACCAAATATCATAGCTTAGCTTAACCTACCTTAAACATGCTCAGACACTTCCATTTTTCTATAGTTGGGCAAAGCCAACTAACACAAAAACTATTTTATAATGAAGTGTTGAATATCTCATGAAATTGATTGGATCCTGTACTGAAAGTGAAAAACAAATGGTTTTAAGTGTATTGGTTGTTGACCCTTGTAATTGTGTAGCTGACTGGGGGGTGGGGCTTGCTGCTTACACAATTACTATAGCTGACTGGGGGGTAGCTGACTGACGTGTAGCCCCCCCATTGTGAGAGAGTATCTACTGCAAATCATGAGCCTAGAAAAAGCTCAAGATTCTAAATATGAAGTATGATTTCTACTGAATTCATATCACCTTTGTACCATTGTAAAGTCAAAAACCATGATAAGTCAGGGAGAGTCTGTGTATGTGTTATATGCCTATAACTTGGCCAGGTGCAGTTCTGGCCCTCAAGGAATATATGATGACTGGTTTAACCCAGAAAATGTTGGGCAGCCATGGGATGATGATTTTCATCTGCCTTAGGAACGATGAGAAAAGTGTTGTGATTTTTTTGACAACAGTTAAGAGAAAGATACTTGGATGAATTTCATTGAAGCCAAAGATTTGGGTTGTTCCAGAAACTGCCAGCTATGGATAATTCTCCTTATTTAGAGTTGTACTAAGTGCTTTCCCCTTTAATCATTCTGTCAAAAGTTTTGGCCATTGCAGGTCTTTAGTAACCTGCTCTCTGCTGGCATCTGAAAGGAGTCGCTTTTTATACTACTAAGATGATTAATACCAGCTCAAAATGCTAGTAGTTGTTTTTCTTAAAGGAGTTTGTGGGCGTGCGCTGACTCATTCACTGTGTCACATCCTGTCTGCTCCGTGATCTTGAGCATGCGTTTTCAACAGGACTGGCCAGGTCAGTGCCAGGCTGTAACCATGAAACCAAGTTAAATGTTTCATAAGCTAAAAAGTTGGCCGTGGAAGTGCCGCACTCCAAATAATATATCCACCATTTTGTATGAGAGTTACCAGTTTACTTCATCTGGTTTTACCTTCCACGGTGGGGAAGTTAGCATTAATAGAAAATTCACCTCATGATTCAGCAATCCGAATAATGCAGCCACAGAATTAAGGCAAAATTGGCCTTATTGTAAATTGAAATCATGGTTCACATTATAGTATAAACCTGATAACCAAATAGGAATTGATTGGAATTAATTTCTTTAAAACATTCAGAATCCTGATCTTCCCTAGAGTATGACACATAGAAATACAAAACAAACCCCTAAAACAAAAACCACAATTGTGAGGAAAGGTTTCATACACAGGATAGGATTTCTGAAGCTAGCAGAGGATCGAGTGTTCTGTTTACTGTGGAGCAGCGAGTGGCTCCAGGCATGGCCATTCCACGGAGTATTCCAAAGCAAGAATTGTAGCAAGTGTATCAGTGTGTTTTGAGATGGAATATCATACACTAAAGAAGAGAATAGACATGGAGGATTAGGAAAGGCAAGATCTATGGACTCAGAAAAATGACTTTAATCTACACAATATTATAAAAAACTACTAAAGAATTTAATTTCAGAAAGAAGATGCTGGGGAGATCAATTTGAATAATTAAAATTGGTTATTTCCAACTCACTTTCCATACTTACTGGAAATTTATATTGAAAGTCCTATATGGGGGTGCCTAGCTGGCTCAGTTGGTGGAGCATGTGACTCTTGATCTTGGGGTTATGAGTTGGAGCCCCACTTTGGGTGTAGAGATTACTTAAAAATAAAATATTAAAATTTTTTTTAAAAAAGGAAAGTCCTGTATACATGTATTTAAAAAGTCTAAACGTCAATGATGCCTTCATTTCAATGTTAGAATTAGAAAAAAATCCAGCAAATTAAATCCAAAGAAGATCAAAGGAATAAAATGATAGAATAGCAGAGAACGATTAATTGAATAGAGGAAACACACAAGGGATTAATAAAGTCTAAGTTACTATATTAAAAAGGTTAATAAGATTGTTAAACCTTTAGCAAATGTTATATGTAATGGTGAAAGATTTTTTTTTTTTTTTTTTTTAAAGATTTTATTTATTTGACAGAGAGAGAGAGCACAAGTAGGCAGAACAGCAGGGAGAGGGAGAGGAAGAAGCAGGCTCTCCACCGAGCAGGGAGCCTGACGTGGGGCTCGATCCCAGGACCCTGGGATCATGACCTGAGCCGAAGGCAGTCGCTTAACCGACTGAGCCACCCAGGCGCCCCTGTAATGGTGAAAGATTAAAAACTTCTCCATTCACATCAGGAACGAGGCTTAGCATGTCACTGTCACGGTTTTATAGTATACTGGAGGCCCCCAGCAATGCAGGAAGAAAAAGAAAAAAAATTAATGCTAGCAAAATAAGAAATGAAATTGACATCATTTGCAGAAGATATAATCATATGTACAGAAAATCCAAGAGATTTTACACATAATTAGTATCAACTAAGAAAAGAATTTAGCAAGTTTGCTGACTACAACCAGGGCACAGAAATTATCGTATGAATATATACCAGTCACCGTTAGAAATTTAAATTTAAGAATAAGATACTATTTAAAGGAGTATAAAAAATCCAAATACCTAACTCTAAATATGTGCAAGAACTCTATGTAGAAAATTGTAAAATATCTTTTAGGAATTAAATGAAACCTAAACAATATTGAATTCATGGATTGTAAGATTCAGTTTTGTAAAGATGGCAATTTATTTAAGAAAATTTAAGAAAATTTATTAATGGTATTCAGTCTAAATCCCAGCAGATTTTTGTTGTTTCGTGTTTGGTTTGTTAACTTGTGTGCATGTGTGTATGTATAAATTAAAAAGCAATTTGTATTTCAAGGTTGGGAGTCGATTTTTTTTTTACAAGTCTCACATATTTTTCCTAGTATTTTGGCAAATTCATAAACACCAAGCACTGCCTACAGCACCTAATGGGTAAAATGGCCCCTTTTATGTATCCCCAGGCTCATGGCATTCTCACTAGGATACCACTGTGTGCTTCTGCCTCTGTTCTAATGACTCATGGACTGTTTACTTCTCTTCTAAATTAAAAAAAAAAAATTATGCATGTGTTGTTGTTTTGCTTTAAAATGTATATAGGTACCTGGTGGGATACTGTGCTTATTAATTCTATGAAACCATGAAGTTAAAATAAAACACATGATATTTTAACTGACATTTGTGTCTTTAGATATTAAACATATATATTCTACCCTCTTCATTGGTTGCAGCAACAGGAGAAACATGTTTGAAAAATATGGCTTCTACCCACTTTCAAAAAGCAAACCAAGAATGTTACTGCTTTTCTGATACTGATTTTCCACTGTACTTGTCTACCCTCTAGTGGTTGCATAGCAAAGTCCAAAAAAAAAAAAAAAAAAGATCCAATAGGCAAGAATCAGATGATTCAATTTTGAGACATGGTTATTATTATTTTTAAATTTAGCCTGGTTCTCTGTGTAACATATCACCAGATTTAGAAATCTACTTCATGTCAGTAGCATAGACTTCAGCATACACCTGTTCAGTGCTGTTCGAGATAGTGTTGTAAAGTGTGTAAGATTTTTAGCTTAATCCTAAGCTAAAAGACTAATACCAAAATGATTTGTACATTGATAAAAATAACAATGGCAATAAATAAAAATAATAACTACAGATGAAATTTATTGAGCACTTTCTCACTGTGCTAAGCAGTTTTCACACATCATCTTTTATCTACACAGCAGTTCCAGAAGCGGGTCACCATTTTACAGGTAAGGAAACTCAGGCTTAGTGTGTTTAAGCAACACGATTAAGGTCAAATATAAATACAATAGCTAATATTTTAAAAGCAATTTTTAAGTGCCAGAAGCTCTGGAAAGGACTTTGTATGTCTGTGTTAGGGTTTACAGTAGGAAATAGAAACCATTCTGAGACTTAAAGATGAAGTAGGTTAGGCTGGTAGTGAGGTCCCTACAATCAGAGAAAGGACTGGAGGAGTAGGTTTTTGGGTGGGCCTTCTGGGATGATTGTCAAAACAATACAGAACAGATTCACTGGGAAGTTCCACTCGTCTGTTCCAGCACTGCTGTAATGCCTCAAGTCTCACAACACCAAAAAATCTGGAAAATGGACTCATTTTCTGCAGCAGGAAAAGCTCATATTCATAATGTCTTGCTGCCAGCAGAGATAGCTAGATGCTGAAAGAACACGCCTCTTGCTCACATCCAGCTTCTGGCTCTGGTTGGCAGAACACAATTCACATCCAGAGACCTTGTTGCCAAGAAGTCAGAGAAATGTAGTATTTATCTTCCCAGATGCAGTGGACCAGGAAGGAGCATAGAAAAGGGTGGGGATAGACGCTGGGGACAATTGACCACATCAGGCATAACATGTTATCTTACTTAGTCCCCATAGAGATATGTACTTTTGTTTCTCCATTTTGTGGACGAGGATGTAGGGACACTAGCAGGTGAACTTATATGCTGGAAACTCAGAATAGGAAGTTATGCCACTTTTATTCCAAAGCACAGCACATCCCACTATCTTGATATGATTGCACGATGTGATCATTAATTCTGTGTTAGAATAACGTGGAACCTACACACACACACACACACACACATACACACACACACATTTTTCCTCACACTTTTGTCAGGATGATACCCAGATTCAAAGAGAAATGAATTGAAGATGATGCTCTTCATTGTTTCCTGAGTTGAGTGGGCTTCCTGGGCTTGGGCTAAAAAGATGCAAAATCAAAATACAGTTCTCCTGCTCATGTTCTTGCAGGAAAAGCAACTATGTTCACTAATACTTGTAAGTTTGCTGACAAAGGGAGCTAATGGCATTGTTGGTACTGGAATGTGAATGCAGTTGGCATATTTACCTGCTCAAAGCATAGGAATGTTGTGTGGTGGAGAGAGAAGACGGCAAAGTAATAGATGCTGTTCTTGTCTGCCCAGCTGGACTCACCAAGCCACCTCTCCACTCCACGTGTTCACCGGACATGGTCTCCAGCTTCAGAGGTGGCTGTGGAAACCAGGAAACCAGGCTATGGAAATCAGGCCAGTCTGATTTCTCATGTTAGGAAAGAGAACCTTGACAAAGGACATATAGGGACAGAAGATAATTATAACTAAAGAATTTTGGTGGCAACCTTTGAGTCAGTCTTTTGATGACTATGCTTCAAAGAAATGCCTATGTTTCCTATGGGGATTCCTAGGGATATCCAGATTTTTATCTCTTCCGAGGCACAGTTTTTCAGATATATATATATATATATATATATATATATATATGTATATGTATATATTTGCAAGGCAGGTTGAGAATATTGGGCTTTGTTTTCATCCAAGAGAGTATTGGAAGCACTCAGAGAGCTTTTTAAAAACTCATAACCTAATGCTACATCCCTGGCAGTTGCGATGTAATGCATCTGAATGGATAGAGTGGGGCTCAGAAATGCATATTTTGAAAATTTTCTGGCATGATTCTAATGTTCGCCCTAGTTGTGAATTAGCCTAAAATGGATAGTGCTGTGATCTCTTAATGAGAAAGCTGACAGAAGAAAGTTGTAATGGCAAGTCGAGTAAGATGATGTCATGAGTTAGTAATGTCAATTTCCTAGACTATAAATAGCTCATTTGAATTTTAGGAGTTGGAGAGTTAAAAATGTCAGAATTAAGAATGTAATATTTTTAGGGTAATTAATTCTTGCCTTTTTGAAAGGCACCTGGCATTTGTAGGAAGGGAGTACCTATAAAAGAGCTAAAGTGCCTCCAAGTGGCCAAAGTCTAAATTACATTTTAGTGAAAATAAGATCCACATTAAAAAAATGAGCAGAGAGGAAAGAATTTTTGGAGTCTAGGATTTTTTTTTTAATTGAAGATATTGGGAGCTGCGATTTGAAAAAAAGATATGGATGCAATGAGATGTTTCTTGTTATCTGAAATTGCTTGCAAAAATTTGTGGTGAATTATTTTTATACTTAAACCTCAGGTGTGCTAGGGATATATATCACCTTAGAAGTTCCACATTCCACTTTTAATTAGGTTTTCTTGTTGGAAACTGGACTGACCTCCTTAGACCCACTTTCCACTGAAATTCACAAGGATTATACCTTTTGGGGACGCTGAAAAATAATTACACATTTTATGAGTCTTTGTTTATAATGAAGATCATTTGTTACTTTATCCAATAAATATTAATTCAGCAGCTATTTTGTGCCATAATTGCTTTGGGCATTGGGATCACAGTGGTCAACCAGATAAAAAAGATCTCTGCCCTCAGGGCTGTATGTGAGATGTGTGTGGAGAGAAGACAAATGATACCCAAGTCATACCCAGTTTAACTCACCATCACCCCTTAGTAATAAACACAATCAATACAGATCATTTCAAGTGCTGAGAAAGACACTTGGGAGTGTAATAGAATCGGGAAAGAGCAATCCAGTTAGAGGAAAGAGCAGGAGGGGAAGAACTGGACATGTGTGCAGGAAGAGGACAGAAACCAGAAAAGCCAACACAGGTGAGAAATGGGGCCAATGGATCGAGACAAGACAGACATGAACCAGATCTTGTCCACTGTAGTTTATTCCAAGTTCATTGGGAAGCCATTGAAGGATTTTGAGCAATGGGGTATGGACGGAGTCAACCGGATTTACATTTTTAAAAAGTCACTGCTGTAGGGGGTATTGATTGGAAAGGAGCAGGATGCTAAACAAAGAGATCAGCTAGGAAGCTATGGCAATAGGTCAGGCAAGAGAAGATGCTGGCTTACACTCAGACGGTAGAAATGCAGATGGAGTGAAGTGGACACATTCAACCTAAATATTTGAGGGAAAAATTGATGGGTCTTGTTAATGACTTAGATGTGAGGGATAAAGGAAGGACAGAATGAAGATGGCTCTCGAGTAACTAGGTGGAGGGAGGTGCCCTTTACTGCGATAGGAAATATAGAAGCAGAAGATGGGATGGGGTAGGAATGTGAGTTTTCTATATACCACACCATTTGAGATGTGGGTGGTATACATGCTGAAGTGTCAACAGGCAGCTAGCTATAAAAATTAACACTCAGAACAGAATTAACAACTGGGGCTATACATTTGGCAATTGTAACCTAAGCCTATGTGTTATTTAAAGCTGTGAAAATGAATGAAATGTTCTAGGAAGAGGTTAGAGAAACAAAAGTAACTTGAACTGAACCTGGGAATTATAACTTTTTAGGTCAAGTGGATGCAGTAAAGTCATCAAAGCTGTCAGAGATGAGATATGGTGAAAAACATGAGTATGATGTTGCAGAAATAAAGGATAGTGTTTCAAGGAATGAGTGGCCAGTTATATAGAATGCTCTGTGTAAACTAAGACAAGAATGGAAAAATGTCTGCAGAGTTTGGCAACATGGAATTGTGAGACCTTGACAAGAATGAGGTCAATAGTGTGATGTGGAGGAAAGCCAGATTAGAAGAGGTTGAAGAGAGAAGATGTAATATTGAAAGTAAAAACTTTCAAGAATTTTGCTGTAATAGGGAGCAAAGAAGTAGGTGGCAACTTGACATTTTTCAAGTGATTTTTTTTTTCCCAAATGGGAGTTACAAAAGAGCATTTTTGTAACTAATGGATCAGCATCTTAACAGAGAAAAACATCTCCAGAAAATAGATGATGTAGGAATAAAGTCCTGGAGAAAGTAAAAGGGGGATGGCAACTGAAGTGTACATGGAGGGAGGGGTCAGTCCTTTTGTGTAAAAGAGGCAGGAAAGACAGAGACTGTGGGTATAGACATGAATCATATTCATCTTAAGCTAATTCTGCTCAACCACCTTTAAAAATCTGGTGCTTCTGAGTTATGAGATCACATTCTTTGCCAAAATTTGTTCACACTTTCCAAAACTTGGGCGACATTTGGCTAAATGAACTTTCTTTACTGTGGGACTTTTCAGACTCTTTGATCTGCTCACGTGTATTGTAAGGAATTTATAGAATGCAACAAATCCCAAACTGATTTGACCATAGAAGTCCTTTCTTGTGAACTGCCCTTTATATCTGGGAAGACGTTTTCAAAGGAACATATTTTAGGAGATTCTGATTAATCAAAAGGACTAGAGTTCCTTTTATTAAAATTGATTTTTAAAAGGGCCTTCTTCTTTATATTCTTTCTCATAAATCCTATTTTTATAGCACTCAAATAAAATGAAGAGAAGGGAGTTTATATGGTAAATATGTGGGCACATGTATTTTTAACGTTGCTATTTTGACCTTTTTCTTAATAAACTAAACACTAGCAATGTAAGCACTACTTTTTACCTGATATAGTTCGACTAATATCTACCATTTTTTGGTTACTGTTTTCTATTTGTTTGCTATTTGTTGCCCTTGTTATTTGTTCCTATTTTTATCTTCCACTCTTTTTCTGCCTTTTGTGGTTTTCACTGAGCATTCTATGAAAGTCTATTTTCTCTCCTTTCTTAGTGTATCAGTTATAGCTCTTTTAAAATTTTTTTAGTGGTTGTTCTAGGGTTCTCAATATACATTTATAATTAATCCAAGTCTACTTTTTTTCAATATTTATTTATTTAGAGTGCACCTGAATGGGGGGGAGGGCCAGAGGGAGAGAGAGAATCTCAAGCAGACTCTGTGCTGAGCACGGAGCCTACTTGGGGCTCGGGCTGGATCTCAAGACCCTGAGATGTTGACCTGAGCCAAAATCAAGAGTTGGACACCTAACTGGCTGAGCCACCCAGGCACCCAATCCAAGTCTACTTCTAAGTAACGCTATACCACTTCATAGATAGTGTGAATATCTTACAATAACAAGACAATCCTAATTTTTCCCCTGTCCGCTGCATTTTTGCTGTCATTCATTTCACTTATACATGAACATCCAGAAACATGTATGTACATAAGACATAAGTAAGCGTATGTAATTGATACATTGTTGCTATCATTATTTTGAACAAACTGTTATCTGTTAGATCAATTAAGAATAAGAGAAAAATTTTTTTATTTTATCTTCACTTATTCCTTCTTCAATGCTCTTCCTTTCTTTATGTAGATATGAATTTCTAATCTATATTATTTTCCTTCCTTCCAAAGAATTTCTTCGACATTTCTTGCAAGGCACATCTACTGGCAAAAAATTCCATCAATTTTTGTTTATTTGAGAAAGTCTTTATATCTCCTCACCTTTGAAGGATAATGTTGCAGTGTACAGAATCCTAGGTTGGTGGCTTTTTTCTCTCAATACTTTATTTCACTCCACTTTCTTCATGCTTGCATGGTTTAGGAGGAGATGTTGGATGTAATTCTTCTATAAGTAAGATCTCATTGTTCTCTGCTTTCTTTCAAGACTTTTTGTTTATCTTTGATTTTTTGTAGTTTAACAATGATATGCGTAGGTATAGATTTTTATCCTGCATGGTGTTCTCTAAGGTTATTTGGTTTGTGGGTAGGTGTCTGACTTTAATTTGGGGAAATTGTCAGTCATTACTGCTTCAAATTTTTTTTTTCTGTTTCTTTCTCTCTTTCTTCTCCTTCTGGTGTTCCAATTATGCATATGTTAAACCTTTTGTAGTTGTCCCACAGTCCTTGGATATTCTGTTCTGTTTTCTTCAGAAAGTCTTCTCTTTGCTTTTCAATTTTGAAGGTTTCTACTGAGATAACTGCAAGCTCAGAGATTTTGTCCTTATCTATGTCTAGTCTACTTATGAGATCATTGAAGGCATTCTTCATTTCTATTAGTGTTTTTAATCTTTAGCACTTCTTTTTTGGTTCTTTTATAGGAATTCTATCTCTTTGCTTACATTGTTCGTCTATTCTTGCATGATGTCTATTTTATTCACTAGGGCTCTTTGCATATTAATCCTAGTTGTTTTAAATCCCCAGTCTGATAATTTCAACGTCCCTGCCATGTCTGGCTCTGATGCTTGCTCTGACTCTTCAAATTGTGCTTTTTTGCCTTTTGTTATGCTTTGTAATTTTTCGTTGATAACTGCTCATGGTGTACTGGGTACAAGGACCTATTGTAAATAGGCCTTTAACAATGTGGTGGTGAGGTATGTGGGGAGAAGAATCATTCTATAGTCCTATGATTAGATCTCAGTTTTTTTTTTAAAGATTTTATTTATTTGACAGTGAGAGACACAGCGAGAGAGGGAACACAAGCAGGGGAAGTGGGAGAGGGAGAAGCAGGCTTCCTGAGGAGCAGGGAGCCCGATGTGGGGCTCGATCCCAGGACCCTAGGATCAGGACCTAAGCCGAAGCAGACGCTTAACGACTGAGCCACCCAGGCGCCCTAGATCTCAGTTTTTAAGTGAGTCTATGCTTTTAGACTTTGAACCTCACAAGAATTTCTCAGTTTTTTTCCTCCTCTCTTAGGTGGGGCAGGATGGCTGGAGTGGGCTGGAGTTGGGTATTCCCCTCTCTTAGGTCAGTTAGGCTCTGAAAATACCCCATCAGGTTGGGCACTGATTGACTAGCTTCCCCTGAAGCCTTGTTAAGAGCGCAGTACTCTGGTATATTTCAAGATGGCTCCCTTTCCCTTCCCCCACCTGGAAGCCCAAAGGGAGTTTTCTCTGATATTTACTATGGGAAACTGGTTGAGCTCCTGGAGGTAAATGCCACAAAATGGTGGGGGTCCCCCATGACTGTGTCTTCTTGGAGTTTTTAACTCTCGGAATTGTCCCCATTGAGTCTCCAGCAATTTGTTAATGAACATGCAGGGTCTCCTACCCCCACACCAGTTACCATAGGTGTTTCAGCTCTTGTGCTTCTGCCTTGCCTTCCTATCTGACTTCTGTCTCTTCAGTCTTGGGTGCAGTGATTTGCCCTGTGTCCTCATCTCTCTCATGGACCCAAGAAGAGTAGTTGATTTTTCAGTCTGTTCATATTTTCACATGTTGTTAGGATGGCATGTAAACTTCCGAGTTCCTTACATGTGGAACCAAAACCTAGTCTCCAACCCTCCGCCCTTTTTTTATCTGATATGAAACGGCGAATGAAAATCCCTTTATTTACAAACAGAAATAAAAATGCATTATAATCAAATGTTGCTTATGCTTTGAATGTGGTCAGTTTTTTTTTTTTTTTTTAAAGATTTTATTTATTTGACAGAGAGAGACACAGTGAGAGAGGGAACACAAGCAGGGGGAGTGGGAGAGGGAGAAGCAGGCTTCCCACAGAGCAGGGAGCCCGATGAGGGGCTCGATCCCAGGACCCTGGGATCACGACCTGAGCCGAAGGCAGACACTTAACTGACTGAGCCACCCAGGCGCCCCTGAATGTAGTCAGTTTTAAGAACTCTCAAACTGCCTAATATGCTATAGCATCTTCCTAATAGAAGGCATTTTATAAATACTTGCTGAATGAGTAAGTAAATGTATGAAGTCCCAGTAACTATGACTGTATATTATCAGATATAAAGAAATCCAGTTCACTTGCACTATTTAGAATAGTTTGTATTATCTTCCTGTTCAGTCTATTACTATATTGGAACGGTAGAAATGGTTTTACTGTTAGAATAGATTCTGGAATGGGGTGGTGGGGATGAAATAGCATTTTTACTTCCCTAGACCAATTAAAAATCTCACTTTTTAAATTAAAATTTTAATTAGTTAAATAGTAGATATTCAGCTACTCAAGGTCTCATTTTTAAATCCATGTTGGAAACTAGCAGAACAATCTATGCATAGTGAGGACTCAGCAAATATTTGTTTAATTTAGTTAGATTTTCAAAAGGACCTGCCTTGATTAAACTTAGTACAAAAACTACACATATTTGTTTCATTTTAGGAAATCTAGGAAGGCCCAATTACCACAAATCATTTTCAAATGGACACCAATAATATCTGAAATGCTGCTTCAGAACATCTCTTATTTACTCATCAAATCTGGATGAAATATTTATTATGTGCAAGCCACTCTGCTAGGTGCTGGGAATACAAAGAACACTATTCTAGAGGCCAGTGCAGAGAGTCAGGATTACAAATAATAGTCACCTATTTTCTTGTTTGTATTGAGTTTTCAACAAATGACTCTTATCTGTATTTTGTGAGTGTATTCCTCTCCACATCCTCCTTCTTAGTTTTTTTTTTTTTTTTTTTTGCCCTTATTATCCTTAGTATTATTTATCCTGGAAAGATGATCATTTCTGAAGATGGAGGGTGAGGCTTACAGTTTATTGAAATTCAGACAGCCTTCTCCAAATGTTTTCTCAATCTCCTGTGTTCTACAGTAGCAAGAAGGTCCTCTATGGCTCTGGAAAGTTCAATATGTTTCTGTTTTAGTATGATATGGGGTGTGTGTGTGTGTGTGTGTGCGTGCGTGCAGATGCACATTCATACATCCATGTGTTTGTCTATGTGTGCACACACAGGCGTGCTGAAATCTTTTCTTCTTTTCCAGCTAAGATCAGAAGCTTTAGGGCTGTGCATTACCCATATTTTACTCTCTATGCTGTCACTCCCTTTTCAAAGACAGCTTTTCTATATGTTTCCTCTTTCAGTTCCACCTCCCTGGCCACTCCTTTGAAACGGGAAAGCATCAGGTGGTCTCCCACGGCCCACCCCCCACCAGCATCTTGCTGTTCTAACAGGGGATGCTGTTTGCCCCCGGAGGTGTGACGCAGTCTGGATGAACTCAACTCAGAGCACTCTGCCTGGATTCTACTGAGATCTCGTCCAAACTTTCAATGCTTTGGTTTAATTTTCATGCATTTGGAGCTTTTTAAATTTTATTTTCATCCAGGGTTATGGATTTTCATTAGTGTTTATTGAAGATGAAGTGGGCACTTCTGTTTTTCTCTTTGTTATTTTTGGATAGTTTCTAAGATGGAGAGAGGCAGAGAATCTTTTGCTCTGCCTCCTCTTCCTAGAATTCTCTTCAAAGGCTTAAAAGTAGTTATGATGGGACTGAGGGAGAGAAAGATGGAATGCCGAAAATTGTTGGTGATAGAAAATTAGAATTTAAGATTTAAGAAGTGAAATTTTAGTTAGTGACAAATTCAAATATGCTTATCATATCAGAGGGAGAGTGGACATGAAAAACAGTGGAGATGAAGAGGTAAGGAAATTGTCAATCTGGAGTCTTGATTTATTGGATATCATCCATGCGAAAATTGAAGAATATAGTCATTGGTGTGGAAGGGGCTGTGAGTTATATAACAAAGTTCTCAGAGAATGGCTGTTGAATGGAAGCTGTGGGATGGCAAGAAAGCAACACCCAAACATTTTATTCTGTGTTTAAGAGAGAAGCTGCATCTTATGAGGGTTTGGGAGAAAAATCATGTAACAGATGCAGTAAGCAAGCGCAGGCTTAGAGCGGCAAGGTCTACATGCCTCCGCAATAGCTGGCAGGAAGTTGGGAGGATTACAGATGGCTCCAGGGGTCTCTTTTTGGCAGGAAGTTGGGAGGATTACAGATGGCTCAAGGGGGCCCTCTGTTAAAAGAAATGGCTTCTGATTTCACATTCGTCCCAGGAGTATCAGCAGCGTCGGGGGTCCTGCCTTTCTAGGTATTTTTTCATGATACATAGAAACTGCTAAAATATGTTGGGGGGAATTTCTGATTTCACTAAATTTTCACAGGGGTAATGTTTGCTGCTTCTTAAGTAATGATGCAATAGGAAGAAAAATATGATTAGAAACTAATTGTAGCTGCTGCTTCTTTCTGATGGGATTGCTTAAGTTATCTCTTGGATAGAGAGGTCTTTTATTGATGAAAGGACACTGGGATTGCTTGGAAATGTGATGCTATGCATGTAGTTTGGATGGAGCGGGTGAGAGAAATACAGAAATGAACTCTTGACAATATAAACGAGGAATTTTGACTTACGGGGCGTGCACAAGAAGAGATCGTTTAAGAGGTAAGTCAAACTAGAAGGGAAGAGAGCCTCAAGAAAGTGATGGAAGGCAGGAGACTTATGGGTAGGCATGGACAATGATGAATAATTCCACAGCAGAGAAGTGATAACAAATATCTAGAAACAGTGATGTCCTCCACTGAATGTAGTATTTCATTTCCATTCCATACATCCCCATCTGTTACTGCCAGGTTTCCACAGAAAGTTTTTTGTTCAAAATAGCCCTGTGTTATTTATAATTTGAGAATTATAGGTTAGGACTCATTTTGGTTAGAACTGTGTGAGGTTCTGTGTGGCAGAAAACTTGAAAGAAGATAGCTGAAATATGATGGAAAGTTTGTTTATTTCTCACATAAAGAATTCTAGGGGAAGGCAATCTGGGCAGGTATGCCAACCCCATGGTCATCAGGGACCTGTGCTCCTACGTGTCCATCCTGGCACCGTGAGGGTATGGCTTTTATCCTTAAGTTCCATGCAATTGCTACAGCAGCATGGAGAAAGGGAGGAAGAAGAACATATTTCCCTTTTCCTTGAGGCTTCCTGGAAGTTCCACATAACACCTTTATTTACATAGAACTTTCTACAGATCTTACTTACTAGTACTTAGAGACAAGGAAGACTTGGAAACTAAAACTTTTAACTGACTGCAGTTTTTCTAGGTAAAAATTAATATTCTTTTATTTTGAGGGACAAGACGGTAATGTGTAATTGGAAGGCAATAAGGTGTTTCTGCCACAGAAAGATGAAATTCAGTTGGGGGGGGAACAAGTGCGTCAGCTGGGAACCATAGCTGGTCTACAGAGGAGAACCAAGCCATAAAGTGGACTGACTCAGAAAACAAACAAAAAGAATAAAACATGTTTATTGCAGCATTATTTATAATAACCAATATATGGAAGCAACCCAAGTGTCCATTGATAGGTGAATGGATAAAGAAGATGTCATCCACACCCACTCTCACATACACGCACACACATACACACTGGAATATTACCCAGTCATTAAAAAAAAAAAATAAGATCTTGCCATTTGCAACAAGGTAGATGAACCTAGAAGATACTATGCTAACCGAAATAAGTCAGACAGGGAAAGACAAATACCATATGATTTCACTTATATGTGAAATCTAAAAAACAAAACAAATAAACAAACAAACAAGAAGCAGAAAAAACCCCATAAGTACAGAGAACAAATTGATGGTTGCCAGAAGGGAGGGGAGTGGGGGGATGGGTAAAATGGGTGAAAAGGAGTGGGAGATACAGGTTTCTAGTTATGGAATGAATAAATCACAGAGATAAAAGGTATAGGTATCATGGATTTTTTTATGTTCTTCCCCCAAAATCAATGTGTTCTCTTATTTCTTATTCTATAAAGCCTGTTTAAGTATTTTGCTCAGTGTGATAACAGTTGATCAAATTTTCATTGAAAAAGTTTACGCTAAAATAAGAAGTGTTGCCAAATCTCACATTTTCAGTATTGATGTAAGCTATTTCCTGGTATGAGTCAAGGTTCAATCAGAAAAATAAACAACTATGGCATTTCAAGCAGGAAGAAATTTAATACAGCGAACTAGTGACTTAAAAATACATGGGAAGGTCTGGAGGAGTGGCGATTGTGGAAAACACTCACTATTATTCAGTTCTATTACAAGCAATGCAAGCATTAGGAAGTTCCAGAAATCACTGGGAACTCCCACTAATGATCTCAGCTCACCACTGCACCAGATGAACGATTACCAGGGGATTTGAAGAAGCTGCAAAGAATTACTTCTGTTGAAGCCCATGGAGTCTCCTTACTGGACAAAAAATAATGGTTTCTACTTCTTTCAAACTTTGTGGCCTCTGCTTAGTGGACTCTAACCTAGAAACCTAATGGCAGGGGATTCTGGGAAATGCATTTCTTAGACTTCCAGTCATTTGATATGAGGAGAGCAAGAAAAAAAAAAATAATAAAGCTGCATGCTGGTTGCTCTCAAAAAAATAATTTGCAATGCAGTCACTCTTTGGCTATTCAGCATCCATATGGACCCTACTACCTGTATTTAAATTTTAAAACAACAATATAAATAACATCCTTAAAAATATCATTACATATTAACATAAGTAACATGTTTTTAATGACTATTTTAATAACTATATTTCCCAGACAAAACCTTAGTGAAAAGAGTGGCAGTGTTTCACATTTTGCAAATCTCTCTGATACTGGCCTAATAGAGGATGATTGGATTTTCGTATCTGCTTCTGCATTCTGTCTTTTGTGATGTGTTGCTCTGGTTGAAGTAAATGAAGAAAATCCAGGTTTGCACGCATATATGTAGTTGAAAAAGGGAGGAGACTTTGAATAGCCTTTAAAATAATTGGGAATAGTTTTCTTTGATACTATACCCAAACTCAGCAAGCAGTAATTTCTTAAAGGTTAACTGTAATGTAGAATCTGAAACCATGAAACTTTATCAATAAACTTTTCATTACATTAAAATCCATTGATCTGCCCATTGGTCTATTATGTAATGTAAATGTAGTTTTTACCCATGCATGATTTTGTAATATGATACATTGAACATTTGGAAAATATTGTCATGTTGAGTTATGCAGATCTTCCAAATGTTGCTGCATTTCATTATACAATATCATGGAATTTCACTGATACCACTACCAAATTCATCAGGAAAGTCTGTAAATATTGCAAAGCTGGCAAGCTAATTGAAGCCCACATTTGAAGCTTAAATTATGTGATTGACATAAATACTGTCAGTTGTTTTCTTTAAGTGACAGGATCACTTTGTTCATTTTTTAAAAAGATTTTATTTATTTATTTGAGAGAGAGAGAGAGAGAGCATGAGCGGGGAATGGGGGTAGAGGCAGAGGGAGAGGGAGAAGTAGACTCCTGGCTGAGCAGAGAGCCCCAAGCAGGGCTCGATCCCAGGGCCCAGGATCATGACCTGAGCCAAAGGCAGATGCTCAACCAACTGAGACACCAAGGTGCCCCAGTAGTTTTTGTATTCTTAATCTCAATCAAATAAATAGCTTATTGGACAAAATTACATTTTGATGATTAAAAATGTCCATTAAGTGATTGAATGACTAATATTATCCTTTTCCTACTAATCCATTCCCTTAGACAATACAATTTATGAAGCGGCAGACAGAAGATGACACTCTGAATTCCATTTGATGAAAAGAAAATGGGATCAGAAAAAACAAAAGTTGCTAATTTAATATACTATTTAAAATTATATCTTAATATCTATCAAATTTTCTTCATTGATTTCTGACTTCTTATTCTTTTAAAAATGTGTTTCAGTCATTCACTGGAATTGTTAAACCTCATTACCTGGTGAGATAGATTTCTGTGCAGTGAGTATATATCTTACATATAATAGGAATTTGATTTTTTTTTCTAAATAGTCACCTCTGTTTGTCTTTTACTAGCCACAGGGCAGGATTTGCTGGGGTGCCCATGATGATTTCTTTTAGCAAATTTGTTCGTTCACCTTTTCCTCTCTCCTGGAAACTTCATTGGCCATTCATTCTTTGAAGTTGCTAGCTTCCAGCTGACCCTTTAGTCTCTCCTCAAGTGTGTTTGCAGAGTGTACTCAAATCTCTCTTCTTCTC
This sequence comes from Phoca vitulina, assembly GCF_004348235.1. Classification (NCBI taxonomy): domain Eukaryota; kingdom Metazoa; phylum Chordata; class Mammalia; order Carnivora; family Phocidae; genus Phoca; species Phoca vitulina. Next base: position 14,450,180 of record NW_022589729.1, on the reverse strand, counting down.
TTCTGCTGTAGGAAATGAGTCTACAGACTTTTATTTATTTTTAGATATTAACTAAAAATCAATATGGGAGATATGAAAGATTAAAAAGTCAATTCAATCATCCCATCTTCCGTCTGTGTTATTTGAGCAGAGCTGTTTCTGTTACGTGGATTCTGTCACCTCATCAGGGCTCTCCCACTTTTTCTCCTGCAATAAACCCAGTTGGTCTTCACTTCCTTTCTCCTTCATTTTAGTTTTTTTTGGTTCAGGTCTTGAATATTTTTTTAAATCACACATTTATTATCTTCCATTTTTTTCCATCTGCTATGGACTGTATTGTGCCCCCCCTCCCCTGCCTACCTCCCTAAAATTCGTATGTTGAAGCCTTAACTCCCAGCATGATGGTAGCTGCAGATGGGGCTTTTGGGAGGTAATGAGGTTTAGATGAGGCCCTAAGGGTGGGGCCCCATGATGGGATTAGTGTCCTTATGAAAAGAGACACCAGAGAACTTTCCCTCTCAATATCTCTCTCTCTCTCATCACAATGTGAAGACACAGAGAGAAAGTGGCTGGCTATCTGCAATCCAGGAAGAGAGCTCTCACCCAAATCTGCCCATGTGGGCAACCTGATCTCAGATTTCTAGCCTCCAGAACTGTAAAAAGATACATTCTGCTGGGGCAGCGAAGCTATGATATTTTGTTATGGCAGCCTGAGCTGACTAAAACACCATCTCCCTGGAAAAATTTCGATCCTAGATCAATTCAGTTGCCTATTTCTTCCATGTCTACACTTGACTGAGCTGTTGAGCAAACTGAGATTTCCAAATGACCAGTGACCCAATATATTTCTACTTATTTTAGCACTATCCAGAAGCCCTTGTAGTTAGAATAGGAGATGTTCATGGCAGTTTGATCCTTTTCTGGTTATTTCAAACTTTTGTCTCCATTTCCTCCCTTATTCACATAGCGGAGAACTGCTGCTTCCACTTTCCTGGAGAGACTGCAAAGAAACATACAGCTTAGAGATTCTGGATTCTGTGTCTTTGACTCTGACACTTGCTGATTATGAGTTGTTGAACAAACTATCTTCTCTGAGGCATTGGTTTTGCATCTGCAAATGGGGAAGATATCTGTGTCACAGGGAGTTCTGACTATTAGATGAATTCTAATCACCCCGATTGAGACTAAAATATAATCAATAAATATTGATTACTATATTTGTTCATTTTAAGAAATTAAAACCACTTTACTAGAACTCTCTCAGCTTCTTGCCACTGCACCTTTAAAATTGTTTATATTTTTATTTATTCTGTCCTTCCATTATAGTGTAATAATTCCTTCCACAGGCTCATTCTTCAGCTGTGCTATGCCTTCATGAGATCCTTGTCCTATCATTTATACTCACTATCTCCTCTACTTCATATTCTTCCTCCATGCTTGGTCCTTCCCATTAACCTTTAGACTTACACAGGTTTCTCTCATATTTTAAGGTAAAGCTATCTCCTTCCCTCTCTCATTATTGCTCTTTCTTCAAACCAGACACCTTCCTGCATCTGGCCAATGGCTCACCACTCAAGATTCAGCGTAGGTGTTACTTCATCTAGAAATCCTTCTATAGTTCCTGCAATCTGGTTTAGATGCCTTTTAAAAATGTCATCCCTTAGCAAACTGCTCCTCCCTGTCAAAGCACATATCACACTGGAATTGCCTCATTGCTTGTCTGTGTCTCCAAAATACTGCAAGCTCTCTCAGGGCAAGAAACCTGTATTTATCTTATTTATTATCATATCTTCAATACTGTGCACAGTGCTCGGGATATAGTAGGCATTCAATAACCATTTATTAACTGAATAAAGAGAAATAGATATAAAGCTTAAGGAAAAATAAGAAGAGGAGCTGAAAATGTTAGAGATATTTTAAAATCATTGTCTCGACTACTCACTGACTTACATATTATCCTGAAGCTCTGTTACGGTTTGTAAAATATATTTAGAAAGTTAATGAAGTAGAGATTTGATGCTACGGAGGCTTAATGTTAATCTTTATGTAAAATACAATTTAAGAGTAATTAAAAGGTCAGTGCACTTTTGAACTTGCTGAATAGCTTCCCCATTTTTGTCTGCAGTCAGACTTAATTTCTCTCAAGGGCAATAATGGTAAAAGGCCAGAAATTTGTGTAAAGGCTTTCCTTTTCTTTTTCTAGTCATAATAATATTCTTGAAATCCCCATATTCTGAAAGGAACCAACTTTACTTAAAAGGGAACTTGGGATGTTCTGAGCATGACACAGAATATATATATATATATATATATATTTTTTTTTTTTTTTAAAGATTTTATTTATTTATTTGACAGAGAGAGACACAGCGAGAGAGGGAACACAAGCAGGGGGAGTGGGAGAGAGAGAAGCAGGCTTCCCGCCGAGCAGGGAGCCCAATGCAGGGCTCGATTCCAGGACCCTGGGATCATGACCTGAGCCGAAGGCAGACGCTTAACGACTGAGCCACCCAGGTGCCCCATGACACAGAATATATTGATGATGTTGTAAATCTTAGACCGTTGAATGACACAATAGTCTCCTAGGTGAGATGCCAGACACTCCCACTCCTTTTGTTTTATCAAGGAAATGGGAAGGGCTACCAACAAAGCATCTGGGGAACACAGTGTACTGGTTTGGCTCATAAGATTTTATGAAAGCTATGCTCTCTGAGTTAAATTATATTGCCTGACTTCTAGGACACAAAGGATGTCCTATAGCCAATAAAATATTTTAACATTCTTTCAGTCATGGTGTCTGCTTCCTTTTTGAAATTATGCCAGTCACAAAGGGCCATGATGACTACAATAAAAAAAAGTGCTGTGTTTGATAGGTGTGTGTAGCCACAAACAGATAGTTCTCTCTGCTTTTATTCTGGGGCTCGACCTTAATTATTAAGACTTTTCCATCATTTAATCTTTAACAACCTCAAAGTCAAGGAAAACCCCTCTTCCCAGGAAATAGTATTGAAGCAGACATTAGAAAGAAAACATAGAAATGCCATATAGTTTGATCGGTACCCATAGAATGCCTTCTTGCTCAAGAGGGTAATTTACAATTCAGAGATCTATATCTCATCCCAATCTCTGTTCCTACCCGATATTCTGATAATACCACCGTCCATTCTCCAGGGCCCCATGTCCTTTCTCCCTCTCCTCTGGAAAATAACTGAAGGAAAGGAGAGATGTAATGCCCTTTATTGTGCTTCCTGTGAAAGCTGCATAGGAAACAAGCAAAGCAAACAAACAAAACAATGAAAAGCCTGGGCTGCTGACCATTGTCTTAGGGCATTTCCTCATAGTTCTCCAGCCAGACTTGAAAATAAAATCAGAGGAAGATTACTATTTCTCCTCCTATTTATTACAATATATGAAACAAGGACATGTTAAAGTATTTCTCTAACATTTTTTCTAAACTGAACTTTTTTGTGGATCAATACAAGTGTTGACTAAGTTTCTTAATTTGCAACCTATGGACTTAGATGTGAATGCACACCTTGCTGGTAACATTGGTTTTGTATATATACACAAGTGCATTTTTCCTAGGTGATTTTATCAGATTGCACAGGGAATTCAAGATCTGGAAGGAATTAAGTATTGCATATCTCTGTATATAGAAATATATAGATACAGCTATAGATAAAAATACAGATATAGACCCTATCAACTATATTTATAATATATAACCAAATATATGCATGTATATGTGTGTAAATACATATAAACATATACATGTTTATAATATTTGCACATATGCATATAATACCTACCAACATTTAAAGTTGTTGACATTTAGAAATGATCAGGGTTTTACAAAAAAAAAGGGATGCTGAATATATTGAACATTTTCTTGTAAGGAAACATAGATCATAACAGAGGTTACTAGGATGATAAATCACTTGGGGAAAGAAAAAGAGATACAGAGATGTTTTGCAGTAAAGTCAAAGCACATGAAAGAATGGATAAAATCAAGACCCTTTGTATAATTTCATCTTTCTTTTCATTTTCTTGATTTCATTTTCTTGATTTTTCCCTCTTGGTTTGCTTTTACCAAAATGACTATCAATAAATGGCTATGTCAATATTAACAATGGATGCACCAGACATAATTAATTTCATTAATGTCCTCTCGTCACTCGTCATGGGCACATATATTACTTCAGAATTAAGTCAGGACTAAAACAACTGAAGTGTAGTATGATTTCTAGATTTAAGGCTTTCCACCCTTCATAGGTACATAGACAAAACACTTAAACTATATTCTCTGTTAGAAGGCCCGAGAAAATCTAACATTTTTATCATGAAGACTGTACTGATGAGTTCTGCAAACACAGTTTTGAGGACCTAAAATCTGACCTTGCACTTCAACTCTTTTACAGCTGCCTCACATTCCACTGGACCATGCTTTGCATTTAGTTGGACAAAGTCAGTGTTGAACAATGCAGAGAAGATATACTTTAACAGGGTCTCTGAGCACAGTTTTGTTCACAGTCAGTGATGCACTTTAGCCAGCAAGTGTTTAATTTCTAACTTAATAAAATTACCAAAATGTGGATCTTAAAATAGAGAGGTATTTAAGAAATGTCTCTTTGGGGAGTGATTGATATCAACTGCACATAAAGCACAATTGGAGATTGCAGGAGTACTTACTGTAGAAGGGCATCTGCGCCTGGGCCTATTAATCCTCTTGCTTATAAAGATGATCCAGCCCTGAGTGCACACAGGGAGGGGACGGAGGCAGAGCGCATGGCTGGCAGCTTCAGCTGGGGAAAAGGCTAGGGGCCTTGAGAGCATCTCTGAAAGCTACTTTAGCATCTGTTTGCTAATATTGTTTTATCACTCTGTCAGGCCATATCCAGTTTATTCAATCTAATATAGATAATGAACATGAAATCTTTAGGGTAGCTAAGGACATTTCCTAATGAATATAAGAACCCTAGAAAGGGAAATGATTATAATGGATGCAACAGTGTTCTTTGAATCACTAGACCAAGTAAATTGGACATGACATAAGAGCTTCTTGTTTTTTGCCAGAGACTCACTCTGGCTCCTTAGAGAGGAATTCAGTCATTGCTGTTTTGGTCAACTCTTTATCAGCTGTTTGAATTATTTGATGAATAGCTCCAGTGACTATCCTAGGGCCTGGAACTTTTATGAATAGCTTAGGGTGCTTGTCTATGTAATAGAAGAATTAAGGATGTTTTGGCTAAGCGTATTTTCCTTGCCAAATCTTGTATCCAGAATTAGCTGTAATGAAATGATGTGCTCAATTGGAATCTTTTGAGAGTTGCCTTCATTTTCACTTTTATATTTCAGTAGAATAATACCAATGAAAGCACATTGGGAGTAAAGCATACCACAAGTTTCCACTAAGATTAACCCCTTTTTGAGGCACCTGGGTGGCTCAGTTGGTTAAACCTCCAACTCTTGATTTCAACTCAGGTCTTTATCTTAGGGTCATGAGTTCAAGCCCCAAGTCGGGCTCTGTGCTCTCCCTCTCCCTCTACTCCTCCCCCCTCCCCGGCTCATGCTTGCGAATGCATGCTCTCTCTCTCTAAAATAAAATAAATAAAATCTCTTAAAAATAAGATTAATACTTTTTTTTAAGCACTCTCTATGTCCATTGTGGGGTTTGAACTCACAGCCCTGAGATCAAGAGTCGAATGCTCTACCAACTGAACCAGCCAGGCCCCCTGATTAATCCCTTTTATAAAGTAGATGATGCTATTTAAAAATTGAAATACGATCTTCTAGAGTTTAAATTATTTTCTCGTTTAAATAATAATAGTAATAATAATTAGTTCTCATATAGTGCTTATTTTCAGCTGAACTTCTAAATGTCAATCAAAGAATAATTCATTTGATTTTCACAAAAGCTCTATGAGGTAGATACAATTAATATCCCTGTTTTACAGATGAGGAAAGAGATCCAGTGAAGTTGAGAAACATACCCAAGATCACAGAGCTATAAGGTAGTTGAACTGAGATCTGAACCAATGCCCCAGAGTCTATGCTCTTCACCACTATGCTATACTACCTCTAGAAAATTTATAATACAAGTTAGGATGGTTTAGTGTTGCTGATCAACTATGTAGCAATATAGAGGAAGATTGGAAAAATATTTGTATCATTACTAAAAAAAGCAGTTAGCACAGAAATCCAGTGATATTTAACTCTATTGATCATGCTTAATAAAGATGTTTAATGCAACGGGCCTTATGGTTTTTTGAGGCTGCAAGGAATAGAGATATATTTGGTTATGTTATGTAATGAGGCTTTTGATTAAGAAAGAACAGGAAATATCAGGTTGACCAGTTGGGGGTTTGAGCATCGTGGATAAACTTGGCCCCATTGGGGGGCGGGGAAGAACAGAAAATAGCCTGAAAAACTATATGTTCAGACCCCACATTCAGAGTACAAACTGTAATTCTGCAGTCATGCTTTAGGGAGAAGTAGAATTTTGGTATTCAACATCACTCTGGTAGCAACCTGGTTTCCTTGTGTTGCTTCCAGAAAGATAGGTCTGTTATTCTCTCCTCTTGAGCTTTGCTATTTTATGCCCCAGTCCATCTCTGTTTCAACTGCTTTTACTTCTGCTGCTAACCAACTCTATCTTTGCATATTTCACATTCAAACTGGAGAGAATTTGTTTTGGTTGAATTGTCACCATCCAGTATAAAGGCATTTCTTACGGACAGAATCCTGTGACAGTCACCTATGGATGGCTACCTGGGGGTCCAACATCCACCCCTGCTCCAAATAGCTGTGCCAACGACCGACAATTTATGCATATGAAATTCCTAGGCCAATTCCCTCGGAAGAGAGCTAAGGGTAGTTAGACACTCAACACATTGTGTGCAAACCATAACTCCATGTATTTTCCCCTAAATGATGTAACTGCTAGTCAGCCTGAAAACTTTCCTCAATGAAGCTAGATATCCATAATAGTTAATAAAGTTCTTGTTTAAAGTTAATGAAAGTAATGTTACTAAACACATAATTAAGGTAAAATTATTAGGTAAGTGTTAGATTTGAAGAAATATTATACAAATCTGTATACATTTAAATATACATGGCCAACTTTCCAATCCTTACACTTCTTTTCTTACAGAGATTGAAGAATTGAGAACAGATGTTTCTTTCATTGAAGAACTAGAAGTTGAATATTGAGATAAATTCCTTCAAATAAGTCTTCAATTATTTGGCTCTGTTGTTGTTGGTTTCTTTTTATTTTACTGTTAATAAAAAAAGCAATTACTTTGTAATTTCTAGGGCATTATGTGCCTTTCAAACTTTAAAGACTGTTGTTACAAGTCATAAGATATATTAAACTGAAAAGATTCAGTCTCGGTGGATGAATGTGTGTCCTTCTGTGTGTGTTATTACCTTGACTTAGTGATGGCACTTCCCTGATGGATTATTCACCTAAGCTTCCCCCACTATCAGGAATCTTTTGTCCCTGTATTCTTGTGACAGTTTAAATGACAGACCTCTGCACTGATCCTCATATAGTAAGGAAAATGATCTGTTGGGAAAAGAGAAGAAACTAAAATGAGAATAAAAATGAGTTGTGTTGAACTTAACTTTCTCAGAAAACTGAGACACTCATGTCTGAACACTTTTACAGTTTTCTTCATTTTGTTATAGTTTGATACATCTTGAAATAACAGGTTTTCTTTTTTTTATTCTTGAGGTAAAATTGGTCTATAATGTTATATATGCTTTGGGTGTACAACATTACGATTCCATATTTGTGTACACTCTAAAGTGATGGCCACCGTAAGTTGTGTCCCTTCACCTGTTTCACCCACCTTCCACCACCTTCCCCTCTGGTAACCACCAATCTGTTCTCTATATTTATGAGCTTATTTTTGTTTTGTTTTGTCCATTTGTGTTGTTTTTTAGATGTCACGTATAAGTGAAGTCATCTGGTATTTGTCTTTCTCCATCTGACTTATTTTACTTAACATTATATCCTCAACATTCATTGATGTTGTAAACAGAAAGATTTCCTTCTTTTTTATGGCTGAATAGTGTTCCATTGTGTCTGTCTATCATCTATCTATCTTCTATCTATCTATCTATCTATCTATCTATATATCTATCTATATATCTATCATCTATCTATATATTATTTATCATATCTTCTGTATCTGTTCATCAATCATTAGACACTTAGGTTGTTTCCATATCTTGACAATTGTAAATAATGCTGCAATAAACATAGGGTGCATATATCTTTTTAATTTGTGTTTCCATTTTCTTTGGATAAATACCCAGAAGTAAAATTTTGGGATCACATAGTAGTTCTATTTTTAATTTTTTGAGGAAACTCCACACTGTTTATCATACTGGCTGCACCAATTTATATTCTTGCCAACAAGGTACAAGAGTTCCTTTTTCTCTACATCCTCTCCAACACTGGTTATTTTCTATCTTTTTGATGACAGCCATTCTAATAGGTGTGAGGTGATACCTCATTGTGGTTTTGATTTGCATTTACCTAATGATTAGTGATGTTGAACATCTTTTTATGTGATTGTTGGCTATCTGTATGTCTTCTTTGGAAAAATGTCTATACAGATCCTCTGTCCATTTTTTTTAATCAGGTTGTTTGTTTTTTGTTGTTGTTGAGTTGTATGAGCTCTTTATATATTTTGGATGTTAACCCCTTTTTGGATATATAATTTGCAAACATCTCCCATTCCCAATGAAACTTGCCGTTTCATTTTGTCAACGAATTCCTTCTTTGTGAAGAGGTTTTTTAGCTTGATGTAGTCCCATTTGTTTAATTTTGCTTTATTCCTCCTTGCCTTTGACATCAGATCCAGAAAAACATCACTGGGACTCATGTCAAGGAGCTTATTGCCCATATTTTCTTCTACGAGTCTTATGGTTTCAGGTCTTAGACTCATGTCTGTAATTCATTTGGAATTCATTTTGTGAATGGTATAAGATGGTGGTTTAGTTTCATTCTTTTGCATGTGGCTGTCCAGTTTTTCGAGCACCATTTATTGAAGAGACTGTCCTGTCCCTACTGTATACTCTTGACTCCTTTGTTGTAAATCAATTGACCATATATATGTGGCTTTATTTCTGGGCTCTCTGTTCTCCATTGATCTGTGTGTTTGTTTTTGTGACAATGCCATACTGTTTTGATTACTATAGGTTTATAATATATTTGAAATCAGGGAGTGTGATACCTCCAGTTTTGTTCCTCTTTCTCAAGGTTCCATATGAAGTTTGGGATTATTTGTTCTATTTCTGTGAAAAATGTCATTGAGGTTTTGACAGGTATTGCATTGAATCTGTAGGCTGCTTTGAGTAAGATAGACATTTTAACAGTGTTCTTCCAATCCATGAGACCAGACTATCTTTCCATTTATTTGTATCTTCTTCAATTTCTTTCATCATTGCCTTATAGTTTTCAATGTATTGGTCTTAGAGCACCTTGGTTAAATTTATTCCTAGGTATTTTATTATTTCTGATGCAATTGTAAATGGGATGATTTTCTTAATTTCTTTTTCCAAGAGTTCATTATTAGAGTATAGAAATGTAATAGATTTCTATATATTGATTTTGCATCCTGCAACTTTATTGAATTCATTTATTAGTTCTAACAGTCTTTTGATGGAGTCTTTAGGGTTTTCTATATATAAAACCATGTCATCTGCAAATAGTGACAGTTTTATATCCTCCTTTCCATTTAGGTGCCTTTTATTTCTTTTTCTTGCCTGATTTCTAGGACTGCCAATGCTACATTGAATAGAGTGATAAAAGTGGGCATCCTTGTCTTATTTCTGATCTTAGAAACATGTACGGTATTCTGTGTGGGTTTGCCATTTATGGCCTTTATTATATTGAGGTAAATTTCCTCTATACCCATTTTGTTGAGAGTGCTTTACAGTAAATGGATGCTGAATTTTGTCAAATGCTTTCTCTGCTTCTATTGAGATTATCATATGATTTTTATCCTTCATTTTGGTCATGCAGTATATCACATTGATTGATTTGTGAATGTTGAACCATCCCTGCATCCCTGGAATAAATCCCACTTGATCATGGTGTATGATGTTTCTAATGTGTTGTTGAATTTGCTCTGCTAAGTTTTTTTGAGGATTTTTGCATCTATGTTCATTAGGGATATTGGCTTATAAGTTTTTGTTTTTTGTTTTGTGGTGTCTTTGGTTTTGTTATCAGAGTAAATCTGGCTTCCTAAGTTGAGCTTGAAAGCATTCTTTCCTCTCCAATTTTTTGGAAGAGTTTAAGGATAGGTATTACATCTTTGAATGTTTGGTAGACTTTCCCTGTGAGGCTGTCTGGTCCTGGACTTTTGTTTTTTTGGGAGATTTTTGATTACTGATTCTATCTCATTGCTAGTAATTTGTTTACTCAGATTTTCCATTTCTTCATGATTCAGTCTCAGAAGATTATATGTTTCTAGGAATTTATCCATTTCTTCTAGGTTTTCCAATTTGTTGGTGTATAATTGTTTGTACTGGTCTTTTATGATTTTTTGTATTTCTGTGGTATCAGTTGAAAATTCTCTTTAATTTATTATATTTATTTATTTGAGCCTGCTCTCTTTTTCTTGGTGAGTCTAGCTAAAAGTTTATCAATTTTGTTTATGTCTTCCAAGAACCAGCCTTTGTTCCATTGATTTTTTATTGTCTCTTTAGTCTCTATTTCATTTATTTCTACTCTGATCTTTTATTTCCTTCCTCAACAGGTTTTCTTCATTGATCTATTTCTTCTTTAATCTTTACTTCATAGTTGGAATTCAAACTAAATATGTTATTTTTTTGTTACAAATAATTTTATTTTATATTTGTCATTAAAAAAAGTCTCCAGCACATTTTACCTTTTGTGAATGCAAAACTCTATTGTGTGAATTTATTTCCCCTGCTGATCTCTGGAAATGTGTTGTGAATTGTCTATTATACTAAATTCTGGCTGAACTTTGGTTCCAAGTAGCTTGGAGACAACTCTGTGCTACTCATTAGTGGAAATGTTTTTAAGCCCATGGTAGCAGGTGAGGGGGAGATTCATAAAATATCTATAAAAAATAGAATAAGCTGGATTCAGAGTGGGGAGTATGGCACTAAAATGCACTACAACTTGAGGTGAGTCACTTAACCCCTCAACCCTCTGTTTCTTCACTGGCAAAAGGGTTATACTACTATTTGTCCTTGGAGGTGACTGCGAATTTTAAATGTTAATACCATGTTTGGTACATGTGGCCATTTCTAGGTCATTTGAAAATACTATTATTTTTATTAGATAAATATAATTCCCTAAGAATTAGAGGCTCCATTAGCTGAATAATGTATTATTGGGAGAGAAATAGTCCAACAATACAGCTAACATATAGATAATTCATCTTTCATTTACCTGTGGTACTGTAGAACATCAGACTATTACAGATAGAAGGGGCTGATATAATTCAGTATATTTAGGATTTGAGCCTAGGTGCACTAGAGATTTCATGTAGGTTCCTCAGGGGAAGGAGGCAATTTAGTGGGATTTTCCATTTCCCTCCTCCATTTCCATAAAAGAAGTTTAACTTTCTTTTTAGCATAGTTTTGGTGTATCTCCAAATGATTACAAAGTTTTTTTTTGCCAAAAAATGTTTGAAGATCACTAATCACAATCAACATCCTCACGTATAGATGCAATCACTGATCTCCAAATCCATCCTTAAATCATGTTAGTTTGTGATTCTGGTTGCTAAAAGAACTATAGAGTAAAAAAAAATATATATGTCAAGATCTTAGAGCAATGTTTTAACCTTGACTGCACATTGGAATCACCTTGAGAGATTTGAAAATCTTGAAGCCCAGGTGGTTCCCCAAGCCAATTATATCAAGTCTCCACAGGTGATTCCAATGAGCAGCCAAAGTTGGAAATCACTGGCTTGGCAGGAGGGAGAGGTGACTTTAAGTTGGTAGGGAAGTGTGTATGGAGAAAGTAGGCTCTGAGTAGGATTCGACAGATGGGCTAAATTTCAATGGGAAAAGGTGGAAGAATTTTAGGTGATATAGTAATATTCATTTCAGAGAATAAATAAGAGTGAATGGAGGGAGAGAGAAAGAGAGAGGGGAGAAAATCGGAAGTATAAAATGGTAATAAGAATCAGAAATAACTTCATATGTCAAATTCTGGCTCTTTCATTTATTACCTGTGAAAATATGGCCAAGTTACTTAATCAGCTAAATCTCTGTTTCTTCATCTGCAAAATGGAAAATAAAAGGGCCCACAGATGAGATTTAGTAAATGCTACATGAGAAAATTGATTAAAATACTTCTCTCAATATCAAGTTAGAGGAAACTCTCAATATTTGTTGACCATTACCATAGTCATTATTACCAGCAGATGGCATTGAAAGTTAAGGACTGTCACTGGATTGCAATAAGGAGTCAGTTGGGCCCAGATTGTGGAAGGCCTTGAGTGCCAGGATAAGCAGAGTTTTCTTTTTTTCCTGATCCTGGAGCTTAAGTTTTTGAGTACAGGACCAAAACAACTAAAATAATGTGTTAGCTGTGTATAAGGGCAATGTGCAGGAATGATGGAAGAGTGGAAAGCAGGAGCTGGGAGACTTGGATAGGAGAGGCTACAGTGGAAATTTTGAGATAAACTTATAAAAGAGATATTATTCAGGAAAATCAGAGTAGAGAATAGAAACTGATCTGATATCTGTGGCAGCAGGGAAATCTGAAGAAGATAGTCAAAGTGACACAGAGGAGTCAATACCTAGTTTGGAAGAAAAGGAGAGCAGTTCATCGTACACCTTTCCAGACTGAAGTCAGGGCAGAGCTGTTAAAAAGAAGGGGAGCAGTGAGTTGAAAATGTAATATGGATATCAGGAGGGGGGTCAGACATGACAATAGAGTTTGATAGTCACTCAAGTAGAAGTCTTAGTTGATGGTGTGAGGGTAGCTGAGATCCCAAAGGAGGATTGTTAAGCCAGAGGAGCAGAAGATTATTCAAATTCCATAGATGAGTAAAATTTGCCCCCCACTCAACCCCCCCATTCTCCCTTCCCCTTTCCTACTACAGTTGACCCTTGAACAACATGGGTTTGAACTGCACAGATTCACTCACGTGCAAGTTTTTTTTTTTTATAAATACAGCATGTTACTATAAATGTATTTTTTCTTTCTTATGATTTTCTCTTTTTTTTTTTAAAGATTTTTTATTTATTTCACAGAGACAGCAAGAGAGGGAACACAAGCAGGGGCAGTGGGAGAGGGAGAAGCAGGCTTCCCGCTGAGCAGGGAGCCCGATGCGGGGCTTGATCCCAGGACCCTGGGATCATGACCCGAGCCGAAGGCAGACGCTTAACGGCTGAGCCACCCAGGTGCCCCTCTTATGATTTTCTTAATACATTTTCTTTTCTCCAGCTTACTTTACTGTAAAAATACGGTATATAATACACATACAAAATATCCACTATTTGTATTATTGGTATGGCTTCTGGTCAACAGTTGGCTATCAGTAGTTCTGTTTTGGGGAGTCAAAAATTGTATGTGGATTTTTTTTTCCTTAAAGATTTTACTTATTTATCTGAGAGAGAGAGAGAGCGATAGAGAGAGCATGAGCAGGGGGAAGGGCAGAGGGAGAGGGAGAAGCAGACAGGGTTCGATCCCAGGGCTTGATCCCAGGACTCCAAGATCATGACCTAAACTGAAGGCAGATGCTTAACCGACTGAGCCACCCAGGTGCCTCTGGATTTTCTTGTCCCCCCCACCTTCTTTTTTTAAGATTTTATTTATTTATTTGAGAGAGAGAAAATGAGTGTGGGGGAGGGGCAGAGGAAGAAGGAGAGAACATCCAGCAGACTCCCCATTGAGTGTGGAGCTGATGACTTGAGGCTTGATCTCACAACCCTGAGATCACGGCCTGAGCCAAAACCAAGAGTTGGATGACCAACTGACTGAGCCACCCAGCTGCCCCTATATGTGGATTTTCAACTGTGCAAAGGTGTTGGCACTCCTCACTCCCACACTGTTCAAGGGTCAACTGTACTTATTCTCCTGCCTTCAATCTTCCTATCTCAAAAACCTATTGTTTCAGTCACAGGGACAGACACTCACTATCCTTCATTCTCTTTCACACACTTCACACTTGAGATTTTACATACTGTTTCCACTAACTGGAATGTTCTTCTACTTTTCTCCTGGGCCATTATTATGTTCCCTTCAAAACAGAGACCATTTCTTTTTCCTCTTCTTTATAGCCTTCTCCATTCACCCAGTCTTTTCCTTCTTTTGTTTTCTATTAATACTCTGTATATATTTTTATAATAATATAAGTTGAATGGTGATTTTATGTTTATTTTGTCTTTCTGATTAGATAGTGAGTTCCCATTATGCTATGTGATTAATTACAGATGTTTAATAAACTCTTGTTGAATAAATGAATAAGTATTTCTCTTGGGTCTACTTCAATACTCATCTATATGTTGTAAACTTCTAGGGAGGATCTAAAAATGTATAGAAATGCTATTTGTAATAAAGGCTGGTGAGTGCTGTTGGTATTTGGTGCCTAAATATCAGGAACACTAAATATACTGCAATGTGTAGGACACTATTTACAGTGAACAATTGTTTCTTCCCAAATGTCAAAAGAGGCACCACTGAAAACACTGATCTAAATAGTGCTAAGCAGATAGTAGCTACTATCAAGTATGACTATTGAAATGGGTGAAAGATTCCTCAACCAACAAATAGGATAGATCCCTACTTGAGGGGCAAAATCATGTTTGAAGTTGTTTTCAATTACCATGGGGCAAGAGAGGTAAGGATATAAGGGAGGTAGAAAAGGAAGTTCTAAGTAAATTGAATTCTGTTTTTGATGCTAGTACTTTTTAAATTAAACCAGAATACTCTTTTTCCCCTTAAAATGTAAATTACACAATTTTATCAAACACTGGAAAAGATTGTTTTAGAGATTTCACAATAATCAACTACTTATTTAGATTCTTAATATCTTGACAATTGTGTGAAGAGGTGGTCAATATAATTTCTGATGTACTTAGGAGAGTGATCAGTCCCGTAGAAATGTTTTCTGACTAAATTGTATTGATTCCTTCTGAAATGTAATTATTTTATATATTTTTGCTATAACAAAATTGAATTGAATTAATGTCAGATGATCCCAGAGAGCCAAAACAAAGTAAAAAAAAAAGGAAAAGAAAAAGAAAAAAAGTTTTTCATTTCATGAATTGCTTTAACTTGGGTAGGGTCATAGATTATGCAATAGAGAGTCATTATCTGTTTCAGAGTTGCTCACCAACCCTTGTTAGACCTTCATGTTTACTATGGGGGTTCTTATGGGGCCATTTCTTATCCATTCATTATGACTATTTCCAAGCTCAAGGCAACTGTTTCCTCCACAGCGAAGTCATTTAGTAAAAACACACTGTGAGCTGAAGTAGACTATTTCTAAGGAGTTTATTATTTATCTCTTTCTGAAAGAGGGAGCTGTTTTCTTGAGCTTTATGAGAACTGGGATATGGAGCCCAGTGGCACAATTCTACGTGCTATAAAATTTCCAAGGTCTGGAATGCATATCAATTATCTACCTCATAACAGTGTAGCACTATTTTTGGCATGGGACTCCAAAACATTTACACATATTAAGCAAGAAAAATAATTTATTGTAATTATAAACACTTTCTTCAGGATATATCTCTATAGTTTTCCCAAACAGATGAAATCATTCAAAGGGTCATCTACACAATAGTTTTTTTCATTCTGACATGAGAGATGATGAAGATACAGACATAGATTCCACATTTATTAAAGGTACTGTGCTATCTCCATCTCTGTTCCAGTCCCTCCTTCAAAAAACATACCAGAAATGAAACCTCTTGAAAAATAAACATTTATTATTTGTTTTCTTAAACCTAGTGCCTAACAGTATTTCTGATCCCAATATAATGCTTAATAACAGTTCTTAAATAAATGGCTAAATATAGTATTTTAAAAATTTTCTACAAGGAAATGAAAAAGTGATCAATTTATCAGTAGGATGTCATATGGAAATGAACCACAGGGTGGCACCAGAGTATTTGAAAGAAAGTGCATTTAAGTCTACCTATTACAAAAAATGATGGGTTACTGTTCTTTTAAAAAATATTTTTAGATTTTTATGTAAATGACTTAATAAAAACATGATTAAAATTTTAAATTTAAAATATTTCTGGGTTCTATTTTGTTCTCAAATGTGAGAGCACACTGAGTAAGCATTTTAAAAAACAAAACTGTGGATCAAGTCAGAAATGGAGGGCCCAAGAAAGAATGTGTAATAAAGAGCGTTCCATGGGCTGGCAAAAATGGCTACCTTGCTCTAAAGTATGCAAACTACATATAGGTATCTATAGATGTGTGTGTGTGTGTATATACAAATATTTATATATACTTTATACATGTGTTTTATAGATTTATATATTTATTTTTTATTTATTTATTTTTTTAAAGATTTTATTTATTTATTTGACAGAGAGAGACACAGCGAGAGAGGGAACACAAGCGGGGGGAGTGGGAGAGGGAGAAGCAGGCTTCCCGCTGAGCAGGGAGCCCGATGCGGGGCTCGATGCCAGGACCCTGGGACCATGACCTGAGCCGAAGGCAGACGCTTAACGACTGAGCCACCTAGGCACCCTAGATTTATATATTTAAATATACACAAAATATCTATATATAATACATGAATATGCATATACACACATGCCACTTATTATATATATTAATGTATTATATATAGATATTTTGTGTATATGTCATGTATACATTATACATAATATATGATATATATTATACCTGTATATCTATTCTATTTGACATATCTGTCTATGTATCTACCTATCAAAGCAGAACATTTTCTTCAAAGGAAGTAGGCTGGGCTCTTTTGTGCCACCATGACTTTTCTAGAACTGTTCTCTGTCTCATGTTCTTTTCCAGACTCCACTCAGAAACCCCTTCTTTTATGAAGCCCTTCCTCATGTCTCTCCCAAAGAAAACTTATTACTTGCTTTATTGTTTGTGCCCCGTCGTTTCCTTACACAATTTTATATCAGTGTCTATGCCTTGTAAGCATACTTATTTACTTCACTACTTGCTTTATTTTATTTAATTGTGAGTCATTTGAGGAAGGAACTTTATCTCATTTGGTTTCGACTTCCAGAGCCTGGCACATAATAGAAAACTAAGAAATGTTTCATGAATAAATGTCAGACTTTTTATGCTGAGAAAATGTGATGAAAAAAATGAGCAGAACAGAGACTGTTCTAGTTTAAAATGTCAACATTTTCTGGCTAATGTTGACATCAATCACATTTAATCAATAACAGTGATCATGAATTTATGAATTCATCATTATTTTACTAATATTAATATAAAAATTAGCATTAAATGGTAACTATTCTTCCTGTATTTGGGAGTGCGGGGTTGAAGATTCTGAAGGGGAGCAGGATTTGTCACCCCAAAATATGGCTCTTTGGCATAAGAATTATTTTAGGCTGATTATTTTTAAGAAACAGTATACATAGGAGAAACTCTGAAAACCGAGTAGAAGTTACCCTTTTGTAAGAGACATTAACATTTATAAGTGAAATCTCCATTTCAGGGAAGAGGATGACTAAATTTTCTAGAAACCTAGATGACTGGCTCACCACCTCCCTAGATCTTCTTTTGTCTTTAGTTAGAAATGGCATTTAAGGTGCTGACTTGGGACATTTAGGGGAGTAACTCAGTTTTCCTGGGGTCTCTCATGTATTCCAGAGGTATACATGTTATTAAAGTTCTTTTTGCTTTTTTTCTGTTAGTCTGTCTTTTATTACAGGGGAGGGGTGTGGAGAATCTTAACCAAGAACCTAGAAGGGTAGAGGGAAAATTATTTTTCCTATCCCACAAAACTAAGCTTAATAGATAAGAAGATTAGATAGATCACTGTTATCTCAGTCATTTCGCACATTAACTTGTACTGTAAAACTTCCCCTTCTCTCTATTCACTGCATCGATAAACCAGACAATTAAAACTAGACTCAACATTGATCCTTCCATATGCTGGTTGGCATTCCTTCATCACCTAGGAGTTTAGATTTCTAATTTTTTTAAAACCCCCTGTTTACAAACCTTCTGCTTATTTTTGAATAATGCAGCAATGCTAAAATCCTGAGCCAACAAGACTTAATTTTCAAGAACCAAATGCTCAGCTAAATAAAGATACAGTATCTTGGAGATATGTGGATTAACAAACACTTTTGTGACTAGTTTAATGTCTTTGAAGAAAAGTGTTTAAGATAATTAAGTTTGCATTATATAAAATTGGAGTAGGATTTTCAATGGCAATATTTGGTAAAAAGCACAGTATTTTAATTTCTGTTTTTAACAGTGGAAAATGGAGTTGACCAAGATTTCATTTCTGCTACATACCAATACACTATGACACACATGCTTGTACACACACACACACACACGCACACCTTGATCTTCACTAATTAAGATCTTCAGTGATTTGCAATTAAGGATAGGTGATGATTATGCATTCTGACCAAACACAAAGGTCTCCCATGATATTCACTGGGCAAACTGAGGTAGCATAGAATCTTGGTACTCTAAACCTGCCATTTTTTTTAGACTTTTCCTTTTTTTTCATATTTAAAAAAAGTAAATACAAGCTATTTGAGATAGAAACTCTAGAAGAGTATAAATATTTTCTATCTCTTAAAATACCATCCTTGTTTTCCCCAGCACTATGGAAAAAACCCTTTTTACTCCTCAGAATTTCAAATGTAAATTTTTTTTCTATAAAATTTAAAAGTATACATAGAGCAGAATCTTAAATCTATGCATGTAAACCATTCCCCTAAATATGAAGAACTTTGAGTGTGACATATTTCATATCAATTTTAATTTATTCTTCCCAGTAGCAACCGTATGCATGCTTTCTCCTCTTGTATCTCTTCCCTCTTCCATCTGCCCCCTGGGAACATACATACCTATTTTATTTATTTCTTCCATACTTTATGTAATCTTTTAGAACCTGTTTTTCTGTACATGAGTCATGGATCACTTTGATGAACTGTGTTCACAAATCTCCAATCCTACTATGTTTTTTTCTTTTATTAGCAAGGTGCTTTAGATATCTTACTTCTAGGATAAAATACAAACGGGTGATTTATAAAGGTGTCCTCTCTTTCATTTCACTACTTATTGTTCTTTCTGACTATACCGTTGGCCGGTTTTCTGATTAATACGTTAGGCACCCAGTGGCCACTTATTGAATGCTTGATTAATGAATGAATGCACCATTTGCCGTTGAATTAAAGATTTTGAGAAGAGAGCAATTGCCACATATACATGTCTTAACTCCTTATGTTGCTTACAGAAGTTTCAAAAACAGAGGTTATTTCATATATTTATTTCCTATTTCAGTGCCCAGCAGAGTGTCTTACCCATAGTATATATCTTAATGCTGTCTTCACAACTTCTAGTTCTGTAACTGTGCTTGAATTGTGGTACTACCATTTATTAGCTGCATTAACAATTCTTAAGACTCAGTCCCCGTTGTAAAATGCACACAATAATAATACCCAGCTAATAGATTTCTTTTGAAAATTAAATGAGATAATGTGACAAAAATACATGACTCTTCCTGCTATTTATTGCTGCTTAATAAACCACCCCTAGAACTCAGTGACACAAAATGGGAACTGTTTTATTCTTCTTATAAATTCAATGGAGAACGTTGAATTCTGGAGCCTCAGCTCAGAAGACTCAGATAGCTGGGGATTCATCAAATGCTGGGGGTGAAATGATATGGAGGGTTCTTTACTGACATCCCCGATCAAAATGACTTGAAGAAGAGGCTCCCCTGTAGTTGTCCATGGAGCTCCTATATGTAGCCTCTCTATGTGGCCAATGCTTCTTAGAGCATGGTGACTGGGTTCCAAGAGGGAGTGTCTTAAGGAGTGTCTGGAAAGCAAATGTTCTAAGAGAACCAGGTGGAAGATGCATAACTTCTCTGACCTAGCTTCAGTTTTCTCACAGTCATTTCTTTGTGTTCTTTTGGTTTAAATATGGTCACTAAGTCCAACCTAGATACCAAGAAAAGATGAATTAGAGTCTACCTGGGAATGGGCAAATTCACATCACAGGAGAGCTTACAGGATAAATGTTATTGCTGTCATCTTTGTTTAATGCAATCTGTTTAAATAGTACTTGACATATACTAAGGGATCAAAAACTTTTTTTCCATTATTTAAAGGGTGTTACATCATTATGATGTATACTTATGAATATTTTTGCATTTGTAGCTTTAACAATGGGCTCTGATTTAGTGAGCACTCTCAGTTCAGCACCTGCGACAGTGACTCACACAGTTGGCTCTCAATCATTATTAGTTGAACGAACATGAAGGATTTGATGACTGAGCTAGTTCTATCTCCTGATCATACTTTTCTTGACCTCCACTGCTTCCTGATAGCTTTTCCTGGAATGAGCTACAAGAGTTTGGCCACTGAGATGACTGGAGATTCATGATTCTCATAGAGAGTGACAATGAATGGTACCTAGTTCTTGACTGTGTGTTCTCCCTTCTCCTCACAAAATCATTGCAAGTATACTTCAACCCTTGGGGTTGGGAAGAACAGAATGTCCTTGTTTAGACAATTTTTTAATATGTGTGCATGGCAGCTCCAATGCTTTTGCTGGTTCCTTTCTTCTCAACTTCTAACTAGAGTACTCCAGGACTCAATCCTTGTACGTTGTTTGTTTTATTACCTAAACTCCCTGCTGTTCATGAGCTCATTCCGTGCCATAGTCTTAAAAAACATCTATCTATTATCTACCTAAAACTTCCGCATACACAACACTTCTGGTCGAGACTGCCTAGTCTACATCTCCACTTGATTTTTCTAATAGCGATCTCAAACTTAACATGACTCAGAGTGAATTCCTGACATTCCATTACCCTTTTGACTTGCCAACCTGCACACAGAAACCCCTTTCCCCTTCAGTATTACCCATTTTTTTCAATTGCTCAGGTTAAAAATTATTTCCATCCCCTCTCTTTCTCCTACATCTAATTCAATATGGAAGATCATTCTCTTGGCTTTGTCTTTAAATATGTTGTCACCATTTCTATGGCCCTGATTCATTCCATTATTACCCCTCCTGCGTTATATTCTCATAGCCTCTTCCCTGGTCCTAGTGCTTCTGTATGTGTGCTTTTCTCTAGTCTATTTTCAACAAAACAGGATAATTGTTTTAAGAATATAAATTAGTTCATGTTACTTCTTTGTTAAAAACTCTCCTGTCTTACCTCAGTGTCTTCCTATCTTACTCAGACAAAAGGCAAAGTTCCTACAATGGCCTAAAAGGTCCTATAAGAGCTAACATGCCTGTTACACACACACACACACACACACACACACACACACACACCTGACTTCCTTTCCAGTTTTCTCTCCTTGTGCTCTTCACCATATCTATGCTGTCCTTCTACCAAGCATGCTCTGCTGTAGGGCCTTTGTAGTCGCTCTTCTTGTCCTGAATTTCTGTCCTTCCAGATAGCCACAAGACTGGCTTGCTCATCTTCAGGCCGTTGTACAAATGTCACCTTTTCAATGAGCATCCTTTTAAATCACAACTATGCCAATGATTCCCATCATCCCTCTCTGCTTAATTTTCACCCACAGCACTTTTTCACCATCTGACAAACTATTTATTCATTTATTTTGCTTTATTTTTCATACCTTTTCTGGAAAACAAGTTCTGTGAGGGCAAGGATTTTTATATATATATATTTTTTTCCTTATTTCCTGCCAACTCATAGGAAAGTGCCTCTCCCAGGCACTCAGGAAATATTTGTTGAAACAAAGAATACATTAATAATGTATAAATATTACACTGTGTTTATATTAAAGTAAAATAAACTTAAAATAATTTACTATCTATAAGACATTTATCAAAAATAATACCTGGAAAGACAAATACCATATGATTTCACTTATATGTGAAATTTAAAAAACAAAACATATGAACAAACAAAAAAAAGCAGAAACAGAGCCATAACCACAGAGAACAAACTAGTTAGTAATTGTCATAAGGGAGAGGGGTAGAGGGATGGGCAAAGTGAGTGAAGGGAAGTGGGAGTATAGGCTTCCAATTATGGAATGAATAAGCCATGGGGATAAAAGGCACAGCATAGGGAATATAGTCAATAGTATTGTAATCGTGTTGTATGATGACAGATGGTAGCTACATTGTGGTGAGCCTAGCAAAACATACAGAATTGTCAAATCACTATGTTGTATATCCAAAACTAATATAACATTGTGCAGAAGCTATACCTCAATTAAAAAAATAACAATGCCTATCAAAATCATTCAATATGTGTTTTTTTTTTCATAAGCTACTTTTTTCCAGGACCCTAAGTTGATTTCAGATTTTTTGATTCTCTAAGAGCCTCAGCAGACCACAGGCCCTTTATTAACTTGCTTTGTGTGCATCGATACCACTTCTCTAGTGAAATAGCTTATACATTAGGAGTCATTTTAGATCCTAGGAGAATCTGGTTCAATTTGTATCTTCATTTTAAACAAACAAAAATTCCCTGTATCGTTATGGGAGGTATTACCACGCACTTTTAAGATACTACCTTGTAAGTTATTTTAAAAAATACAGGAAAGTTTAGTAATTTCAACTGTAAGACAAATGCAGGCCAATTCAGGTTACAATTTTAGTCAATAGTATCAAATTATAAATGTTCAGTCTTACAAATATGTTTAGTGTAAAAATACATGGCCAAGTGTAAATTGATTCTTCAGGCATAAAAATGAGATCAGGAATATAACTTAGCAATCTTTTAAACCTAGGCTGTAATGATTGTGAATTATGTGCATCCTGAACTTTAGATGGATAATTTGGCTATGTGCTCAGTTTTTTTAAGGCTTATATGGAGAACCTTATAAATACTGCTGTTGTTTACTAAGGTCTCCAACAAATGAGTTACTTTATCTCTCCAGATTTCTCTTAACAGCCAGAGGAAAGAAGAAAAAAAAAAACCATTTTATTTCAAAGGTGAACTGTTCTGCTATATTTAAGACATATGTTTGGTTCTATCACTTTTGCTTAACTTTAATTCAGTCATCAAATTTGTGATATATTATTTGAAAAAACTGAATTTAAATATGAGTTGTGAGACATGATTGGTTAAAAATTAGGAATATTGAGAATTGAGTAAACATTTATTGATTTTGTTTATTTATAATCACAAAGTTTACATTATAGAATTATATATGCATGGATATTTATACATTATAACAAACAAAAATTTTCTGTGATGTTAGAAAAGTACCTTGAAGTGATGTATTTAATAAGGTTAATGTAACCAAGAAAAATGTGAATTCAGAGGGATTATGCCCTGTTGGAGTATGGTCTTTTAGGCAGATGATGGGCTCGCACAGCAGAATAGCTCACATAGCAGAGCTGCAACACGGTTTAAACAAGGATTTAAATTGTATAAACATAATTGTAGAAATGATGGGGGTGAATGGATCACCAGGAGTCCCAGTCGGTGGGGGAACTGTGAAAGCTCCTGGGAGATGGCTTACCATGGGCCAAGACAAAGTCAGACATGGTAGGTTGCACTCAGCAACAAAACCTTTGTTATTTTAGGAAAGCTGTGGTCCTGAGTTCTAAGCGGTGACTGGCGTATGAATTCATTCAAACCAAGCCACTGGCTTGTGTGTGGGACTAGAAGAAGAATAAAAAAACAGAGCAATATTTAAAAATAATGATGGACAAGCAACGTTGCCTTGGGATTCCTGACACAGGAAGAGGACGAGAGGCATCGAGACATCCAAGAGAACCACTGCTCATCTTTGTCTGGCCTTCGGGAGCCTAGATGGAGACATGTCTGACCCAGGAGATTGAGCACAGCAGTCTCTCAGAGCTTCAGTTTGAGCATAATCCTTGGGATTCTCAGAAATATCTTGAAGAGGCAAACTTGCAAGTGTCTGGGATCCTATGAGGTGTTAGTTAGTGCCCGGAGAATTTGGGTTGATGTTCATATGACCCTGTTTTTTCCCATAAGTTCGTCAGGCCCAGAGAGACTCCAATTACACTAAAATCACAATGACAATTTCCGTCTCATGGGCTTATACATGACAATTAAATGGCTTGCCATGTCTGGCATATAACAATTGTTCAACAAAAGTGGATTGAATGAATATTTAGAAGCGATAAGACAGTACCAGAATGCTCCTGAACAAACCTAGCTTCTTTGGAATGCAAGGTTTTTATTCTAGGGGTGAGTGTGAAATCTGGCTCTGACACTAGTTCTGTGATCTTAATCAAATCACCTTCCTCCCCATACTTCCTTTTCCCCATGGGAATAAAAAATGGAGGCTTTATGATGATCAAATTAGATAGTAATTTTGCCAAGGTACAGTGTAATAGGGAAAGTGCTACAGAACGCTCAATGTTATTATCATTTTCCCTTTGTGTTATTTCTTTAGGTCCCAAGTGCTCATTCCCTTAAATTCAGGTACCCAGTGACTTTGTAGTGTCCTTTCTTTCAAATCTGATATTAATTTATTTATATTAATATATTGATATTTTAATATTTAATGTAATACACATTTTCCCCATTTTTTCTTATTTTTAAAACAGCTTATAATTTACATACCATGAAATTCACATTGTAAGTGTGCAACTTAATGATTTTAATAAATTTATAGAGTTGTGCCACCTTCATCAAACTCCAGTTTTTGAAACATTTCTATTTCTTCCAAAGTCCCCTTGTGCCTGTTTACAGTAAATCCCCGCTTCCACTCAGCAATGTACATTTAAGCACATACACTACATCTTTCACAGATAATTACATTTATCCTGTTTTTAAAAAGTTTGATATATTAAAGAGGCTATATTGAGAGAATCAATTGTCATTAACTAAAGAGGTTGAAATTGGATAGCATAGTGACTTACTGTTTTAAAACGTTTCACAGTACCACAGCTATAAAAGTGTCTAATGTCTGACTTTTTCTGATGATATCTAAGGGATAGCTTTAGCTCTGTGCCTGAGATATATTCTAAGATAACAGTAGTACTGTGGAGGAAGCAACCTACAATTAATGATACCAGCGTGGATTGCTATGAAGGCTTCATGGCTATGTAAAATGGAAAGAAGTGGATTTTATCCCTTTCTTTGCCATTTACTGACTGTGTTATTGGATAAGGTATTTGATGTCACTGAATCTCTTTTCTCATTTGTAAAGTGAGAGTAATATTTACTTCTCATTTATTGTTCCTAGTGTTGTTATAACAGCGAAAGAATGTCTCTGAAAACACCTTGTAAATAAAAAATTCTACACATGGGTTAGTTTTCCGCCCCCCATCATTAATTAATACAGTTAAGAGCAACTGTGTTGGGGCGCCTGAGTGGCTCAGTCGGTTAAGCGTCTGCCTTCGGCTTAGGTCATGATCCCAGGGTCCTGGGATGCAGCCCCACGTTGGGCTCCCTGCTCAGCAGGGAGTCTGCTTTTCCCTCTCCTGCTGCCCCTCCCCCTGCTCCTTCTCTCTCTCGCTCGCTCACTTTCTCCCTCAAATAAATAAATAAATAAATAAAATCTTAAAAAAAAAAAGAGCAACTGTGTCTACAGTTAACTCATTTTAACCAAAACTTTAAAACTGAGTTGATGAATAAATACAGAAAAGTATTTTTCATCTGGGTGTTTATAGGCTCTGTGGTTCATTAGCTATGTGGTTTGAAAGTAATTAGTATCCCTTTGAATTAAATTTTTGCAACACTCAAATGACCAAAATCCTAACATTAGTAGTGCATGTAGAAAATTTATTGGCATTTTAATATAAGTTTGTCTTTAAGTCTCAGAAATCTAATGTTTGACTCTTTCTGATGAAATTTGGCAATAACTTTCATCTTTCCACTCGAGAAAGAATTTTAAGTTGCTGGTGGCGCTCAGCAGGAAGCCTCCTACACAATGAGATTGCAGGTTCCCTCTGTCAAGGTTAAAAGCTCAATACTATCTTGTCTTATAGGGTAGAAGCAAGCTATTCAAATTGTCTTCAAGTGGAAAGAAGAAATGGAAAGGGGAATTTAGGAAATTCTTCAAGTTCCCTTCTCAAACATCTTTTCTGTAAGATTCCTCTGCTTTTGAATGGATCCCATTGTTGATAAAGCCGTCTGAGCCCTCTTTTGCAGAACATTCTTCGTCTTGTGTATGGCAGAGAAAAGACTTATTCTTTGCAGGGGTACATTGACAGCCTGAGAGGGTTGAACATGATAGATTTTAAGTTCTATTTAAGTATTATTTCCTGATAGGGTGCCATATTTAGTGGGTCAGCATCTTGGTATTATTTGCAAAGGACATGTCCATTCAAAAAAAGCTGAATTTAAAGGTATATAGAGACATCAATAAGAATTTTTCAAATTCAGGTTTATCAGAATCATTTCCTCCATTATTCTTTCTTTAAAGCTAAATCAGAGATGAATAATTGATAATAAATAACCTAATTATCCCTCTTATTTGTCCATTGCATTGATAAGAGAAACTTTCACATTTTCCCTTTCCCGAGTTTCTTATTCTGTATTTGATCTATTATCAAATTCACCTATCATCTCTTCTCTTATTATTTGCATATTTTCATCTTGACTTTGGATTGATTTTTATTGGTTTCTAAAATTTTAATTTAAAAGTACAATAAAAATGGCTTTCTACCACATTCAAAAATCAAACTTCCATACACTGGCTTACACAGCCCTACATGATCTAACACTGACCTCTACTTCTGGCCCAATTTTCTGACCTCAACTTGAGCCATTCTTTTAACCAGTTAAACTCCAACTTTGAGGCTGGGTTGGCTCTTCAGAATGTGTGGAGTTGGGTTGAGGGGGCCAAGCCTTTATTCTCCATTATTAACAATTATTGAATGAAAGCTGCTCTTGGAAAGGGGTGTGATCTTGGGCAAAGCTGCTCTCTCCAGCGAGGGAAATCTCTAGAGAGGGCTAACTACTCTTAAAAGACAAACTACTCTTAAAAGGCATATTAAAATTTTTGAGTTTATTTGAGCAAGAATCAATTTGAATCAAGTAGTGCCAAACCGGAAGTGGTTAGGACCGCTCAACTGATAGGAACTGGGAAGGAGACTTCTACAGAGAAAAGGCAGAAGCAGTGTAGAGAAATTTTTAATTGGCTATAGTTTAAAGTCTAGGTGGCTATTTGTGATTGGTTGTTCTTGGGTTTCAATTCTGTAACTTTGAGGCATTTACAGACTTTGATTTTGGTTTGCTTCCATAGCCGCCATGACATTAGAGCCACCAGTCTAATGGCCTCCTTGTTTAGTTAATTTAACACAACTAAAAGCTAAAAGCTCTCAGCCAGCAGCACTTCCAGTGGCTGGGAGAATATCCATCAGACCTCAGGGGACTCTGGGTGGTCCCTCCCAGAAACCAGTCCAACTGTCTACTTTGGTTATTCAGATCTCAGTCTAAATGTAACCTGGGCAGAAGGGCTGTTCTTTTTTTTTTTTTTAAAGATTTTATTTATTTATTTGAGAGAGAGAGAATGAGAGACAGAGAGCATGAGAGGGAAGAGGGCAGAGGGAGAAGCAGACTCCCTGCTGAGCAGGGAGCCCAATGTGGGACTCGATCCCGGGACTCCAGGATCATGACCTGAGCCGAAGGCAGTCGCTTAACCAACTGAGCCACCCAGGCGCCCAGAAGGGCTGTTCTTGATCACTGTGGCAGATGTGCCCTCAGGTGACCTGCACTGAACCCCGCCTCTTGCATCATCCTTTCCCCTTGAGTGTGGATGGAATCTGTGGTTTGCTTCTCATCAATAGAAAATGGCAAAGGTGATGGGATGCCACTCCCATGATTGCATTAAGTTATATAAGATTTCTTCTTAGCAGACTGGAGTGTAAGAGACTCTTGCTAGCCTGGAAGAAACAAAGAGCCTTGCTGTGAAGTGCCTGTGGAGATGTCCATGAGGCACAGAAGTGCTGTCATCTCTAGGACCTGTGGCTGCTTCCAGTAGATATGCAGTAAGAAGCCGGGTCTCGCAGTCATTCAGCCTCGAGGAAATGGGTTCTGCTAACAATCTGGTGAGCTTGGACAAGGGCCCTGAAGTCCCCAAAGAAGGAACCGTGGCCAACACCTTATCTGTAGCCTGGTGAGACCTGGGTAGAGGACCCAGAAAACCTGACCTATGGAAACTGAGATAATAAGTGGGTGTAGTTTTAAGTCACTAAATTTGTGGCAATAGAAAACTAAAGAAATCATACAATCTAAAGTATACACTAAATAATTCCCTATCACATCTCTCTCTTTTAATTCTTAGATTCATACGATATTTTGTTTATCTGCACATTATCTCTATCTCATAACCAAAATGGAAGCAACATGATGATGGTATCCTTATTCGTCTTATTTATGGTTTGGTTCCCAGTGTATAGAGCAGTGTTGAGTGACATGAATGAATCTAAAAAAAAAAAAAAGTACATGAAAATTCTCCTTCATACTTCTCTCTGCTCTGACTCCTTTCTTCAGTTTTCACTTCTGTTGATATTCTGGTATGCTCCTTCCATTCCAGTTTCATTCATTCAGATGTATAGATATCAAAATATGTACGTACTTTAATGTGATTTTACTTTATGTCTCATTCTTTGACTTGCTGTTTCCATTTCACATGTTTTAGAAATATTTCCATGTGGGGCGCCTGGGTGGCTCAGTCGGTTAAGCATCTGACTCTTGATTTCGGCTCAAGTCATGATCTCAGATCAAGTTCCACATTGGGCTCCACACTCAGCATGGAGTCTGCTTGAGATTCTCTCTTCCCGTCTACCCCTCTCCCATTCTCACACACAATCTCTCTCTCTAAATAAATAAATAAAATCTTTTTTAAAAAATAAATAATTCCATGTCACTTTACATCAGTTTAATTTTATTTTAATTTCTGCATAGCTTTGCATAGGGTAGATGCAATGTAATTTATTTAATATTTCCTTGATGACATTTAGGTAGTTTCAATTTTTTAAAACAATATCACTGTTACAAAACAGTTATACAATTTCTTCTTTACATATTTTTTTATGTCAGTATATCAGTATTAGTGTGTGCCAGACATGGAATTGTTGGAGTAAAAGTGATGCAGCTTTCGTTTTCATCTCTTACCTGAGCTGTTTCAATAATTTATTAAAAGATCATGTCAACTTCAGATCTTTCTCCTCATCCGTCCCACTAACTTTTAGTGTTTCACTGGCATATCTCTGATCATGTAAAAAATAACCTTAAAACTTTCAGTGTTTCCTCATAGTCTACCAAATAAAGTGTTAACTCCTTAGTCTGGCATTCATACTATTTTTTTTTAAACTTCCAGCCAAATATTTAATTATTTACCACACGTATTTTCCTAGTGAGTAACAGGAATATCTATTCTCCAAGAGTCACTGGCAATTGGTCTTCTATGCACTTCACTTCTTCTTCCCTCCCTGCTGAGATGCTATCCTTTTCCTACTCTCTGTTGCTTCTACCCTTTCATATAGTTCAAATGCTGTTTTTCCTAGTTAGATATTTCTTTTCTTTGGTAATGCTTTTATATCTGTAGATTTTTTTAATAGTTCCCAAATACTTTATGTTTTTATTATATTCTTTAATTTTTAAAACAATCTTTTGACATAGGTAATAATACATATGTTTTGCAAATGAGCAAATTGAGATTAGAGAGTTTAAGTGATTTACCTAAAGCATACTTCTTTTTAAGGGGAGGGTTATAATGCGAAGCCTTCCAACTCCAAGTCTAGTGCAGAGATGTGTGCCTTTCTTCTGAGTCCTTGCAATGTTGTGCTTGTACTAGTGTAACCTTTGGTGCTTACTCCATTCTGATGTACATCTTAAATATTATTTTTGTTATGGTATATTCTCTTTTAGAATATAAGCTCCTTGAAGTCAGGAACTTCTCTTAATTTAATTTAAAAAATTTCCCAGCACTTCTTATTCTCTGTTATGTTTAGTGAACAGAGACGAAGTGTTTAACTACATATGCATTGTATTTAATGAGACAAGTTACATCGGTATAGAAAAAGCCAGTTGGCATCTGGCCAAGCCAAGCTCTTTTGTGGGTTATGTGCTCAGATACACACCACTGCTGTGGTGATATACTGCTCTCCCTTTCCAGGGCTTGTGTGCACTGGTCCCTAGGCACCCAAGCACATGGCTCAACCAGTACTTTTATAAACTAAACACAAGTGGCATATGTAGCAAATTTTCTTAATACTACCTGATTATCAGTAACTGATCTGAGGAATTCAATAGGAAGTTTTCCATGCTGGGGCTCTAAGTCACCTCCAGCAGATTGAAGGTCAAATCCTATCTCCATTCCAGGAGAGAGACTTTGCTGAGGGTGGCCAGGCCAAGGCCATTCTTGGATGCATGAGTTTCTCCTTCCATTTTCACATGAGAACCAGCAACTCACTAGTTTATAAAGAAATCTGTAACACAATCCATGTATATTCAGGGACAAACCTGCTGACCAAAACGAAGAGTGAAGATAATGTTAATATATCTGTCTGTATAAATATTTTAAATATTGATTGATGTCATTCTCTTAAGAATTCTTGATATATAAAATATCATTAATTCTCCCTTAAAGCCATGCTATCAAGATGAATGATCTATAAGAAAACGGATTCTGAGTGAAATTAAGAGGAAGTCATGAGCTAGTTACTGCTTGTATCTAGACCAATACCATTTCTGCCTTTCCAGTCCCCAGTGTTCTGCTTGATTAGATAAAATAAGTCATTGGAGGTTGTGACCAGGTCTTAAAGGTCAGGGCATATTAGAAACTGGCCCCTCTTTTCCCCTCTCAATAGTAATGTTGATTCTAAGCCCTTCTCATAGTAATTTTAGTTTGTTTTTAAATTACAGATAATTATGTTTAGTTTGTTTTTAAATTACAGATATAATAAGGTTTGCAAAGTGTATATATGTGTATGTGTGTGTCTGTCTATGTGTGTATTTTCCAACCCCACTGAACAACATAAAATAAACAGTGAAAGTTTTCATTGTTCCTCTACTTTTATTTCCATGAATAGTAACTGTTAACATTTTGGGTTATGATTTTTCAGATGTGAGAAAGTAAGTGTGTGTAAGATATGTGCTAGATGTGCTATTCCACTAATTCTGCAAATTATTATTCTTACTCCAGAATATATCATGGATCCCTTTCATGTCAATGCCTAGCTTCCATCCTCCATATCCTTCTGGTTACAGGCTGACTTTTTTACAAGGCTTCCTCTACAGGACTGGCATTGTTTAAATTCATCATATTTCCTTTTTCAACCATCTGGAAAAGAGTATGGTCAAAGCTAAGACAGTGAGCCTGGTGGTATTTGCATTACCCTGCAACTCCCTGGAGGGGTCTCACTTCTTGTCTTTGACCCCACATTGTATTAGAGCAAAATGATCTTTCCTAGCAATGGACTGATCACCTCTAATATTCAAAAGTAAGTTATAAAACAAAGTAGAATATTTTTCTTTTTAATTATTGATTACTAAGTCATACCATCACCTGGACACTTCTCTGGTGATTTTTTTAAAAGATTTTATTTATTTATTTGACAGAGAGACAGCGAGAGAGGGAACACAAGCAGGGGGAGTGGAAGAGGGAGAAGCAGGCTTCCTGCTGAGCAGGGCGCCTGATGCAGTGGGAGCTGGATGCAGCGGGAGCCCAATGCAGCAGGAGCCCAGGGCTCAATCCCAGGACCCCGGAATCATGACCTGAGCTGAAAGGCAGATGCTTAACAACTGAGCCATACAGGCACCCCTACTTGTCTGGTGATTTGAAAGAAAGGTCTTTGGCTTGTCAGTGCATTTGCATTTCATAACAATAACTAGTGGTTTCTAATGGCCTATGTATTTTTTAATAGACTTTATTTTTTTTAAGATTTTATTTATTTATTTGAGGGGGGAGCACAGAGGGAGAGTGAGAGGGAGAAGCAGGCTCCCCTCTGAGCAGGGAGCCCCATGGGGGCTTGATCCCAGGACCCTGAGATCATGATCTGAGCCAAAAGCAGATACTTAACTGACTGAGCCACCCAGGTGCCCCAGACTTTATTTTTTAAAGCAGTTTTAAGTTCATAGCAAAATTGAGAGGCAGGTACAGAGATTTCCCATATACCTCCTGTGCACACATGCATAGCCTTCTCTATTATCAACATTCCCCAACCAGAGTGGCACATTTGTTACAACCTATGAGCCTAAATTCACACATTATTATCACCCAAATCTGTAGTTTAATTGGGGTTGAGTCCGGGTGTGCTATATTCTACATGTATAATGGTATGTATCCATCATTATTGTATCCTACAGAGTAATTCACTGCCCTAAGAATCCTCTGTACTCTGCCTATTCATCTGTCTCTCTCCCCAACCCCTGGCAATCATTGATCTTTTTAAGGTTTCCATAGTTTTGCCTTTTCCAGAATTACATATAGCTGGAATCATACTTCTCTCACTTAGTAATATGCATTTAAGTTTACTTCATGTCTTTTCATGGCTTAATAGCTCATTTCTTTTTAGTGCTTAATAATATTTTATTGTCTGAATGTACCATAGCTTACCCATTCATCTACTGAGGGACATCTTAGTTGCTTCCAAGTTTTGGCGGTTATGAGTAAAGCTGTTATAAACATCCATGTGCAGATTTTTGTGTAGACATAAGTTTTCAACTCCTTTAGGTAAATACCAAGGAGCATGATTGCTGGATTCTATGGCAAGAATATGTTTAGTTTTGTAAGACATTACCAAATTGTTTCCCAAAGTGGCTGTATCATTTTGTATTCCCACCAGCAAAGCATGAGTTTTTATTGTTCCATATCCTTGTCAGCCTTTGGTGTTGTCAGTGATCTGGATTTTGGCCATTTTAATAGGTATGCAGTGGTATCTTGTTTTAATTTGCATTTCCCTGATCACATAGGATGTGGAGCATCTTTTTATATGCTTATTTGCCACCCATATATCTTTTGTGTGGTCTTGGGCCTGTTTTGTAATTGGGCTGCATTTTAAAAGTTCTTTGTATATTTTAGACAATTATTTATCAATCAATATTTGTTTTTTGCAAATATTTTCTCCAGTCTGTGGCTTGACTTTTCATTTTTTTGATAGTGTCTCTTACAAAACAAAATTTTTTAATTTTAATGAAGTCCAGTTTATTAATCATTTTCTTCATGATTCATGCTTTTGGTGTTGTATCTAAACGCCATTGCCAAAACCAAGATTATTTAGATTTTCTCCTATGTTATCTTCTAGGAATTTAAAGTTTTGCATTTTATACCTATGCCTGTGATCCATTTTGAGTTTATATTTATGAAGGGTATAAGGTCTGTGTCAAGATTTTCTCTCTCTTTTTTCTTTTTCTTTCTTTTCTTTCTTTCTTTCTTTCTTTCTTTCTTTCTTTCTTTCTTTCTTTCTTTCTT